>NC_048265.2:14848484-15151515 GCF_005286985.2 Setaria viridis
AGCAACTGGAAGAAACTAGAAATCCTTAGAACCGAAAAGAACTCTTCCGAACAAGGTTGCTTTTGAGAAGGAAACCTTACAGCTTTCTGGTTATGACGCATGCACGGCCTACCTTACTCTTAACCAAAACAACTGCCCAAACCTGGGTCTTACGCGGTCAGTGCCGGTGACAAGGCAACAAGTACGTCTCTCCCTATAATAGCTAGTCGATTCTAGCAACGTCTTCTAAACGAACGCGGTTAGCGTACCTGCAGAAAACACCAACACACGAACCTTTCGTGCCATCACTCACGAAAGCGTTCCCAAACATTACCGCTCACTATAGGAACGACACCCATGCGTTTAAGGCTGCATGGACAGCACTCAACCGTGGAAATAGGTTCCCTTTGAATGGAACCATACAACCCTTCGCATGCTCGTGATGCGGAATCAGCACACGTATGATAGACGTGGCGAATCAACCGTGCTGATAGGTTCGTTGGAATCGAACCGTACCAACCTTCGTATGGATTACATACGGAACCTGCGCACGTGTGATAGACGTGGGCGAGAACAACCATGATGATAGGGTCCTTTGAATAGAACTCCCTATCAACCTTCGCATGCTCGTGATGCGGAACTCGGCACACGTATGATAGACGTGGCGAGGTGCTGGAAGGGTTAGCAAGATAACCAAGTAAAATATTAGTCACCTAAAACAACCCCAAAATCCCCTAGGGCCTCTCGCACTAAAGTCATCCTTAACGATCGTACGAGATTCTTCAAAAAAATTTCTTGCAACTTTTTATCTTTTTAAAAAAGTGTTTAGGGCTTGTTGTGTTCTCTGTACTGCTAAACCGGCTCTGGTACCAGCTGTGGCGGATCCACTTCGGATCTACTTGGTTAAACATTATTTAGCCGCCTGATATGCGACGCTCATGCCTAAGACGAGTAAACACGAAGTGCCGTCGGATTTTCCTCCGATTTAACCACTTGAACAGGATCAATTTAGCAGACTCACACGAAGGTGAGCGGTTCCAGAGAGTACAGCAAGTCCACCAAGTTAACAAATTAACCACTGGATTTAGTTGCGAAATGAACATCAGAGTTTTACAGGATTTCGGAAAAACAACAGGAGGTAAAACACTAGCGGAAGCAATCGTCGGGGTCGGACGTCCTGGTGAGGCCAGACGGGACATCACTGATCCCTCTCCTCGTCGTTCGAGGAGGGATCCCACTCGACCGTCCAACCCGGAGGGAGCTGGGGCGGCCAAGTGCCAGCAAGAGAAGGGTCGGGGGCAGCAACTTCACCTGAAAAACAGGAGCCACAACAAGGCTGAGCTACTAAGCTCAACAAGACTTAACCGACAGGAGTAAAACTACTCCACCATTCTAGACATGCAGGGCTTTTTGGCTGAGAGGTTTGTTTGCCAAAAGCACTAAGTAAACCCTATTTTCCAGTTTTAGCTCCGATTCTAAGTTCTTTAACCAGTCTAGGTTTTGCAACCTATTCTAAACAATCATAGAGCCAAACAAGGTATGTATATCAACAAATCCATGTCATCATCAAATTCCTCATTTACTCAGGATGACATAGCGATCAAGCAATCTCAAACTGTGAGAGGCAGACGAATCGATTCGAGTTCTTTAACCATGCATGGTGAACCTAGCCTCACGACATCCGCGCACCCGGAGGTCGCTTCCTGTGTCGGCCTTCCCCATCAATCCCCTAACCCGTGTCGGGCCCATTTCCTTTGGCGCAAGGTTCCATAGACCCGGCCTCTACCGTTCTGTGACCACGCATGCCACCACGTGCGACATCCAGCAGGGGAAACTCCGTTCCAAGAATAATGGGGCGACCGCTCACGTCTAAGTTCAATCCGGTACTAGGCTTCCTCATCCCATACTAAGTATGAGGCTAGTACTTTCAAACACTTGATCACGAACACCACCACTGTCGGGCCTTAGCAAGTTTCATAGATAGACGGGGCGATCAACCAACCACCAAAGAGTTACCCAAACCCTGCCCCGTCCATCGTCCTTACAGTTATAACAGAAGGGTAGACATCCAACTCCTACAACTCGCGAGTGACAGGGAATCACTCGGCTTTTACCGTCTCCTAATTATGCAAGCAGCTACTCGGTCCAACAGCTAGTGCTCAGATCATACGAAACTAGGTCATGCATCTAGGGTTTCAAACAACTCCTATACGTAAATGCACAAGCATGTTTCAAGGAAGGCATGCGCAAGTTTGGAAAACAACGCAGGGTTTTCGTGCAACCGGGGCTTGCCTTCGAGCAAAGAGGAAGAGAACTGCTCGACTTCGGGGGTGGCTTTGGCTTCTAGGAGCAGGAGCTCAGCTACAGCTTCGTCTTCTGGCGCCGGGTGTAGCTCGTAGAAGCCGTCGGCGAGGCGCAGCTCTACACGAATGCAATGCAAGAGTTAGCATAGACGGTTATAACAGCAGCACTTGCTCGCCTGAGCCCAGAAACTCGCGACAAAGAGCAGGAGGGTGGGGAGGTTCAAAGGAGCTGGTGGAGATCAAGAGGTGAGGGTTGGAAAGGAACTTGTGATCTGATCTTTGAACTAGAGGATGTGGTATACTAGGGATCCTCAGACGCAAGCGCTGAAGGGTTCCTAAGTTTTACATATACACCCTCGGGTTGAAGAAAAAGATCACAGCCGAGCCCTCGGGCGAGGCGGATAAGGGTCGGCGGAACAGATAGGGTCGGGCGAGACGGAACCGGGGTAGGGCGGATAAGAGGGGTCGGGCGAAGCGGACTGGGGTCGGCAGCTTACCTTCTTCCTACAAGGAAAGCTTGGGGTCGGGAAGAAACAGACTTGGACGGAGGGACTAAGGCTTTGAACAACGGCTAAGACCGGCAGTGCTCCGGCGGCGGCGGTGCTTCTTGTGGATCACAAGTGAGCTTTTATGCAGCACTGAGGAGCAAGCGGCTGGGTGGCTTGGGGAAAACGGAGGGGAGCTGAGAGGAGAGTTCCTCAAGAACTTTAGGGTGTGGTGCTAGGAGCTTGAGCAGGGAGCAAGAGAGGTGGCGGAAGGCAACAATGGCGGAGGGAACTCCGGCGGGCTTGCTCATTCCCTTTTATAGCTGCTGGGACGGGGAAGGGAAGCGGCACGGGAGAGAGAGAAGGGGAGTGGCGCGAAGGCCGGGGAAGAAGCAATGGAGTGCTCTGCCTGGGTGGCGATTGAGCGACGGGGGTGGTGGTGCAGGACTTCGGAGATGACGCCAGCGGTCATTGGGTTCTGGCGTTAGGGCGGCGCAGGAGCGGGTATGCCGGTGGTTGAGATTTGGCAGAGGCGGGCGTTGCCGTGCGGAAGATTTGATGGACGTGACCGGGTTAACGGCACTAGAATCGAGGGCGCACAGGTGAAAAGACATGCAGCCACGGGCGCGTGGGCGAGCGTGGAGCAACAGATTGTCGGGCGGCTTCTGACAGGGCGGGGAAAGGAGCTGTCGCTGCCGTGGTCGGGGTTGGCGAAGGAGGAATCGTCGGGTAGCGAAAACCAGGCGGCGCGACTGTGTTCGAAGTGACGGAAAAGACGGGCGACATTGGGCTCTGCGGCCGGGATCTGGCGGTGTGATGATGGGCGCGGGAGGCGAGGTGCTGCAGAAAGGTTGCAGAGGGGCTTCCGCTGCCATTGGGGAAGGGGGCGCGAGAATCCATTTGGTCGCGGGTCAGAGACGAGGCTGAGCGGCGGGCGTCGGAGAAGATGAGCCACGCGGCGGGGAGACTCTGAAGCGGGCATGCAACTCGAGTGCGCCTGCCACGGAAGATCTGGGGGGAAAAGATCTCGTGGGTCCACCGGTCAGACAGAACGGACGTTTGGGAAAGACTTAGAAGGATCCGACGGTGGGCTGGGTTTGGCGGGGTCGGAACCGAAGCAAGGCGGGGAGGGGTCGGGTCTCAGGGGTCGGGACCGGTTGGGAGGTTGAACTAAACACTTAGGCGCGGAAAAACTAGACAGGTGATCAGGTGCTCGGATTAAGATTAACCTGGGAGATTTGGGGCCGATCATCACAGTGCAGTCCCGAAGATTATGACGTGCATCCTTATGGAAGGGGCACGGAGTATTGAGGGTGTCGTCAAACTCTTCCCGGAGGAAGGTGGTCGGCCTGGCGGGGTTGCCTTCAATGGTGAGGACCTCGGGGGCCCTTTTTCGAAGTCGAGAGGACTCCGGTCGCGCTTGGTGTTCGTCATGGGTCGGCTGGCCGTGGTCATCGCTCACGAAGCTTGCCGCCCTGCAACTGTACTTGCGCCGCCTCCTCGATGTTAGCCTAGGTGTTGACATCCTACATCATTTGCCCGACCATCTTGGGGGCAGCCTCATACAGTTTGTAGAACATATTGTGCTCCATGAGCCCAAAGTGGAAGTACATGATGAAGCGGTCCTCGAGGAAGTGGTTGGCGTAGTCTCGGAGGGATTCGTTCTTCCACTAGCGGACTTGGACAAGGTTCTCCATGTTACCAAGTTGGTTGTAGGTAGCCTGGTAGTTCTTGGTGAAAGCTCTAGCGAGCTGACCCCAGCTGTCAATGTTGTTCGGTGTGAGGTTCTCCAGCCACAGGAGCGGAACGGGACCCATCACCACCGGGAAGTAGGCGCCTATCTGGTCGTAGGTACCGTGGGCGGCTTTCACCATGGTACTCTACGTCTTGAGCCAGATGGTGGGGTCGGAGCGACCATCGTATTTTTCGTTGATGGCTGGCTTGAAGGAGGCCGGCCACTAACCGACCTTGAGGTGGGGAGTGAAGGCGATGAAACCGTCAATCGCCGTGTCATCATCGTCCTCAAGATTGTATACAATGGGTGGAGCCATCGGGCATCTGCCGTTGTTGCGCCTAGGTGGTGTGTAGGCATCTTCAGGGGTGTCGTATGTCGACCATACATCCTCGGACCCACCAGAAGGGTTGTACAAACCCACTCAAGGGGAAGTACTCGAGACATATCAGGACATGAAGACTATGCTACAAGGCAACATAGACTACATGGAACTCCTGAAGGGCTAGTCGGAATACAAGGGAACTATTGTGCCGAGTTAGAATAGGACTCTATAGTCTTGTCCGACTAGCACTCTTGTACTCAAAACTACCCTGTAACCCTGCTCCCTGGATATATAAGGGCAGGCAGGGACCCCCTCAAAACAAGATCAATCGAATACAAGTATACAACACACAGGACGTAGGGTATTACGCGATCTAATAGCCCGAACCTGTCTAAATCGTGTCCCTGCGTCACCATCAACTCCTTGATTTTGGCGACACCCACTAACCAAAACACTATCTCGGGTACTCCCTTGATAGGTTGCCGGGTTAAAACAGCGACAGCTAGCGTGTTAGGTAGAGGAAGTCACCGAAATTCTCCGCGAGAGATCAATGGCTTTAGTCATCATCAAGCCTGTGTTCGTGTTCGAAGCAGGCGCAACGTTTGTTTTCGGCTCTTGGCTCTGCATCGCTGACGGCATTGGAGGTTTCCAACGCCGTATCATCGAAGAACCAGAGAAGAATCATCTCGGTGGAAACTCTCGCCGATGGCTCAACATGCGGTCGTAGTCAACACGGGGACACATCTCATCTTCTTGGCGCCAGCGGTCCTCTCGTTCCGCGTCGTGGTTGAGTCCAAGAGCGCCATAGTCATGATCGTACTCGGCGCGACAGTGGAGCTCAGCTTCATCACGCTCTTGGTGGTGGTTGTTGAGGTCGGCATGTAGGTCACAGCGGTCGCGCAGCTCCTCACGAAGATCACGTTGCCAATCTTGTCTGCCACGATTCTCGCCATCGCCTCTCCTACCGCGGTCCTTGCCGTCGCCTCTCCTGCCACAGCAGCGGTTGTCGTGGTTGTCGGGTTGACGGTTGTCGTTGGCGGGTGGGTTGGCAGGTTGCTCCACCTCTTCTTCCCGGACAGGCTCCAGCCGACCTCCCGCTCGGTGGTCGCATCGGTGGTGTCCAGATTTGTTGTGCCTGGATCGGCTTCGAGAGTACCGGGTAGCTATGGACCGGGAGTATGCGGACCGGCTATGGGCCCACTCTTCGATCTAAGCATTGGTGGCGCGGATACGTGCCCAGATTCGCTGCAGTTGCTCCGAGTCTGGACGGTCTTCCAGGTCGGCAAAAGCAGGCCCCAGGTTGACCTGGGGTGTGGTGAAGACGTTGTGGCCGGCTTGCTCGAGGTCGGCTTGTAGATTGCGGGTGGGCGTAGGGCGCCTGCGCCTACCCCGGGCACCGTCCTGGTCGGCATTGTCGGCGTCGTCTCGCAGTGGTCGGCGCTGATCATCTGCTGCCTCCGCATTAGCAGCAAGTTGCTGTTGGGTGTTGGCTTGCTCCTGTTGGGTGGATGGGCGGGTCGCGGCTAGAATGTTCGGAATTCTCTCGGGAGAGAGAGAGAGAGAGAGAGAGAGAGAGAGAGATCGCCAACCTACTGGGCAAGCGGCGTGATGATTCTAGGGTGGAGGTTTTGCTCCGTCAAAGTAGATCCGATGGATGCTGAGCTGGCGGCAGACATTGAGTCGGTGGAGGAGGGGGTGGAGTCGGATTCCACCGTCATGCTCCCGAAGCGGAGCTGGATCGGATTGGCGAGAAAGTCCTTCATGCTCTCGGGGAAGACGACGCCAGGGCGGGATGCCATCGAGCTCGCTAGGGAGGATCTCACAATCGCGCCTATCTGGCGCGCCAACTATCAGATTTAGTAGCCCAGTAGTCCATCAGGGGGTTACCAAGTGGTTGCTTTGTAGGTGGAGGGGATTGCAAAACCAAGAACTCGAAAGTGATCACGAGAACACAAGGGACACGAGGATTTTAGACAGGTTCAGGCCTCCAGAGAGTAATACCCTACGTTCTATATGCTTGGTGGCTTGTATTGCTTTGCGCTGGTGTGTGGTTTACAGATTGGATTGGATTGGATTGCCCTCGGAAAGCTCCCTTGGCCACCTTATATAGGCTGACAACCTAGGGTTACAAGTCGGTTCGAATCTAATCTACTCGGTTGTTACATGGAAGGTGTTCTGAGTTCGAGTACAATACGTATCCCGCAATATTCGGGCAGATTTAAATTGCCCGGCCTTCTTGAGTTGTGCTCCAAGTATCTTCATGTCCTTAACCCGCACGTTCTAATCGGGCGAGCCCACTTGTCAGGACCGGCTAGTATCCTGGTTGGTGAGAACCCATAGGGTACCCATATCCCTCGTACAGCTAGAACAATTTATATAAACATGCAGAATAAAAATAGTATTGCACGTAGAAGAAATTGCACAAACCAATGGAATAAAATAATACGCAAGGAAAATAATAGAGGAAAATAAATAAAGTGAATAATATAAATATCGATAATAATAAATTAAAATGAAATAAATTTAAAAAATTAAAAAATAATGTAATAATAGAAAAGGAATGAGATAGAGAGAAAGAAAGAAAAAGGAAAGCGAATATGGTGTGAAAGTGCAGTAGCAATCAAAAATAAAAGAAAAGGTAAAAGAAGAGAAAGATGAGAAGAAAAAAAGAAGAAGAGAAAGATAAGAAAATAAATAGTATTACCAAAAATACAATAAATGATAAGAAGAAAAGAAAAGGAGAATGAAAGGTAAGAAAATAAATAGTATTCACCATAGTTTTAAGGGTATGTGTTTTTTTCTATGAGTTTGTATAATATGTTCGATGCGTATGAATGTTTTGTTCCACATATTTGTATAATTTTTTCCACGTGTATATGTCTCATAAAAAATATACAATTTTGATTAAAAAATATGAATAAAAAAAGTTCATCCAAATATAGTCAAGTGGGATCTTATTGTGAAGCTTTTATTGCAGAAATTTAATAGAGCAGTCGGAATTTAATTTTGATGCTTGGATAAGATTTATAGTTTTTTAAAATTCCGAACGATATATCTACGATGATATCATCAATTTTATATCTCTGCATGCACCAACTCTGCCCCCTGCCGATAGCGGGGTGGGAGCATCCATCAGGGACAGTCGGACAGGTCACGAGGACGCGGCCGCGAACGGGAGGACGCGCGACCAACCCGCCCGCCCTGCGCGCGCGACCTGCCACTTCGGGGCCATGGCCGGCGCGCCCGCGCGTCCTCAACGAGCACCGCCCGCTACCGCCATAAAGCTCCCACCCCGGCGTCCCCTCCTCAATCCGAAGCCTCCCGGTTACCCGCCGGCCCCCTCCACCTGATTCCCCCACCACAACCCGGGACGTCTTCCATGGCCTCCTCGTAGACCTATCTCACCGGCCGCAACTCCTCATTACATCCTTCAGGAGAGCACCGCCACACTGTAGAGATCGTGCGCCCTGTCCGTCCGGCCCCTGCCTGCCGCGCGCGACCGCGCGAGATCGGGCTGGTCGATCGATTAATTTGTTGGCGCGTGCTCTGCTGGTGAACCAAGGAATCGGGATGGCGGTGACGGTGCGCGTGGCCGCCGGCGTGGTGCTGGCGCTGTCGGCGCTCCTGGCCCTGGCGCAGGCCGAGGACCCGTACCTGTTCTTCGAGTGGAAGGTGACGTACGGGACCAAGAACCTGCTGGGCAAGCCCCAGAAGGTGATCCTCATCAACGGCGAGTTCCCCGGACCCAGGATCAATTGCTCCTCCAACAACAACATCGTCGTCAACGTCTTCAACCAGCTCGACCAGCCGCTCCTCTTCCACTGGTCCGTAGCCAGCCCAAATTAATGGGAGTGCACGTGCATTTCGATTCAGCCCAGATTGCCAGAAACGCGTTGTTGTTGGTGCAGGAACGGGATCCAGCACAGGAAGAACTCGTGGATGGACGGGCTGCTGGGCACCAACTGCCCGATCGCACCCAACACCAACTTCACGTACAAGTGGCAGCCCAAGGACCAGATCGGCACCTTCTTCTACTTCCCGATCATCGGCATGCAGCGGGCGGCGGGCGGGTACGGCGCAATCACCGTGGTCAGCCGCCTCCTCATCCCGGTCCCCTTCGACCCGCCGCCGCCCGAGAGCGACCACGTCGTGCTCATCGGCGACTGGTACACCAAGGACCACGAGGTCATGGCCCGCATGCTGGACGCCGGCCGTAGCGTCGGCCGTCCCGAGGGCGTGCTCATCAACGGCAAGGGCGGCCCCGACGCGGCGGCCGCGCCCATGTTCACCTTCGAGGCCGGCAAGACGTACCGGTTCCGTGTCTGCAACACGGGCATCAAGGCGTCCCTCAACTTCCGCATCCAGGGCCACGACATGAAGCTCGTGGAGATGGAGGGCTCCCACACCGTGCAGGACATGTACGACTCCCTCGACGTCCACGTCGGCCACTGCCTCTCCGTGCTCGTCGACGCCGACCAGAAGCCCGGCGACTACTACATGGTGGCGTCCACCCGGTTCATCCACGACGCCAGGTCCGTCATGGCGGTCATCCGCTACGCGGGCTCCAACACCCCGCCGTCGCCGAACGTGCCGGAGCCGCCGGCGGGCTGGGCCTGGTCGATCAACCAGTGGAGGTCGTTCCGGTGGAACCTGACGGCCAGCGCGGCGCGTCCCAACCCGCAGGGCTCCTACCACTACGGCCAGATCAACATCACCCGCACCATCAAGCTCATGGTCTCCCGGGGTCACATCGACGGCAAGCTCAAGTACGGCTTCAACGGCGTCTCCCACAGGGACACCGAGACCCCACTGAAGCTCGCCGAGTACTTCAACGTCACCGACGGGGTGTTCAGCTACAACCAGATGGGCGACGTGCCCCCCGCCGTGAACGGGCCACTCAGCGTCATCCCCAACGTCATCACCGCCGAGTTCCGCACCTTCATCGAGATCATCTTCGAGAACCCCGAGAAGAGCATGGACTCACTCCACCTCGACGGCTACGCCTTCTTCGGCGTCGGGTACGGGCTGATCTCGATCAATTCCTGCTTGCAAATTGCAAGAGCAAGAGGCTAACTGCTAGGGGTCGATGCGATGTGTCTGCAGGATGGGGCCCGGGAAGTGGTCGCCGGAGCTGAGGAAGACGTACAACCTGCTGGACGCGGTGAGCCGGCACACGATCCAGGTGTACCCGAGGTCGTGGTCGGCGATCATGCTGACGTTCGACAACGCGGGCATGTGGAACATCCGGTCCAACATCTGGGAGCGCCACTACCTCGGGGAGCAGCTCTACATGAGCGTCGTGTCGCCGGCGAGGTCGCTCCGCGACGAGTACAACATGCCCGACAACGCCCTCCGCTGCGGCAAGGTCGTCGGGCTGCCGATGCCGCCGTCCTACGCCCCCGCGCGCTAAGAGGACCAAGGCCACGTTCTTTCCCGCTGTGTTGTGACCAATCCATTCCGATCCTGTGTTGTTCTTGAGAAATTTCCTTTTTGCCTTGGCTGAATAAGCAACCGGGGCGTACGTGCACCCCCTCAAACTCAAAGAGCAAAGATCGATGAAAGAAGCGTAGGGAAGGGAACAAGGAACACGTCGGCTGGGGGGTCGGCCGGCCGGGAACATGGATATACTAATGTAATATTGAGATGCCCTCTCAAATCATTGTAATGGGAGTTATTGAAAATTTATCTCGCCGTTTATATCTACACCAAACAAGGCTTCGCTTTTTGTGTGCTGTGATTACATTTTTGTAATTTCACCTCTTGCGTTCACGACGGCTACTGCGATGCTGCCCCAAATCCGTGTATCTCGAGGGATGGAAAGAATTTTGCCATGGCTAAACAATTGTGCCATGCTTGCATCAAATTGTGAACCAGAGATCCATTTTGTAAACTAATAGTTATTTTAATCATACATTTCAATTAGAAAGCCAAAATAAAACGAAACACATAATCAACCTTTCCTTTTTTTTCAAAGGTTATTTTGGACATTGCACCCTTTAGACTCGTACAGACAACTTTTGAACCAACAGCTTTTCTAACCAACAAGTGAGCCCGCCGATGACCACCCCGGTCCCGGCGTCCACCTCCCCTCTAGCCGGTGACCTCCCCGGTCCCGACGTGCTCCTCTTCGGCATCCACCTCCTTCTTTACCTTTAGTGCTCACCCTAGCACCGGCGCCCACTCACTTCCATTCCACCTCGCCAGCCCCCTTCGCCATGCCACCCTCCCACAGATAATGCCGGCGTCCTCAGATCGTCGGAACTCTTCCTGGTCTCCTCCCCGACCTTGAAGTGTGCCTTACTGGAGTTCGCCTGAGTGTTATAACCTCGCACAGGTGATTTCCCAACTCTGCTCTTCCTTGGTCCTCCTCTAAGGTTTCTATGTTCTTTGATTCACATGGATTTCACCAAGCTGGATTTCCAAGCGGGCAAACTTTTCAGTCAGAAGGTTCTGGACCATTTGGGGTGTCCAATAAATGTGAATGGAAAATCAGTAGGCGAGGGTTTTTTCCTGCTGGTCTCATTCAGCAAAAATCGCTTCAGACTCACTACTGATTCGGTCAACTTTTGTTTGCAATCAGTTCTTGGTGGTTTGGCCACAAATTTCTTTGCAGAAGAGTTAGAGGATCAAATATTTCAATTCAAGGTTTATTCTTGGAATGTGGGTTTCATAATTTCTGATTTTGCCCATGCTCAATGTGAATTCTTTAAGCTGGCCTTCTTTCTCTGGCCTTCTTTCTCTACAATGATAGAGGCTTTCAGTTGGCGCTCAAATTTACTAAATCGGACTCTGGTCCCTCATACTCTTGGGAAAGCCCACAAAATAAGAGACACAAGCATGTCTTATGCTACTGCTGTTAAACTGGGTCAATCATCTCTCTCGGGAGCCAATATCACCCCTCTTGGAAAATCACATTATGGTTCATCAAACTGGAAGCCCAATAATGCTTCCACAAATTCCTTAGGCTCACAAAGAGGTAACAATTCAGTTTTCACAAGGCTTCAATTCCCTCATAAATCAGTTTTTGAAAGGCTACAACCGGTTATTGTAAGCTATTTCAATTCTTGCTCAAGTCAACCGGCTTCTTTGAAGTCTGGACCAAAAGGCCCAGCTTTTTCGCAGCCCAACACTACTGTAAGATCTCTCATTTATTGCGGAAGATGCTTATCTCCTAACCACCTTTCAACCGCATGCCGTAATCGGATCAAGTGCTGGCGGTGTAACCAAGATGGGCATATTTCAAGGCAGTGCTTTAGTTTTAACTGCTCCCAAAAGGCCCCGGTGAAGAGTAACTCCCCCTTCAACTGTAAGCAACCTGCAGTAATTCCAACCGCCAGGCGGCCTCCCCTTAACGGGCCTCGTTGGGTTCCCAAAGTTTATCAGCCACACAACAGGCCCACAAACTCTTGCTCTTCCCCTTTACAGACCGAACTTAGGACTGGCTGTCCAACTTCAACTGTTCCTGCCCTTTCGGCTACCTCGCCATCCCCGCCCCTTCCTCTTCCCCCGCAGACAATCACCACCACCATCGACGATGATTCCACCATGACCTTCCTCAATGTCGACCCCGCACCAATGATGCTAGCAGGTTTCGCCAGAGTTCTTGTCCAAGAGAGACCCAAATTCTCGCGAGTTGTCATCCCAAGGGTGGTTCCGCCAATGAGGATTTGGCGATCATCACCATCAACAATTTTCCCCCGGGTGAGATTCCTTTTGCTGATGTGAGGAATAGCATATTAGGTTTGCTGGAAGGGTAGTATGAACTGCGTGTGATGGAAGTGCAGCGATCCCCGTTCCATAGAGCTCAAGCATATGTCAGAATGAACAGGGTCACAGACCGGGATGCTCTAATCCACCACAGTCCACACTAGTTTCAGGGGTTGAATATGGAGGTAGTTGCTCATAATAGGGTTCCTAATGCCAGGAGGGTTCTGTTCAACCGGGAATGTTGGCTCATGCTTATAGGCTTTCCTATAGACTCACGTAATGTAGATGACATACGTGATGCTATCAAAGCCTTTGGGAGGTTAATTTGCTGGCAAAAGGATAATATCTTAGCCCGAATAATTGTAAAGGCTAGAGTACCTGAACTAGAAGATGTCCCTCATTATATTATCTTATCAGAAGGTGATGATTTTTAAGGGGTCTCCCTCACTGTCCAATGTGAAATTATCCAGCAAAATCTTCTTGGTGGTTTGTTACCGGATGAAGACATCCCACCCCCGGGGTTTGAGGATAATTTTGTCTTCCCTGGCATTGGCCCTGCCAATGTTAACCAGCAGCAGTTTCATCAGAACAATGAACAAGACCAACATCAGCCTCTTCCAGATTTAAATGGTGCACCAGTGCAGGAAGCCCAACAGCCTGACCAAGATGACCCCCTGGAAGAGGAAGACAATGAAGGGCAATTGGAAATGGATTTAATGCTGAGTCTCTCTGCACCCCATCCATCCTCCCCAAGCAGTGGTGCATCACAGCATTCTGGAGCAAGTGTGGCTCAGAAAGTCCTTGCTCTAGCCCAGGATCAACAAGAACAAAACCCACCTGGGGGAGGTATCATCCTTTTGCCTCTAAATGAGAATAATGCTGATGGGGACCAACAAGTCAACCAAGAACAGGACCAGCACGTGCAGATGGAGCAGGATGACAATATGATACTGGCACAAGAACAACTCCCTGAGTTTCTCCCAGCAATCCAGCAGAACAATAACTTTGACCCACAGTTCAATGTTAACCTCAATATCAACATGACCTTGACAAACATGAGTAGCACTTTGGGACCTGACCCAGGATGGGCCGACAGAATGAGTAAGGCACAGATTGTTCCAAAGCTATGTCCTAATGTTTATAGACTATGGGCCAAGCACTTTTCCCCAGCAGGAGATCCTGATGCCGTTACAGACATCCCAGCAGATTGGGCCTCCTTCTTTATAATGATGCTCCTGTCACCAACACACTTTGATTGGGCAAAAGGCTTTCTTAACTCAGAGGCATGGAGGTTCATGATATCCTGCACTAGTACTGTGTCAACCATGTCATTTGTTATCCCAGAATCCTGCCCAGTTGACAAAGAGCCACTGTGCCTTTCTCATTGTGACAGCAACAGGATGTCTCCCAGCTCCTTGGACGATCTCCCAGTGGAGAAAAAGAAGAAAAGCTCAACCCCTCATGTTGAAACTGAGGCCACGAGAAGCCCCAGAATTGTCTAGCCTGTGCAACCGTTCCACCAACATTGCCAAACATCACTTTCAAGAAAGTTGAAGCTGATTACTGCAAGCTCAACAGGGATGTCAGTCAAGGTGATCCCTCCAACAGCACTACAAAAAGCAAGGAACCAGTTGGTACTCGCAAGACAACAAAGAAAGTTACTAGCTCCAAGAAAGTAAAGGCCAAAGGCGCTCCAGAGGATGAGGCGGCAAAGGAGCTAGTGAAGAAGCCGAAGAACTAATTCCTTTTTCTTCTATGTGTCCTATTCAGGCTTTCTTCTTAGTTTCAATGGGTATCATGGTTAGCTGGTTATTTTGCTCTGTCTTATGGACTTGGTCTCTGGCACTAGCTGAAAGGGTTTTCTGGGGGGACTCTTTCAAACTCAGAATTATCACAGTGGTTGGTTTCCTGCTTTATTGTGCCTTTGGCTTTTATCTGCATGATTTTAGTTTTTACCTTGCACCTGAGAATGATATGGAGTCCCCTACCTTGGTAGAGGGCTGCACGTTAATTAAGCACCCCTGGAATACAACATCCTACAAACATGAATCTAAATACGCATAAGAGAGCTTGGAATATTCTGTCCTGGAACATTAGAGGAATCAATGCACAGGAGAAATGGGATGTTGTTAAGAGCAAGGCTTATGAAACAAAGTGTGACATTCTCTGCCTCCAAGAAACTAAAAAGGATACCTTCAACATGGCGTTCATTAAAAAATTATGCCCCTCCTTCTTGAATGACTTTGTATTCTTACCCTCCATGGGAAATTCAGGTGGTAGCATAATCCTTTGGAACTCATCCAAATTCTCGGGAGCTATTGAATTTGAAAACCAATTTGCCCAGTCAGTCAGGTTCTTATGCAAACTCACGGGGGATACATGGATTCTAACCAATATATATGCTCCATGCACATCGCAAGGGAAAATGGATTTCTTACACTGGTTCAAACGCATCGATATGCCAGATGATGAGATGTGGCTAATAGTTGGTGACTTCAACCTAATGAGAAAGCCGGAAGATAGGAATAAACCGGGAGGGAACCTCCAGGAAATGTTAGCCTTCAACTCATCCATTAGCAGCCTTAGGCTTGTGGAGCTGCCCCTAAAAGGAACCAAATTTACCTGGACAAATAAACAGCAAAGCCCACTGCTTGAGAGATTGGATTGGTTCTTCACAAATAATACCTGGACCACACACCTACCAAACACTGTAGCAACTGCATTACCCCGGGATATATCAGATCATACTCCATGTATCATTTCAGCAACCACCACAGTACTGAGGCCAAAAGTTTTTCGCTTTGAGAATTATTGGCTTGAGCATGAACACTTCTCATCCCAGTGCTTAACCATGCTTGGGGTCTTCCAAATTTCCATGCAGATAGTGCCAAAAGAATTACAGCTAAGTACAAAAACCTTAGAAGAGTCCTCAATGCTTGGAAGGCTCAATTGCCAAACCTGGCTACAACTATTAAAAAATTTAAAGATCTAATCCAGTTTTTTGACATCCTTGAGGAATATAGAGACTTGAGCTTGGAAGAGTGGAATCTTAGACAGTGCATCACATTGAATCTCCAGAAGTTGCTTCATCAATAGAGAATCTATTGGCAGCAAAGAGGGGCAATTAAATAGGCTACACTGGGTGATGAATGCACCCATTTTCTCCATGCCAATGCATCCATCAAAAACAGAAAGAACACAATCACATCTATCAATGATTCCAATGGGGTTTTGCTATATGATCATGAACAAAAGGCTGAACTTCTATGGAACAGCTATAAAGAAAGAATGGGTGTATCAGAATATACGCACATGTACTTTGACCTCCAGGCATTACTGACCACAGTGGAGGGGTTGGATGTACTAGAAATACCGTTCACCAAAGAAGAAATTGATTTAACAATTGCTCAGTTGCCAAGCAATAAGTCTCCAGGACCTGATGGTTTCAATGGAGATTTCATCAAAAAATGTTGGAATTTGATCTCGCAAGACTTCTACAAACTCTGTGAGGACTTCTATGAGGGAAATATCTGTCTTCAGAGCATAAATGGCTCCTTTATTACGTTGATCCCCAAAAATGACAGCCCCATAGCAGTATTAGATTACAGGCCAATATCCCTTCTAAATTCCACAATCAAGCTTCTGACAAAGCTGCTTACACAAAGGTTACAACAAGTAATCATGATTGCCTAGCATGGGCTTTTGAATATTTACATATTAGTAAAGCCTCTAGGAAAGAGCTTGTCATCCTAAAGCTGGATTTTGAAAAAGCGTTTCACAAAATTGAACACCAGGCAATTATATAGATCATGAAATACAAAGGCTTTGGGGAAAAATGGATCAAATGGATAACAGAAATACTAAGATCAGGGACATTTTCTATCCTGCTAAATGGAGTGTCAGGAAAGACATTCCATTGCAGAAGAGGTGTAAGGCAAGGAGATCCTTTATCTCCCCTTCTTTTTGTCTTGGCTGCTGATCTTCTGCAATCTATTATCAACAAGGCCAAAGATGAAGGATTCCTGAAGCTCCCATTGGCAGAAAATGCAGGTACAGATTACCCCATAATCCAATATGCAGACGACACACTGATGATCATGCAAGCATGCCCAGATCAACTTTCCCATCTCAAGAGCCTCCTTAACATCTTTGCATCATCAACGGGGCTAAAAGTCAATTATAGTAAATCTGTCATGGTGCCTCTGAATGTCTCCACTGCTAAGCTACAGCATCTTGCATCACTCTTTGAATGTCAGACACGAAGCCTGCCTTTCACCTACTTGGGACTGCCTCTAGGGACCACAAAGCCAAGTATTGCAGATTTTCTACCCCTTATTCAGAAGATTGAGAAACGACTTATTTGCACTTCTACTTTCCTCAACCAAGGGGGGAAACTTGAAATGGTCAACTCGGTATTCTCATCTGCAGCAGTTTTTTATGCAGGGACCCTAAAACTTCACAAGGGAGTATTACAACAGCTAGATAAATGTAGGAAACATTGCTTGTGGAGAGGGGCAGACCTACAATCAAAGAAACCACACAAAGCAGCATGGACTATGGTTACAGTTCCCAAGAAACAAGGTGGCCTTGGTGTTATTAACCTGTCTACACATAATGATGCAATGCTCCTTAAATATCTCCACAAATTTTCTACTAAAACTGACATTCCCTGGGTGAACCTTATTTGGGGGAATTACTACAGCCAAGGAAAGCTACCTGGACAGCAGTGAAAGGGCTCATTCTGGTAGAGAGACGTTGTCAAACTTCTAGACACCTACAAAAGTATTGCATCTCCAACTATAGCAGATGGTTCCACAGTTCTTTTCAGGAATGATCTTTGGAATGGAACAATCCTGGCACAAACCAATCCACAACTATTCTCCTTCGCCAAAAATGCTAACATCTCTTATAAGGAGGCTACTGAGGGGACAAACCTACTACATAACTTCAACATTCCCCTCTCAACACAGGGCTACGAGCAATTAATCTCCTTAGAGCACTTTATAGAACAAATGCCTGTGGCACAAGGAAATGACAGATGGACTTATATCTGGGGCACCTCGGTGTTCAGCACCTCCAGGACATATAAAACAATTATTGGCCAAAGACATGTTCACCCAATTTTCTTCTGGCTATGGAAATCTAGATGCCAGATGAAACACAAGGTTTTCTTTTTGCTGCTCCTTAAGGACAGACTCAGCACAAGAGACCTCCTACAGAGGAAACATATGACCCTAGAATCATATACTTGTGATCTCTGCATTCTGCAAAAAAGAGAAACAATAAGCCACCTCTTTCTCAAATGCAACTTTGCAAAAGCATGCTGGCAATCGATTGGTGTCTCTGTGATCACAACGAGATCACCTCAGTCCATTTTTAGGCAGATAAAAGACCGATTGGCAGTGCCCTTCTATATGGAAATCATGATTCTCATGGCCTGGTCAATCTAGACAGTAAGAAACGATTGGATGTTCAAAGGAATTGACCCAACAGTCCAACAATGCAAGAGGAAATTCATCTCCGAGTTTTCTACCCTCTTGCACAGAGCAAGACCAACAATGGTTCCCAATATGACAGTTTGGATACAATCCTTATAATAGCTCTTAGCCTCTCATCTTTGGTTAGAAGCACCTGGCTTCCTGCGAAGTCTTTCTGATTCCTTCTTCGCTCTTTCTTGCTTTTGTAACTCAACTATTTCCTTTTATTTATTAATACATATTTAGTAGGGGATTAATTCCCCTCATGTTCTTTCAAAAAAAGTGAGCTTCTTAGACCAGCACATTTTGGAAAAGCTCCCGCTCCCCAAATAGGGCCTATGCTTCCTTCTCTGTCTCTAAAGGCTCCTCCATCTATTATCCCATCCAAATTTTTATGTTAATCCTCCTTTGCCAATCACTATATTTAAGATTTGAGTTAGGTGAACCGTATTCCTAATCCAGATAGCCCTATTAACCAAAACATTTTTTTAACTATGTGATTCCCCGCGTGTTGCTACGGGATTTGATAGAGCTTTTGGATAAACTATGAACCAATATGGTTGTTTAATTGCTCATATAAATGGTGCACTTGTAGAGATTACATTGAAAGCTATGAGTGAAGCCGTGAGTGACCTCTTTGATAAAAATCATAGACTTTTGAGTTACTCTTTGGTTAATTAATGGATGGAGAAGAAAGAAACCAATAAGACATGTATCTAATGGATAGAAAATGTGCATGAAGTTGATCGGATGGTTACAATAATTAAGATGATGTGGCTGTTTGAGAGAAGAGAGAAATAACAATAAATACTTCTTAGTGATTTGCTTCTATATAATATATATAGATAAACTTTTGACCTTGTACCATCTTTGAGCTCATTCATTGCTTTGGACATATCTATTGCGTATCTTATTAGGAGAACTGATCAAAGAGTCAAGAAAAGGAGGGTTTGTATCCTATCCTAATCGAAACTAAATTAGTAATATTGCAGTTACTTTATCACTGTTTTGAATGACTTTCTAGTCAGATCGTTCCTGCGTTTCGGATATTCAGTCTCATTCGAAGTTGATTCGGATGGGGATAGTTCGTTTTCCCGCTCTTGAGGACGTTTCCAATACCGACAGCAGCTCCCGCTAAAGCAATTGTAGCAGCTCCGGCGTTTTCTCCCTTCTTCCATTATGGCCTTACCAAATGCTACTCTGGTAGTAGTATGATTAGAAACAAAGTAGTGATAGTATTTGTACTATTTGTTATTTTTCTATTAGAAAAAAACTATTTATGAGGTATTAATGAAAAACAAGTAAATAATTAAGAACCCTTAGTGGATTGTAGACGATCAGGATGTGAAACTTTTTAGATCGGACGGTGCAAACAATTAAGGTGATGTGGCTGCACCACATCTGAGAGAATTAGCAATCAATGCATCTTAGTGGGGTGCTTCTCTATATTATATATAGATTAACGATAGTCACTAAGGGCGCATGGTTGATCACTACTAGACTTAAAATCAGCACTCATCAAAATAAAGTAAACATTAGGCTGGTTGTTAAGTTTGTGATTCCTTTTTTGAAATGAATCGGTCAGAAAAGCTGCTTATTATATTAAAATAGAATATTATAATTATTCAATTTCTCTTTTGAACTTTTCATTTTTAGTTGGAAACACATCTTTCGCTAAAAAAATCAACAGCTGCAAATTCTTATGGTTAGCTGTTGTATGTTCTAAATTTGTTAACGGGAATTCTGAAAATTTAACACAACAATAACATCCATTAGTTCCATTAGTAACATCATCAATGGTTAGGTGAAGGTGGCCAAACAGTTATAGCCTCGTGTAGTCGTGTGAATATGATAACGAACGCATTTGAGCGTACACTAACACGTTACAATACATAGTAGCGCTCGCGACCTTTGCTTTGCTTTGTTATACAAAAATGAAATCCAAATGCCCGGACGCGTCTTTGGTTTGTGGGACCCAGTGAACGGAATGGCGTGGCCGCGTGCTGGGCGTGTACAACCGCGGCCCGTAGCTGCATCATGTTCATTCAGCTCAGGCTCAGAATGCGTGTCGCCTAGTCACCACGATCGCATCACAGGACACCAAAGAGGAAAGAAGTGAAAAAAAAAACAGAGAATAAACAAGGCGAATTTTTTTTTCCAATAGCCAGCGGCGGGGCCGATTCGCCGCACGGGTACCGAGGCCAGGGACAGGGGAACGCGCAGGAGCAAATGTACGGACGGCCTCGCCGCCGCCGCCGCCTCATCCAGGACGCCACCGCGGCTGCCTTCTAGAAGCCACCGCGGACGCGGCCCCCCAAGCTCTTCTAGCCCGACCTCAAGGAACCTCCCGCCGCCCGCCTGCCACATTCGACACCGCTGCTCCGGCGCGGAGCGTAGCGGGATGAAGGGCCCGGGACCGGCGGCCGCCCCCGCGGCCCCGGCGGGGAAGAAGCGGTGGCGGTGCGTGGCGGCGGCTGGCGCCGCGGTGGCGCTGGCCTTCTTCTCCGTCGTCGTGCCCCTCGCCGTGCTCCTCGGCCTCCACGCGCGCTTCCCCTCGAGTACGTGCCTCACCCTGCCCCCAAAACCCGACCTTTTCCTTACTCCCTCGTGGTGCCACTCGCTTCCCAGATCCGGGCATCCCGTCCGGTTTGCCGGCTCGAGCGCCAACGATCTCGGGGCACCCTCGTTTGAAACATTTATTTTGACTCGAATTCTGTTGATTTCTTTGGTCTCTGCAGTGTACCTGGTCGACGAGAGCGTGGTGTCGGTGAGTGTCAATTGAATCTGATTAGCTCGTGTTTTCGTCGTCTGCTTCAGTCTAATCCGATAATTGTTAAGCGTTGTCCTGCATTGCTGCTGTATAGGTTTATGATGGCAGCGAGGGCGGTAGTTGGGAGCCGATTCCGTCGAAGGTAGGGGTCCGCAACTCCTAATCATTGTCATTTCTGGGTTATCTTTTGTTCTGCTTCGACAAACGTCCCAATCACGTGTGGGGTGTTGTTATCTGCGTCCGTATTTTTGTTAGATTCGGTCAATGATGGATCTTTGTTGGAAGAATATAAATATTAGGTTACACTGATGGCTGCTTTCTCCAGGGAAATGACAGTTTGCAGGTCAACAATACCGTGAAGGAGCTGGTGCCGCCTCCTTCGAAGGTTTGTAGTTGCACTAGCATTTGTTTGTGGGTTTATTAGTGAATGGCTTTTTCAGAGCATTGTGCTTGTTGTGAGTTGCTATCATGCTGTTCAAAATGTATCTGTGTTGCTTCAGCTCTGGTCTCATGGCAGTGTTGAAATGGAAGTGTTTTCAGCGCATGAATTTTTAGTGTCGATGCTGCAGTGATGTTTACCCATCGCTATTTACTCATGCAATTCTACTGCTATCTGCAACTAAAGTATCATTTTTTTTCTTTCTTTTGGGTATTCCAGAGCACATAGGATTCTAGACTGTTAGTACTATTATGTCTGGAGTCTTGTCTCTCATTTTTCAAATGCATGCTTTTAGTGAATCCCTGGATATTGTGCAATACTGTGAATATTGAGTTCCTTTTCTTTGTGACCAACTAGGCGTGGTGATTGTAGGAGATATTAAAACCTTCATCTTGGGTGGTAAACTATTGTTTTGCGATGATCTATTATAGCCAGTTATATCGGTATAGAGCTAGTCATGTTACAGGCAGTGTTATAGTACTATTTGAAAAGCTTCTGCCCATATACTCTAGCAATGCAGATAGTCAATTGTTAGCCAATTGATGGATGTATAGTCATGTTGCATAATGCAGTTCAGTTTATAAATAGTAGAAGCACCGATTCAGGAAACATAATGGAGTTAAGTTTATAAAGTATATACTTAGAGTCTTAGAGTGAAGTTCTTTTCTTTTTCCTGAATAAAGTGTTCACCGTGTGGTCTCATTCATCTTGTTTATATACCAACACTTGTTTTTTATTATCTTGCTAAGTTTACTGTTCATCTAACAGGAGCGGACCGAAACAAATGGCAGTCAATCCGACACGGTTATTGGCAATATCTCAATCCGTCCAGGTAAATTAGGGTCTATGTTGTCAGCCACTTTCATAACTTATGACTGCATTTGTCTAATTCTTATTTAATATGTAGCTCCTCCCATCCGACAAGCCACAGTGTTGGAAAATTCTTCGTTGCCCTATGTAAGAGTCACAGTACTTAAAAGGTTTTGATTTCTGATACCATGCTACCATCATTTTTAAGTATAGTTTGATTTTCACAAAAAGCTAACCAGTAGAGAATGGAGATACGGTTTCTTATGATAACATTTCTTAACAGCTGTTTATGTGTAATTTAAATGTTAGGGTTCCATATATTACCTATTGTGAATGATAAAATCATGTCATCTGATCTTTCTAACCCAACTTTTGCAGGTTACCGACACTGATCTGGGCAGTTTTGAGCAAGGTTTACCTGGTGATGAGAATGGAAAATCCTGCCAGCTTCAGTTTGGAAGCTATTGTCTTTGGTCTGTAGAACATAAGGAAGTCATGAAAGATTTTATAGTGAAGAGACTTAAAGATCAGCTCTTTGTTGCGAGAGCTTACTATCCAAGCATTGTGAAACTTGATGGAATGGAAAAGCTTTCACTTGAAATGAAACAAAACATCCAAGAACATGGGCATATGCTTAGTGAAGCCATATCTGATGCTGATCTTCCTGAATTGTAAGTTTGATATTACAACATTACTTCAGTTTTTCACTTTTCATTATAACTACCTTCATAATCGAAACAATACAACTAACTTCAAAGATCAGATGTTTGTCCACATATAAGTGTTCGAATTCATGCCTTCACACCTGTGGCTTCCTAGTTTTCATGTAGTTAAATTTTATGGACATCTGCTGCACTATAGTAGTGTGATATGCTGATACGCAGACAGTAGAAGCTGTCTCTTATTGGCAGGATATCATTTGATGATTGTGATTGCCTGATCTGGAACTCTTTTGTGACTTACTGCTGCAGATTGATATTGAAGTCAATATTTAATTGAATTTTGTTTATCAAACTTTGTGGAACGGAGGGAGTATACATATACCTGGTTGGTCCATTAGTGACTTAGTGTTAACTAGAAAAAAAGGAGGTCATATTGATATTGGAATAGTCTATTTGCCCACCTGAGGTTGTGTTTTGAGTTGACATTATTTTTATGATGTTTTCTATGTTTTGCTCTTTGTGGACCTCAGTAGCAGTATGTAGTCTAGTTGAATAAGATAGATGTACAATCTTGGGAATGCTAGTCTGTCACTACAAATTGGCATTAAGTCGTGGGTTGGAATGTAATGACTAATGAGTGGGCTAATCAGCTGATGGCTTAAAGTAAAAGTATGTGTTTCCAATGGTCTTGCTTGTTATGATCCTACCCAACCTGACTTTCAAAGTAGAAGTCTTATTGCATTTACTGAATAGGTCATTATAATAAAATATTTGTTGCTATTTTTAAAGTCATGGAGTCAATATGGCCAAGATGGATCAGACAATCGCTGCAGCAAAATCATGTGCCTTAGAATGCACCAATGTTGAGAAAAAGCTGACACAGTTGCTTGATATGACTGAAGATGAAGCTCTTTTTCATGCAAGACAGAGCACCTATCTTTACAGGCTTGGAGTTCAGACATTACCCAAGAGCCTCCACTGCCTTTCAATGAGATTGACTGTTGACTACTTCAATGCCTCAGCTGACATGGAGCATTCAGATGCAAAAAAGTTTGAAAATCCAGCATTCCAGCACTATATCATTTTCTCCACCAACCTTCTTGCGTCATCCATGACTATCAACTCAAGCGTGACAAATTCTGAGGTATGGCATTCTATATGGTGCTGGAGTTATTATTTTGAACTTTTGCTTCAGTTCGCTTATCAGTTCTTTTCATAGTATTTCAGGAATCAGCAAATATGGTTTTCCATCTGATGACTGATGCACAAAACTTTTATGCATTTAAGAACTGGTTCATCAGAAATTCTTACAAGGGAGCTACCATAAGAGTCCTTAATTTTGAAGATTTCCAAGTCAAGAATTCGGGTAATGGGATAGTTGAAGAATTATCACCATCTGAGGAGTTCCGAATCACCTCCAATGGCAATGCTCTAACGTTAAACACACTTACGAGGACTGAATATATCTCAATGTTCGGGCACTCCCTTTTCTTGCTTCCTGAATTATTTAGCAATCTTAAAAGGGTCATTGTCTTGGAAGACGACACTATAGTCCAGAAAGATTTGTCGCTCCTGTGGAACCTTGACTTAAAAGGAAAAGTGATTGGTGCTGTCCAGTTTTGTCGAGTTAAATTCCGTCAGCTCAGAGCATACTTGCCTGACTTACCCTATGATTCTGGTTCATGCATCTGGATGTCTGGAGTGAGCATTATTGATCTCGATGAATGGAGGGAACATGATGTCACTGGAATTCATCGCCGAATACTACAGAAGGTTAGTTTTATAGTGGCATTTAAAATTTAATTGCCGCTCTTTTCCTGTACGTTTCAAATCTATGTTTTTTCAAGTAATGCTGTGATTATATTGGTAACCTGTTTCCTTGGTTTCTTATTTGCAAGTTGGCAGTAGCATAGAATGGTTGTTAGAATTAGAAGTTATTACCCATCTCGCTTCCTTAACACACATTTCTTAGCTTGTTAAACTATGATTTTGTAAACTCTGACGTCTGACCTGATAGAGCTCTGCTTGTTTTGCCTTTACTAGCTGCGACATGACACAGAAGCTACCTGGAGATCTGCAGCACTACCTGCAGGCCTGCTTGCTTTTCAAGATCTGATCCATCCTATTGAAGGCCAGTGGGTCCAATTCGGGCTTGGCCATGACTATGGACTCACTCATGGTGCTATAAAGAAAGCTGCCATATTGCACTACAACGGTAACATGAAACCCTGGCTAGAGCTTGGAATACGTCGGTACAGAAAATACTGGAAGCGGTACCTGCCAAGAGATGATGTATTTATGATGGGTTGTAATGTGAACCCATGATGTGGCAAACTTTTGTGATTTGAGATTCATAAGCTCTGGTTTGCAAGGGATGACATTTTCTGCAAAAATGTCAAGAGCATGCGTTGGTATGCAAGGAAAGATTCCATTATTTATCTTAGGGTAGCTCCACTGCAGAAATCCTGATTGCTCAAGATGTTGCTGAGATGCGGTGCAAACTTGCAGCGATTATTTGCAGATAGGTTGCCTATCATTCGCTGATTGATGTACAGTTAGATTGGACAAAGTTGTTGAATTGCATAGCAACATCACAATTTGGTTGAGGATGTGTTGTAGTTAGGTGAGGCATTTTGGGTGGTAGAATGTAGATTCAGTAGATTAGGTTCTTGGATTATTAATCATAATTTTCCAGAATATGGCTTGTGCCTGCCCTATTGTAATATATTGCCGCGTTAGTTTTTGTTTATGACAATTGGTGCATGTGCATTGATGCAATTGACATATGAACTCTTCAGCCGTTTTCCCTAGGCTTATCTGGTTATCTTATTTGCACGTGGAATCTGTTATAACTATGGTTAGTTTATTTGTCACCTCAGCTGGTTTGTACCGAACTGTGCAAGTCTTCAACGCAGGCTGAAGAAACTGAACTAGGTGCAGACACCGGGCTTGTTGGCTTCAGCTTATCAGCTATCGAACAGTATTTTTCTTTTACAACAAATCAGCTGTTTCAGCTTATAAGTCGAGCCGAATAGGCCCACCAGTTCCTCGTCTGCGCCAATTACGCGACCTGTAAAAATTTTAAGTTCGATCATTTTTCCATTCCTCTAATTATAAATGCAGTTTGATTGAGAGAACCAAATTAGCCCAACAGACAACCCATATAAAAGCAAGCTATTAACCAGAAGTGGTCACTGACAAATCAGCCCAGGAGACACGGACTATGCCAATGTGGGCCCACTTGTAAGAGACCGCTCTAGCACGGCATTGGTGCTTTAACACCGTATCACACGCTGTACTGGTACTAAACAAAGCGATTGGCCTGATCCGGTTAACGCTGTGCGTGGGGCGAAGGGCACCACGTCCACGTGGAGACCGCGTACAGCGGCGTGCCCTTCCACCCCAGCCGCACCGTGCCGTCCTGGTCGTCCGCCACCGTGTAGCCCAACCCCGCCGGGCACGCCCCGGCCACCAGCTGCGCGCGCCCGCCTCCGCCGGCGCGCAGGAACCCGTGCCGGGCGAGCTCCGTCTGCCAGCACCCGAATTTGTCCCGCCCGCTCCGCGACGGCCCGCCCACCGCCAGCACGTTCCCGATCTCCCTGCCGAGCACGCCGTGCTCCACCAGGTGCCTGCTCGCGTCCTCGTCGGCCGGCCGCGACGCGCCCAGGGAGTCGAACAGCGCCGAGTAGTGGTGCAGCGCGGAGACGAACCGGTCCAGGAAGTGGCCGCGTTCGTTCCCCGCGCCGCCGCCGCCGTCCCCGGGCGCTCCTCGCTCCTGCTCCACCAGCGTCAGCACCTTCGGCTCCAGCCACCGCACCAGCCGCATCGTGGCGCCGTCGTCCCCGGCCGCGTCGTACAAGGCGTGCCGCAGCCAGTGCACGGCCAGGGCCTCCCCCGGCCTCCTGCTGGGCACGGCCGCCGCCGCCGCGTCGGCGTCGTCCCCGGGCCGCCTCGCGACGGCGTAGAACTCGAACGGCACGCCCAGCTTGCTCGCAAGCCCGGCGAGCTGGTTGCCGGTGTCGTGGAGCGCCGACGCCGACATGCCGAACCCGGTCACGCGGAGCACCGGCGGGCCACCCGGGCGCGCTGCCAGCGCGGGCAGAAGCGAGAGCCACTGCAGCGCGCCGCCCGGCACGACGTCGAGGTCGACAATGTGGACGAGGCACTTGCCGTGGAACGCCTCCAGGATGCCCTGGTTGCACGCCAGGTAGGCGAACCTCGCGAGCGGTGAGACGTTGTAGAAGGCCCTGAACGCGGCGTGGACGGCGGCGAACGGCGGCGCCAGCGGCGCGCAGATGCCGACCCACGAGCTCATCAGCCGCGCCGCCATGGCCTTGGTGAAGTAGGCCACGAGCCGCTCCCCGCACGACGGCGCGTACGGGGACGCCATCTGCGCCAGCTCCAGGAGCATCCCGTTGGCGTCCGCGAGGTTGCCCACCGACACGGCCACCGCGCACTCCATGAGCAGCGCGATCATCCGCACGCCGTGAGCCTCCTCCTCGCCCCTGGCGGCCGTCGTCGCCGCGCCGTTGTTCTGCTCCTCCACCGCGCCATCGCCTCCTCCCTCAGAGACCTCCTTGCTCACTGCCAACTCCTGCTCGCAGCTTACCTCGGCCGCGGCCTGGTCGACGAACTCCGGCACGTCCTTGCCAGGGCAACGGTCATCGGCGTGAACAAAATCATGGTGATGAGGCAAGAAAGAGTGTGACGACAGTGGCAGGTTGGCGCCACCAGCGCCGCCGCCGTAGAGGTACGGATCATGGAACTGCATCAAGCTCAGAGAATCCTGCATGTCTGAACCTCTCCCCGTACTCATAAGGTGATTGATGCTCAATCAGCTAGGGTTTTGCTTTTGCATAGTTGGAGAGAGAAGGGGGGAGCAAAGAGTGCCATGAGCCCATGACTATATGTATGGAGTATTGGAGTATGGACCATAGAATGTCCTGGTACATTACTAGGTCAAACTATCAAACCTGGAAGCTAGTGGCAGTTTCAGAACAAGTTTACACGGCAGGAATCTGCGAAACATCGGCCTGGTGATTCTTGGAGCTGCATTCAGATTGGTCTGTAGGCTTGGCCGGCACTTTCATGAGTTCATCTGCTTGGTTAATCAGTGTTTATCTGGGGGTTAGTAGTTATAAGTTTCGGTTATTTGTTAGCTCCTAATCTCACTGCAGATTTAAACAGCTAGCTCCCCTGGGTATGTGGAGTCTGGAATGTCCAGAAAATTAAATTCAAAGAGAAATTCATTTTCTTTTCTTAATTCCTTTTAATTAAAGATCTGCATGCATATGTAAAGAACGCTGTATAGTTGCCACAGTGTATTAGAAATACTGAAAATGACACTTGAAACTAGGAAACTAAGTCATCACAATCATGTATTGTTGTGATATGCAATTTTTTAATGGATAATGGTAGGTTTCCTCTTTCTTTGTTAATTCCTAGAGAGATGAAACTACATTTCACGCTTGTGATGTACATCTCAATGTTGAGCACACAGAAAAAATCGAAACCGAGCCAGTAGAACCCCTTGGTTCCCACAAGGAGACAGCCATTAAAAATAAATCAAAATGATTTGGGTGCTGCTTCTAGAGTGTGATAATGTCGTCTTCCAAGGTCTTGCAACAACAACAAAAAAAAAACCCTAGTACTGCACATAGTTTTGCATGCATTTTAAGTGCCAGTCCTCGTGGTTAATGACAAACCAGAAATATAAGTGACATGATCATACCAAAGTAAGTTGTTAGCTCCTACTATATTATCTTATGGTGTGATGTCGTTCCATAGCTGTTATGATTCCGGGCTCTTCTAGAAACACCTGGACTAGATATTCCGTACCGAGTTTCCGCGTAAGCGTCTTGAAGAACAAATTAAATAAATGTATTTGCTGTACCTGAGAAGGATGAAAACTAAATAACCACGTCAGAACCCATGTAGCTGTACTAGCTGGCCTAATTAGTTTTAGTTGTAAATGCCCTTGTCTTAAACTAACATACACTGTCCACATTATTCGTCGTATACGATGCATGCATACTACAATCTTTTTTTTTCTCCAAATGCATGGTTTCTTCGGATAGTAGAAAAAACAAAAGTGTTCCGGCCGGGGGGAGATTCTTAAATTTATTATATACATTTTGCTAAGGAGAAGCTTTTCCCCAAAGATGACCTAATTACTTGCTTTGTTTTTAAATACATGACATTTAGGACAACCCAGAGATGAGCTAATTACTTCATAACGAATTAAAGCGCGGTGTGCCTCAACCAAAAAAAAAAAGGATCGACGATGTGCACATGTAGCAAATGAACGGCGTATATTCCCTGGTATTCCTAGGTATATATAGCTTCAAGATGGCCGGTTTACTCGGCCGCGATTGACGTGAAACCGTGGTTACGTCTTTGCTCATCCGTGCCTCCAAATGTCAAACAACTCACCTTTTTCTTTAATTTGTTTGCTTTGTTAACTTCTAAGAAGAAAAACAAGCTACATGTTTGATATACTTTATTTTGACCCGGTAAGAGAAGAGAAGGACCTGCAGTGACAAGGCATCCCATAAAATTACTCGAGGTGGTGGATCAGATTGACACGGCACGGGCTCGATCATTCGATGCACAGTCACCCATGACAAAACCGATCTACCTAGCTGAGATGGCGACCGCTTGCCTTTGTCTGCACATACATGGCCATACGCTAAGGAGATATCATCAGTACTTACATGATGTGGACAACCCTGGCAATCAATCTATTTTTTTGAGCAAATAAAAGTTAGATCAACTTAGGAGCAGCTAAGCAATTTTTCATTAAGAAGAAGAAATAGGTACCTAAATTTGAGCCTTTTTCATTAAGAAGAAGAAATAGACATCTAAATTTGAGCTAGAGATGACTCAAACCTGGATGATTATAGTACACTATCACACCCTCCTCCTAACTAGTTGAGCTAAGCTCACTTCTTAGCAATCAATCTAGCAGATGGTGATCGAGTAGCAACAAATCCAAGCTAGCTAGCTAGCTTGACCGCCTCCACACGAGATCGAGCTGGGTCCTGTTGTCGCCAAACTGGCCGTGCCTGTCCACCAAATTGATGCTATATATGCAGGAGATATCAGTAGGATATTGCAGAGACAAGCCTAGGAAACAGCCGGTGAGTAGAACCAAATTGGTGCTTTAACACCGTATCACACGCTGGTACTAAACAAAGCGATTGGCCTGATCCGGTTAACGCTGTGCGTGGGGCGAAGGGCACCACGTCCACGTGGAGACCGCGTACAGCGGCGTGCCCTTCCACCCCAGCCGCACCGTGCCGTACATAAATGGCTTCTCTAGCGTTGTTCTTCCTCGTCAATTTAACTTGCCATCGATCGAGGTGTGGGAATATGCATGGACTCAAACGATGCGCGGTCGGTTTGTCCGATGCATGATCGCCCGTAATCCCTCCGTTCCAAATTATAAGTCATTTTAACTTTCTCAAAGCATCTTAAATTTGACCAAATTTATATAATAAAATACTCCCTCCGTTTCAAATTATAAGTTATTCCAACTTTCTTGGAGAGTCAATCATGTTTGACCAAAATTATCGAGAGAATCACATAGATTTATGGCACCGAATAGATATACTATGAAATTATATTTAATGGAGAAACTAATGATACTTATTTGGTATCATGAATGTTAATATTTTATTGTATAAATTTGGTCAAACTTGAGATGCTTTAACTCTCCAAGAAAGTTGGAATGACTTGTAATTTGGAACGGTAATATTCATGATATCAAATAAGTACTCCCTCCATCCCAAATTATAAGTCATTCCAAGAATCTTGGAGAGTCAAAGCATCTCAAGTTTGACCAAAATTATAGAGAAAATTATAAAGATTTATGACATCAAATAGGTATACTATGGAATAATTGATGAAGAATCTAATGATGCTTAGATGACATCATAAATGTTATTATATTATCATATAAATTTGGTCAAACTTAAGATACTTTGACTCTCCAAGATTCTTGGAATGACTTATTTTGGGATGGATGAGTACCGTTAGTTTCTTCATTAAATATATTTTCATAGTATATCTATTCGATATCATAAATTTTTGTGATCTATAATTTTAATCAAATATAAAACAGAAAAGTTGAAATGATGGAACGGAGGGAGTATATTAGATTGCTATATGTCAAGTAGTACTAAGGGCTGTAGGTTGTAGCACGAGGAGCAGGATCGATCTCTGCAACTGCGTGGCAATTGGAGCTCTGATCGCGACGGAAAGCGTTCACGCCAGTGTGGAGCTTGCTGCTCGCGCATGTAGTTCCTCGCACCGCGCGGAGTGTGTAGTTCGAACTTCGAATGGCCGAGCGAGGCCACGGCCCACGGGGGCCCAACAAAAAGGTCGCGGAAACCCAGCACGGCCCGCTTAATAATGCACGAGCTAGGGCGAACTCTGCCTGTGCTTGCGTTCTTAGTTTTAGTTCTTACCGAATATTTCTGAAATTTCAGCAAGTAACCACGTGCTCCTGACGGGAAGGAGGCAGTAATAAAAAAATTAGCGCTAAAAGTATTAGCAACCTGTCTCTGTTGCGTTGTCAAAAAAAAAAAGTCTGTCTCTGTTGCTGCTACAGCCTAATCCGTTTTCGCACTCGCGCTCTGCTTCGCTTTGCAGAGCGTTTTCACGATCCCCTTGCATATCTTCCAGAACCAGAGGAGGTTCATCAGCGAGAGCACCGGCGGCACCGTCAGTATGCTGTAGAAACCCAGCGGGAAGACCGACCTCACCTGGGAGCATAAACAAAAGCACCACAACATTGACTTGTTTCTTTTTCAAAAGACTGAAGAAGAACATGTGTTTAGATTGACAACTTGGAGGATGGTTTACCTGATCGAAGTGAAGGTACATGTGGGCGAAGAAGTACACGAACAATATGATCCGAGCAACCTGCATCATCAGACATGGGAGGAGCAGTCACACGGATGAACGGGCATGAATGCTCTTGCTGCTTTATGCACAAAAGTTTTGCCAAAAAAAAGAGAGAGGGTTCAGAAGTGATGCAGCTAGCAGGCCATACCAGCCATCCAACAAACAGAGCGAGTCCATTATACAGGTAGAGTTTAGAACCCTTCCGACCAGCAAGATCCAGATACCTGCAGGATCGAATTGTTAAACCATGATGGTTGAAGTAGCATTTGTACTTGTACCAAGTGATCAACAAACAATGCCTGAAACTGACGATTACCATCTGAGGTTTACAAAGGGAGTGGTCGCTTCAGTGAAGAGGACCATGAGGATGTAGAAGTGTCCCTTGCCACTGAGCAGGGCAAGAGAGATTGCGTACATGGAAAGCCCATGATGCAATAGCTGAAAAATTGAGCCACCAGAACGAATTCATAGCAGGAAGAGTAAAAAATCAGATAAATAATTAAATAAATATATGCCTTAGTTACTCTATATGGTGATAAATTTGCTTACATATTCCTTTCCACCTAGGCGAGGGAAATACCACAGGATCATCGCCAAGTCTGTCATGAAGTAGCCAAGAGATCCCTACGGAATTACGAAAAGAAAACAAAAAAAAAACACAGTGAATTTAACATGGAACGCACATTTCTCATGAACTGGTCCGGGACATCTCGGAACATGTATTTACAGTGCGTAGTGCGCAATTCAGGCACCAACTTACCCCGAACATAGCATCAGATAGCCATGACTTTCTGCCAATCATGATGGCGCTATGAGCGTCCTCACTGAAGAGGTCAGATATGACCAGCAGATAAAATGACACCGCTGCAGCAGCCAATGCGTGGAACGTAGAGAATCCCCTGAAATACGGTGATAGATGGACGTATACTTAGCATGCAAGGAGTAGAAACATATTTTTAAGATAAAAGTAGAACAGACTATATAGTGGTTGATAATGCATGGTAAGACTAGCTCTGACTCTGAGTATTCTGACCTATTGTTCCACTCGACTTTGTGCATTTCGTTTAACCCGTTGTAGCCCTTGAAGCACCGGGAGCTAACCTGGCGAGTCAAGTCGTACACCTGGAGCAAAATACAAGGGCAACTGTTAAATTTTAGTCTAGAAAAAGAATTGAAGCAAACTGGGACAAAATTTGTAGTACTTCTCAGGAACAGAAACTTGTCATCAAGCCAAACTGCTCGCTTGACGGCCAGCCTGACACTGAAATTAGCAGATGGCAATAATGGAGATGACTTACGGCGGCGCACATGGCGACCCCGGCGAGAACCGAGGCCGGCCATAGGATCCGCTCGTCGGGCACGTCCATGATGCCTCCTCGCTCGCTCTTCTCACCCCGGACAAGGCACGCAAGCAGAACTCGATCGGCGGGTCGTCGATCGGAGAAGCTCAGGCAGCAGCTCTTCCTATCAGATTACAAAAATCTGCCGCCGAGGAAACCTAGTCTGTTCGATCCTGGAAGGGGGCTGCGCCTCCAATCTCGACGCTTAAAACGATGCTGTAGATCGTGGCGGTGCTGGAAATTTAGTTTGCTTCGGCCGGATCTGAAGCGGCGGCGTGGCTGTCTCCTGCTCTCTTACGCTCCAGCTGCTGTTCCTGCCCCTGCGTGCTCGGTCTTTACGCGTGCCCGCGTCCCGGGTGCGGTCTTATAACGAGGCGGTGGGCCGTGGGCGCAGAACGTTGCAGGGCAGCGCGCGGCCAGAACTGAAGACGACTCCACCACGTCCACGGATGGATCGGGTCCGAGTGCAACAACGCCTGGAGGCTGCTGGAGACCGTACCGTCGCCGCACAGGACTGGACCGGCGGAGTAACCAAGTCTCTCTGTTTTTTTTTTTTTACCAGCCGCGCCGTGTACGCGTGCGGAAGGAATGCGATGAAGCGGAGCAGAGACGACTTGACCAGCCCGTGCCACTTTCCCCGTAACGGAACGGAATAATATCAAGTAGAATTAGCGTGCAGCACGTATACATGCGGAGTCGAGTCAGTCGCGCTAGAGTCAGAAAATGTATACGTGCTCCGAGTAAGCTAGGGTGCGAAATGAATCCCACGATAGGCGGAGACCGACGGACGAGCACGCCAAAGAGCAACTTTTCCCAAAAGTAGCGGTTTCAATTTCAGCCGTGTTGAAACCCCAAATGGCGCGTTCCATCCACAAATATAAGGACACCTAGCCTATGAAATTTCTCCATAAATATAAATATTTTTTAGGCCTTACGTGATGCAGTAATAACTTATTAAATTATTTTCTAGCATAAGTTAGCTAGAGAATTATGAAGAATGGGAAGTTTGGAAAATTTTAGAAGAGCCTCATAATTCTCTAATGTAAATCATGATGGGAAATGATTAGATAATTTACTACATTCCATGTGAGGAACATTTATCGTTTTCCATAATTTTGGAAACTATTTTTATTCCATAAAAATTCAAATAAATTTCAAAAGTAGCATAATTTGGTGAATTTTGATTTAAAAACTGCAAAGGTACATGTACATTTTTAAGCAAAATGGGTTCATCTTCATTTGTTCTGTGATCAAGGAAAAAATTTCATAAATTTTGAAGGTGATTTTGTGGCCGTTTCGCCCGAAGTCTGTTTTTAGTGTTAAATAAAGAATTTATTAGTGTAGAACATTACCTTCTTTATCCAAGTCAAACCACAAGCGTTCTCCAAAAACAACGAGTGCATTCTTAATTTTCTTGGACAATTCTTTGTTTTTCTCCGACAACCTTGAACCCTTAAATGGAACTCCCAATGACCATCGGAGGCCATTACCAACGATGTGCTAGGGTCTAGACTTGCTATTACAATGAAAGTGTGAATGGTCTCCGTTGGAGGGAGTTAGACGGAGGAGGAAAAATCAGAGTCACAAACTGAGAATTTGGTCTAATCAACCACTACAAATTACATATATAGGATTTCTATATTCCTCCCATAGGCAAATGTTCCTCATATAGTGGCAAAGTCATATAATATAATACTGAACGGAGGGTGTACAACGTTGTTGTGGTGGCAGCTGTTCGTCAGCCGCTAGCTATATTTTATTGGAAATCGTGTAAAGATTATTTGGATTTGATAGCCCCGGTGCTCAATACTAGGCTCGTGTCACTCTTCTATGAATATTTCTGCCGATGACCATTGCCCTTCCATGAGTCCGTCTCTACACCAAACCTTGTCTCTTTTTTGTTCCGGGAATCTCCATTTCGTCTCTGGAAGTATACATCGACGGTTGAAGGCAGCACATTTCTCGCACGGGGCTTGTTTGAGCAAGCGAATCCGCTTCAAGCTCGCCGAATGTTGGATGACGAGCCTCACATACCGCATCACCTTCTTCTCCACCACAAAGCCTTGTACCTGAAGCAGACTCAGGTTTTTGTGCTTGAAGTCAGATGTTTGCCACGGTACGTTGGTCCTCTCGGCGGTGTCCTTGCGTTCGTTGATATCGCAGATATGCCGACATATCTCCATGCACCAAATTGACAAAAAGAACAACAGTAGTAGCGACAAATCAAGATTACAGTGAGCGGACAAATGCAAACTAGCTAGTAGAGTAATTTTGAAATTAAAGAGTGGATCTTTATTACAAGATGGGAATCGAAAAACGAAATAGATGCATCTGCTTACCAGAATATAAAGGTTTTTAAGTAAAGGTGCGGCTTCAACGACAAAGAGAGTCCAATCCAGATCACAAATCACGAAAAATGTTGTACAGATGGACAAAAATATCGAAGCGAATTGTTTCGGACCCTCCGGTTGGACCCAAATCTGTGTACAAGAAATGGACAAATAGAAAAAAGAACAGTGAGAACACGTGCGTTTCAAATAAATGGATGACAATTATAAACTAGAAAATACATGAAAAAATGGCAAAATCATAGAGACCACGAAGTAACCTACCATTTGATCACGGAAATTCAGATATAGGATTGAGAGGCTCTTGCACTCGACAACCACTCGCTCAGTAGGATTGGCTCTTGGCCATCAAGGCACGGAGAGGCAAAATCTATGCGGTGCAGGCGAGGAATGCGGCCGAAGCTCACTGGGGGGTTGCCGCCCAACCAGGTGTCGCAACACACTTGCTCCAGCTTCGGGACATGGATCAGATCTTATTCTTCCATAGCTGCACGAGTCGAGCCTCAAGTACACGAGCTCCGAGTGCGGAGTGTCTATCTCCATGACAGAGTTGAGGCCGAAGTCACAAGACCTCAGGGAAAGGGACCGGAGCTTCTTGCAAGTTGTGAGGAGGGCAGGAACGTCGTCACCGAAGCTAAGGTCCTCCAGGGTGAGGTGGGTGAGACACCCGAACGCTGTGGGACAGGCATCGAAGAACGACGCGAAGCGCTGCCCGAACAAGAGCCTAAGCTCGTCGCTCGGATCAGCGCTCGCAGCACCGGTATCACGAGCTCCAGCCGCTGCGTTGCGCCGCCGCTACGGACAACGTCTCCGACGAGGTCGCCGATGATGCGCAGGTACGGGTCCGTCAGGTAGAACCCAAGCTTGATGCTCCTGATGGAGCGCCGCGGCGTGCTGGGGAGCAAGAGCCACCTTGCTGCAGCTGTGTACGCAGCCACTATCTGATCGGCCTCGCAGGTGGAGTGACGGCGCCCTGGCAAGTCCCAGGCATTGATCGTGATGTCTGGAAGCAGGCGAGGGAGGTGCCGCCATCGCCTCGAGAGAGCGGCGACTCCTACAAGGGTGCGCAGGTCGAGCAACTGCAGGATGCTGAGCAGAACATCATCACAGAGTTCACTGAGTCTGTCCTCACCTTCTTTGCTCTGCTGAATAATCATGAAACATGATCAAATTTGTGAACTTGGCACTGCTACGTGCGAAGAAGCCGTCTCCATCTCCGGATGAGCAACCGGATTATTGGATACCACAAAAGAAGATCACAACGCGGATGCAGGGGTGCTAGTTGCACGGATCTGTCGATTATCGGTCAGTATATATGGCGAACTAGCTAGCTGGGCCGATCACGATCAGAACTCGAATTCACATTGCCGTACCTTAAACCAGATGAAGATCCAGGAGACACACTAAACAATTCGGTTTCGTTTTCTGTTCATTACCGAAGTACTCTACCGATCTGCATCTAGAGCTACACCGAGATCTTGCATTCAGTGGAACGATTGAGTTCAAACCTCCAGCCCGGCAAGGGGTCCAGAGGATTGGCCCGACCGGCGGCTTGCCGGAGAATCCTGGGTTATTCCCGGGCATCACGTCGCCTGCGATTCTCGGCCGTCGGATCCAACTTCTACGGTGGAGACGAGGGCGCGGGCGCGGGCAGCGTCTCGATGCTTCGCCCGGCTCCAACGCCGCCGCCGGAAGAGAGGTTAGCAACGCCGCCGCTGGCGAGGGGGAGGGCAGTGGGTGGAACGGAGCAAGAACGCCGGCGAGGCTGGGGCGGTGGGCGGAGCAGCGCGCAGCCGGCCGAGCCGGGGCGGAGAGCCCCGCCGCCGCTCGTCTTCGTGGTGGTCTCGGCGACCTCCCCGGTCCACCCGAGAAATCCCCCACCGGAGCTTGGGATTCGTCGCTGATTCGTGCTCAGGCGAGCCGCGGGGCCGAAGCTTGGGGATTCGTGGCCGATTCGAGCTCGGGCGGCCGCGCGGCATGGTTGGAGGCGAGTCGGAGCTGGACCGCCGTCGCCGGCCTCCGCGTCAGCGTCCTCCACCCACCGTGGCTGCATGCACCCGCAGCATCTGCTTGTTGCCTCTGTCACCGCGTCACCGGCCCTGCCGCCCCGAGGACATGGCCATCCTCGTCGCGTCGAGCTGAGCTCCATGGGCCCGCGGCGAAGAGCTGGTTGCCGGCGCGAGGAGCAGGGGCGCGGCCGCCGGATTTTCGCACAGGCGCGGCCGGCGCAGGGAGGAGGAAGGGCGAGCAGGCTCCTGTGTGGGGGGCTGGAGCTGGGCCGCCGCCGCGAGCGAGCAACGGGGGACGGAGCTTGACATCCAGCGTGGGGAGGAGTCGGCCGCCGCGGCGTGCCGATCGGACCTCGGCCTCCAGGCTCCAGCACGCTGTGCGGCGCGTCTGCTGCCTCAAGCTCGCCCGTCAGCCGTCACCGCCTAGAGCTCGCCCGTTCGCTAGTCGCTACTGCCACCTCGACGTGCTCGGCCGCGTGAGGGTCGCCGCGCCGCCCCGCAGCCCCGAAGCCTTTCTGGGCCCATGCTGCTGACCAATGTATGTTTTCTTTTCATTGAAATTTGCATGTCTTTTGCCTCATACATTGATCTGGTTTAAATCTGCTGCCTCACACATTGATCCGGTTGAATTTGTATTTATGCCTGTCTTCGATTCAGTTCACCATTAGACATTAGTGAACAACTATTGAAAGAAATCTTATCAATTAAATTCATCTAGAACTGTACTGTCTTTATCAACTATGTTTATATGTTGTCTGAGCCACCAAATTAGCTGTAATGAATCTTTTGTTGTATGCAAAAAAAAATAATGCATACATGAATGTCAATTTGCAAATTGCAATTCGGAATAATATGGCTTGATTTCACCAGTGACATAATGTCAATTTGCTTCAATTTAGACGACATGTAAAAGGAGTTTAAGGAAAAGGCCATGAAACATTCTCCTTGGAATAAAAAATCATAAATTCTTCAACAAGGAAACAGGAAAAATGAAAAAATAAATGATTATCACCTCTTCATAACTAAGGCCAGCGAGCAGCTATAGTGGATTAAGGCAAATAAAATACTGATTGCCTACACCTATTAGGTTTTGGGGACCTTTAGATCCAGCATGTGTTTTCCCCCCTCCTTTTGTAGATCAGAGGTCATATGGAATTTCAGTATTTAGACAAGTGGAGGCAAAATCTTGTTAAAAAGTACAAGCCGAATTTTAGGTTGCTCAAGGCTGGAAGGTATATGCTTTGGAGATTGGAGGCCATGGGCATGTTGAGATGCAGGCTATGGAACTTGGCACAAATTATTAGTACATGATCAAGTTGCAATGGTTGAGAGGTATATGTTCTCGAGATTAGAGACCATGGGCCCATTGAGATAGAGGCATTGCAGTTTTGCACAAACTGTGAGTTAAATCTTTTTTCTCTCTAAAACAGTTTTAGATTGCAAGGAGATATAGTTGCAGTTACAGACTGGCATGGTTAACTGTTTATAAGATCACTACCAGATACTTTATTGTAGCTTATGCATATCATGCTTCTTCTACGATTGAAATAAGCATCATATTTCCTTTTCCTTCTGACTACAGGGAATGTGAAGGCAAGGCACCAGCTAATTTCATTCAGCAGTAAGATTGTTTACTGCAGGGTACCTTCAGAGGTGGAGAATGCTGCAATCGACATCTTAGGCAAAATTGAGAGCATCAAGGCCCCCGATCCAGTTTCTCTTGGTTTTGATCCTGAATGGAGGGCCCTTTCCAAGAAGAGATTTGTTGTTCTATCTATCCTGATTTGGAGTAGCATCTTCGACGTGTTTACCTGGAGCAACACTGCTTGGGCTTTCGTCTCTTTTTTTATGAATGTTTCATGACCCCATACTTGAAAGTAGTGTTATCTGATGAAACATAATGGTCATTATGGTCTTTGCAGGAGAACCACCATGTAAAGTTGTTGTAATGCAGATCTGCATAGAAAAGACTCTGTGCTACGTCCTGTATATTGCTCACTCTAGAGAACCACCAATACTAAAATGTCTCTCATTCATCCAAGTACTTAGGTTTTTATTTTGCTACCCTCAGATGTTTTCTATGCTTTCCCAATACTATGCTATTCTTTAATCAGTCAACCCTCTCAGATTGGGATATCCATTGACAACGATCGATGCAAGAAAAATGTTCAATGATTATGATGTCTGTTCAACCATTGATGGATTTGTCAATCCTGGCAAATGTCAAATTAGATGTGCCTCCTAATTCCTAAAAGATGGAGTCTTGCTTCTTTAACTAAAATGAACGCATGTAAACAAGTATTTTGATAGTGTCAAGTTTTTTCACTCACTTGCCTTGCTCCGTTTGTCATGTGTGAGAGAAAATTCTATTTCTTTTCAGTTATTTAAGTTCGGTCAGTTGTTAATCACTTAATTGCTAAATTTAGTTATTAAATACTAACCTTTCGACAATAATTGGGAAACTGAAAATTATTTTGATTATTGACACATGCATATATGTATATATAATTGTTATCCCGTTAGAACATTATTAACATTTCTGACAATAAATAGGAATTTCGCTCAGTTAGAACATTATGAATTGTGATCAGTTCCTACAACCTGCATTCCCTACAAATTAGAATTTCAAGTGATATAGCAGTGGATCTGTTCAGCAATATCTACTACATATACTTTTATTAATACAGCAATTACAAAAGGTGTATGTCACTTGAAAAGTACTAATACTCCAATTGGAATATTCAGACCAGCGTCTTTAATTGTGGTAACCTTGTCCAGGATTTTTTACATAGGCTGGCCTGCTCACTGCTCAATATTTTTCAGATAGAAACCATAAAACTTTTAGTTGATATGATATAATTAAAGTTCGTCCAAAGTAGATACAGACCATAGAACTTTCAGTAGGACTACTACTTCTATCAATGTTGTCTTATGTATCTGTTCTAACAGCCTAGCTTATACATCCATTTATATGATTATTATCGTCCAAATCAAGGATCCATGACCTGAAAATGGTAAACCCTTTGCAACCAGCAGAGAACCAGCACTGCTGGCAAAATCAAGGATGGTGCGGCAATGCCGCACCCCGCGTTTTCTAGTAAAATCTAAACGCCGGGATCAGATCAAACATCATTTCAGTTGCTGGAAGCAGCAGATTAAGCTTTGCATGATGCAGAACAGAACCACATACTCCTCTCCAGTGATAGTTCGTTTTCGCGGTTTACCGTTCGGTTTACAACAAGGCCTGCAGTAAGCCCTCAACTCACACCGATTCCGCCCCTTGGGCCCAAACACACTCGCACACCAGCACGCAGTTCTTCCGATCCCCATCTCCAATGTTCGCGGCATTGTCGGAGCTTGCTGAAGGTGTCACAGCCGGGACAGCTAGCTATCAGAATTCAGAACGACCTTCGCATCAGAGAAACCAGCATCTCAGCACCATACTTCTTGCCATTGGGTCTCCTCCGTCCTCGTACTCCTGAGTCGATCGGTAAACTCTCCGTGGCATCATCTTGAACCATCTTGACAGTAGTGTCTCGCACCAATGGCACCGGGGGCATCCCCGCTGGACACTGTAGAGTCACAAAGCCGAATTCCGAATTAATTCGCAGTTGCATGAATGAACAATTAATGAACTGAATTTTAGCAGCGTGCGGCGTACCAGTTTGATTAGCATGCATCGCCTCCCCGCGTGCATGGGTTTCCTCAGAGACGGAGATGGGGATCTTCCAGGCCAATAACTTCCGCGACGGCGACGCGCCCTCCATCTGAAACCTCCTCATGATCTTCCGCGCTGGCAAGTCTACCTGGAATACCCACATCCCCTGGACGAAGTACCAGACACGGACATTGTAAGGGTCGACGAAAGCCACTCTGAGTTCTTCCTTCTTCCTCAGAATCTGCCTTCCGCCTTTCCCCTTCCAGATCTCTGTCAATCCGACCTCGTACTCTGACTTCCATTGCGCATCAGGTAATAGTGTCCAGAAGCGAACCGCTGGGTTGTGCGCGATGCTGCTGATCTCTGCGTAGCGGAGCTTGCCTTCGCTTGCACACACGCAGCGACGCCCGTGGTCCAGGGGGTCGTCCTCGTCGCGGTCGAACGGGTGCGGCACGAAGCGGAGGCGCGGCCGCGCGGCTGGTCGTCGAAGGGGTCGCAGGCGAGCATGCCGTAGGCGGTGTCGACCTACCAGAGGAAGCCGTCGTGGGCGAGGACGCCGAGCGCGCCCCATGGATGGTCACCCTGGGAGCCGAGGAGCGGCTTGACGGCCCACTGCTCGGTGAAGGTGGAGTAGCAAAGGAGGGCGCCGTGGCCCGTGGCCGACGCGGGGAGGAACTGGGCGGCCATGTAGTGGCCTGCCAGGCGTCGATCGGGGACGAGTCCCATGCTGCTCCCCGGGACGATGTCGAGGCCGAGGTCGTCGGGGACGGCGGGAGGCGGGTGGCGGCGCGGGTCTCCGCGTCGAAGAGAAAGCACGGCTCGCCCGCGGTGGCCTGGAGGAGGAGGCGCCCGGAACGGTGCGCGACGACGGCAATGACGTTCGGCTCGCAGTCGGGGGCGAAGCTCTTCAGAAGCACTAGGTACGAGGGGCGCGGCCGCTGGTGGAAGACGACGCCGAAGTCCGCGCCTGGCGGAATCTCCTGCTGCGCCTGCTTTTTGCGGAGGAAGACGGGGACGGAGGCGAGCACCACCCGCCGCCGCGCCTCCGTCTCGGCCCTCGCTTCTTCAGGATCAGCCTGGGGCGGGGACGCCTCGGTCCCTTCCGACGACATGCTGCGGCCACCGGAGTGCGCGCCGCGGTGGCGCAGAGACAGGGAGAGGCGGTGCTGGGTGGGGATTGGTAGGGTGGCGACTGGCGAGGGGTTTGGTTTCCTCCCCGGGGGCGTCGGCTTGAGGAGGACTGGGGAAGGCGATCTATATATAATCGAAGAGGGGACGGCGGCCGCGTGATCGTGTCTTCCTCAGCAAGGCGGTGGGGAGGTTGCGGCGTGAGGCCGTGAGGGTACCGACGGCGACGGCAGCGCGGCGGTTTGCTCTGCTCGGCGGTTTGCACACAGCGGAGACGGTGCCGTTTCGCCTCGCGGCTGCTGCTCTGCTCGGAAGCCAGCTGTGCCGTGGTGGGTCCACATGGGTCCAATGGAATGGGCTGGGAGAGCACCGTGGTGTCCACGCAATCCATCCAGCCAGACCCGCGGAGGTGGGCTGCATAAGCCCATGTGGGTGTGTGGGTGGGTGGATAGACACGAGTGGGCCGCTATAGAATCGCCGATCAAACCATGGCCCATTACCCTTTGCATAGGCATGATATGCATACCTTCTGTGCTCCGGCCGTCATCAGGCCAGTTTGCCAGTTTGCCCTCCGTTCCAAAAAAAAAAAGAATGTTGTTTTAGTATTCACAATTTGTCCCCCACAAAAAAATAATATTTTAAGATTTAAATCTTAAAATTTGGTGTGTTGATCTCGTGCATGCATGATTAAATGATTAAATGGAATTTTTTTTCCATTTTCTATATTCAAACTACACTAACTTACATGCGTCTTTTTAATTCACCCCTAATCTGTCTGGAAAATTCAAAAAAGTCATTCTATTTAGGACGGAGGAATAACTGTATCATATGCTGACGAAATTACCATATTAGTTGTAACCCACGCGTCCTGCCTTGCTCCTCTGCTGTTCTGCATCACTGTTCTTTGCCCCTGCCGTGCCATTATTCATCTTGTGGTTCCGAAGTAACAGCACCATCAGCTCATCTACACTTCATCTTCTGCTGGGTCCAACACTCCAAACTCCCGGCATGTGAAGAATGTCGTTTTGACTCGAGCCAATTGGAAAGCTAGCGAAGGAACCAAAGGTTGACAAAATAGGAGCCGGCGGCGGTGGATTGCGGCATGCCGCTACGGCGAGGCAACGCCACTGCGGATGGCCAGCGGTTGGACGGTGCTAGCGGCAGGCAGGGGAGGCAAGGAAACAGCCGGTAAAGCCGGGTTACCGGCGTGAGAGTGGTGACGCCGTACTGCCGGACTTAGTGGTGGAAGCAGACCGCAGAGATGGAAGAGGTCAGAGGGACGATCAATGTGGGGAAACAAATCTCTTAATCTTAGATGATCTAAACAATTGTAACTTTAAATCAAACACCTGTCTTTCTTTATTTTCCCGACCAACCCGATGCTCTTTTCTTTTTCTTTTTTTTTTGGCGAAGGAAATGACATGAGGTCTGCCTTTGAATCAAGAAGGAAACCAACAACGCGATGCACGTTTTTTTAAAGAACAGGAGGGGAGGAGCCCGCTGGTTATATATTAAAAAATTAAAAAGACGGTGAATACAAGAGTTTCAGGAAAAAAAACAAAGAAAATTAGGAAGATTACAATGTCTGCTCTAGTCATGCAACCATGAGAGGTTTCCAATCTTCTTTCTCTCTATTTTTACTCTATTTTAACCTGAGAAAAAAGCTATCGGAAACGAAAAAGAGCCAACTGAATTGAGGGTGTAATTCCTTGAAAAATCAAATCATTTCTAGCCATCCAAATGCTCCAGCACATGATGATGATGATCTCCATGAAGAAATGTACTTGTAATTGTAGCTCGAAACTATTTAAGATCTCATAAGGCTGGTCTGTCGTGTTTGGAAAGACTCTAATGTGAATCCAGCATTAAACTATTTAAGATCTCATAAGGTTGGTCTGTCATGTTTGGAAAGACTTCAATGTGAATCCAGCATTCTTGTGCAAAGGGATACTTAAGAAGGAGATGAAACAGGGTTTCCTCCGTATCACTTTGACACAATACACATGCATATGAGGGAAGAGACATGTGCTTTCTCCGAAGTACTGTCATTAAGCACAAGCCAAAAGAAGACTTTATATTTGTTTTGGCATCTAGATTTCTATAGCCATTTAAAAACGTTGTGCGTCTGTCTGTGACCAGTGAGATGACGGTAGGCTTTAGAGGATGAAAAGAAGGGGTTACCCCCATATGTATGTCCAAATATCTTGGTCATTATTGAGATTCAGAGCTTCCAAATCTGTAGCTAGATTTATCAGTTGTTCCAATGCTTGAGGTGTTAGAGGCAAATGAAACAATCAGGTAAATATGCAGTGGAAACCATCTGGTAGGTGGAATACTAAAAACTCCCACCATGGACCGTCAGATCGGAGATCTACAGTGCAAGCAACTAGGTACAGTTCCTCAGAACATTTTTCATATAACCACCCGCTTTATACTGTACGCACATACTTCCTCACGTTAATATCTAATTGCAATAAATTTGACCGTGCAGTTGTAACTGACCAATGGTTCAAGTTGCAATCGGTCTATACTTTGAGTTACAAACATTGTAGACCACATACTTCCCTAGTCGAATTAAATTGGGATATTCCTAACTCAGTTGGGAGCAGCTAGTCAACATTATTTGCAACTCCAAGTGTATATCCACATAGCTAGGGGGTAGGAGATGGAGAAGACGAAACGTTGGATCAGCTAGATCAAAAGTCCAAAATTTCAGGTAAATGGTGAGCTTAAAATACTCAAGAGCAAAATGGCTAGACCCAAAGTTTTGTTTAAGAACACCAAATCTACGAGCAAATTATGAGTGCTCACCGCCAGTCACTTGTTGTAAAAGCCAACAAGTGATTTCACATTTCTCAGTTCAGAATTGCCTTCCGCTGTTGTGTGTGCATGAGTGCATCGCACGGGCACTGGCACGTCAAAATTAGGCAACGGGTAGCGCAAACTCCCCGGAGAACCGGCCAAAATTTAGCAATTCAGAGAGCCACTGCCACGCGTGCTGGCGCTCCGGTTCTCACCATTTCCACGCTCCGGCCCCATTCTCTGCTCACTGCATGCTCTCCCTCCCGAACCTTTTCTCGTCTTCCACTGTCCTAGGCTCGCAGCTCGCCACGACGCTCGGGGTTTCACGCTCGCCCATGCGCCGAGATGGCCGCGGTGCTGCCAACGGCGGGGGCGGCCGGCACGCTGTCGCCGAGGAACGCGATGGCGCAGGTGGCGGCGCGCGGCAACATCTCCAGCGCCGCCTCGGTGGTGTGCTACTCGCCGATGATGGTCACGGCCTACGGCATCTGGCAGGGGGTCAACCCGCTCGAGTTCTCGCTCCCGCTCTTCATCCTCCAGACGGCCATCATCGTCGCCACCACCCGCCTCCTCGTGCTCCTCCTCAAGCCCATCCGCCAGCCACGCGTCATCGCTGAGATCCTCGTGCGTAAGCCTGAGCCCATTGTTATTGGTTTGGTTGCCGGTGTGGTGTGCGCCGCCAGAGATCGATCACGGACACCGGTCTGGTTGCTTATGCGATTGTGCGCAGGCCGGCGTGATCCTGGGGCCGTCGGTGATGGGGCAGGTGGACGTCTGGGCGAAAACGGTGTTCCCGCTGAGGAGCCTGCTGACGCTGGAGACGGTGGCGCACCTCGGCCTCCTCTACTTCCTCTTCCTCGTCGGGCTCGAGATGGACGTGAACGTGATCAAGCGGTCGGGGAAGAAGGCGCTCATAATCGCGGTGGCGGGGATGGCGCTGCCGTTCTGCATCGGCACGGCCACGTCCTTCATCTTCCGGCACCAGGTGTCCAAGAACGTGCACCAGGCCTCCTTCCTGCTCTTCCTCGGCGTCGCGCTCTCCGTAACGGCGTTCCCGGTGCTGGCGCGCATCCTCGCCGAGATCAAGCTGCTCAACTCGGACCTCGGCCGCATCGCCATGTCCGCTGCCATCGTCAACGACATGTGCGCGTGGATCCTGCTCGCGCTCGCCATTGCCATCTCCGAGGTGAACAGCTCCGCCTTCTCCTCCCTGTGGGTGCTCCTCGCCGGGGTGCTCTTCGTGCTCGCCTGCTTCTACGTCGTCCGCCCGCTCATGTGGTGGATCGTCCGCCGCGTCCCCGAGGGCGAGGCCGTCAGCGACGTGCACGTCACGCTCATACTCACCGGCGTCATGATCGCCGGCGTCTGCACCGACGCCATCGGCATCCACTCCGTCTTCGGCGCCTTCGTCTACGGGCTCGTCATACCCAGCGGCCAGCTCGGCGTCGTGCTCATCGAGAAGCTCGAGGACTTCGTCACGGGGCTGCTGCTCCCGCTCTTCTTCGCCATCAGTGGCCTCCGCACCAACGTCACCCGGGTGCGCGATCCCGTCACCGTGGGGCTCCTCGTGCTCGTGTTCACCATGGCCAGCTTCGCCAAGATCATGGGTACCATCCTCATCGCCGTCTCCTACACCATGACCTTCCGCGACGGCGTCGCCCTCGGCTTCCTCATGAACACCAGGGGCCTCGTCGAGATGATCGTCCTCAACATCGGCAGGGACAAGGAGGTGCTGGACGACGAGTCGTTCGCGGTGATGGTGCTGGTGTCGGTGGCCATGACGGCGCTGGTGACGCCGGTGGTGACGACGGTGTACCGGCCGGCGCGGCGGCTGGTCGGGTACAAGCGGCGCAACCTGCAGCGCTCCAAGCACGACGCGGAGCTGCGCATGCTGGCGTGCGTGCACACCACCCGCAACGTGCCCTCCATCATCTCGCTGCTGGAGCTCTCCAACCCCACGAAGCGCTCCCCCATCTTCATCTACGCGCTGCACCTCGTGGAGCTCACGGGGCGCGCCTCCAACATGCTCGCCGCCCACCACTCGGCCTCCAACCAGAGCCGCAGCGCCGGGGCCAGCGACCACATCTTCAACGCCTTCGAGAGCTACGAGGAGAGCGTGGGCGGCGTGTCCGTGCAGGCGCTCACGGCGGTGTCGCCGTACCAGACGATGCACGAGGACGTGTCGGTGCTGGCTGAGGACAAGCACGTGTCCCTCATCGTGCTCCCTTTCCACAAGCAGCAGACGGTCGACGGCGGCATGGAGCCCATCAACGCCTCCCTCCGGGGCTTCAACGAGAGCATCCTCTCCTCGGCGCCGTGCTCCGTGGGCATCCTCGTGGACCGCGGCCTCAGCGCCGCCGCGGCGCGCATGTCGACCGTGCACCACGTCGTGCTGCTCTTCTTCGGCGGGCCCGACGACCGCGAGGGGCTCGCCTACGCGTGGCGGATGGTGGAGCACCCGGGGGTGTGCCTCACCATCGTCCGCTTCATCCCGCCGGACTACAAGACCCCCGCGTTGGCGCCGCCGCAGCCCGTGGCGGCGCGGGCGCCCGCGGGCAACGTGCACGCGCGCGCCATCACCATCGTCCCGGACGCCGCCAAGAGCGAGCGGCAGATGGACGAGGAGTACCTGGGCGAGTTCCGGACGCGCAACGTCGGCAACGACGCCGTCCAGTACATGGAGCAGGTGGTGGCCAACAGCGAGGAGACGCTGGCGGCCATCCGGGACCTGGACAGCGCGCACGAGCTCTACATCGTGGGGAGGCACCCGGGGGAGGCCGGGTCGCCGCTCACGTCGGCGCTGGCGGAGTGGATGGACTCGCCGGAGCTCGGGCCCATCGGCGACCTGCTCGTGTCGTCCGAGTTCTCCAAGATGGTGTCGGTGCTGGTGATGCAGCAGTACGTTATCACCGCGCCGCAGCCGGCCGTGCCAGTGACGGACGACCCCGTCCGGCAGTACGTCACCAACGCCAACCAGCGGACGACGGTGGCCCGCGGCGGGTGGGGCGCCGCCGCCGACTTCTGACCTAGGGCCGCGGCAAGCACATGCACGGTGGTCGATTATTCGTCGATAGAGGATTACGTTTTTTAGGCACTTGTTTTCATTTTCTTGGCGACGCGCTTATATAGGGGCCTGGATATTGATGGTTGTGCTGTGTACAATTCTAGCTGATCGCTTCTGTCTGGAATCTAATTAGGAGGGAGGTGACGGGACAATGCAAGTTGCCTAGATTAATTTCGTAAAATTATCACGACCAATGAATATGCTAGTTTACTACATGGCCTAGTAATTAGGGGGGGGGGGGGGGGGGGGGGGGGGGGGCATCTTACTCATTTACCCATCTCACGCGTTCCAGTTTGAAACTGTAAGATCGCCTTCAGCAATAATGAACAGAACAACACAATGAGATTACAACACACAAACACTTCATGATTGTAATGCTTGAATGATCTACCTTTTGTATTTGCTCTCAACGTTTTGTTCTTGTGCCATATGCATTTGGACTTGAAGGCTAAGATAAAATGCCTTGCACCAAAGTAAGAAACGATAAATCATTTTGTTGGCACATCATGAACCCATGAGCTAATTAAACTGTTTCTTTGCAGAGACTTGTCGGGAAATACAGGTTGCCGGCATCAACTGTTTCCTTTTGTTGGCATGTCAGTGTAGCTAGTCGCAAATTGATAAAAAAAATCAAGTGCTGAACAAGGGGGCAAGAAATGCCTAATAAATCTGTACTGCCCATTTTGTAATAGTTGGTTTCATCAAGAAACTATATAAATTTTGAGTGCCCGAGTTACTTCTGCTCTTGTAGATCTGGATATCAAAGACAGAGATTCCATCTTGTTTGGATGAGGCAATATATATTTTACTAGACCATATTATGATGTACTCCGTAGTATATACCAAGTTCTTAGTTAGTCGTGTTTTCATGTTTTCTTTAACCATTTCACCACATCCATGGTACCTGCTATGGTCTTACTGTAAGTACTTCTTTCAAAGAACACTTTGCCTGCTATGGTTTACTATGGTCTTATTGCTTGGTCTGAAATGATGAACAATTTGAAAACACTAGCCAATTCAGGCAATACCAACATAAGCTTTTCTTAATGGGATACTTATTTCGGTTGAAGGAATAATGGACACATAACTTTGTTAGTTGAGACATAGTAGCCTAGTGTACATGTCCTAGTTTATCTTTTGTCATCAAGAGCACTGTGTGTGAGCTATATATTTTTTTAAATGTTTTGCACTTACCAGTATTTGTGCGGTCCACTAAAGCACTATGTTTTCCCTTACTCAAAATATTTGGTTACTAGCCTTTTTAGTTAAGATAGGCAAATCACCTGTGTTCGTGACCTTTTATACAGATTTTTTCACTAGATTATTCAATGAGTTACATTGCACTGAAAATGAAAAGGAAGTGCATTCAAGTAGTATATATAGCCACTTTGTTGAGAGATGAATGAAGATTATTTCCATGCAAACAATTACTATACAACTGATGAGAACCATGCATGATAACATCTGATGAGATAATTATAGTCATTTTGTGTCGCATGTCCCTAGTAGTGTATTTTGACATGTAGTGACAACAATGTTTAGGTGTACTAGTGCTATCTAGTATTCAGAAAATAATAATACAAAACTTCTCAAATGTACTTCTAGTATTGTAACATCTGAATGTTCTACATCCAAACTTTGGAGAGATACAAACAGAATATGTTATAATTATATGATAACGACTGTGCTCTGGACAAGATACATTTTTAATACACATTGGTTGCAGGTTGGTGATCACCAGGATCATGTAGCAGACAGCGATGACAGGAACATCAACGTTGAGAATTCAGAACCGGATGTTGACATCACCGCTTCATCAACGACTGCTGCAGGCATGGAAAGGCAATGGCGCTGCAGAGATTGCTGATGTGGTTATAGCAACCTGAAATGTAGGTGCGTCTATGCCTACATCCCATCTAGGCGTGCTCGCATGTGTAGTGATGGTTAGGAGGATATTTTGGTCTAACATGTGTTAAGAGTTAAGACCTTTGTATTTTGGCTGCCAAGTAAGTTACATGACAATGCCAAGTAGTAAACTGTATGACAGTTTCTACTTGGGGCTACCAAGTACTTGCAGTGCCAAAGTAAGCAAATATATTGAGCTCTTGATTTCCTATCTAGGCATTTTGACAACACAGTCTGATCTTTTACAATATAAAGTGAACTGAACATCTCATGGAGTGTTCTGAACTCAAATCTCCATCTGAGACACTATTTGAACATTCTTCACATCCAAAACTCCTAGTAAGATTTCTGAACAGGTGCACTAGCTCGGAAACAAAAAATCAACCGGCTTATTCAAAAATCAACCGGCACATCCAAAAGTTGCTTGGTCCAACAATAAATACAAGGCAACCGGTGTGAAGTCTGAACATAAACACAAGCTATCAAGTTTTCGATGTGAACAGAGGGCATTACCAACCTAGGCGCTACTGGTAGGTGCTGGGAAACGAGCAAAAGGAAGATGCTTGAGGAGACTGCTCTATGGCGACCTGAACTTTGGATGCTCTGAACACATGACCAGTCGACCAGAGGCTTGCTCCCAGGCTGCCGCAGCATGACTCCATGCTCAGGCCATTGATGTATCCTACTTGGCATTAGGGCATATATTATACTAGCATCAGTTTGCCTAGTTGCAAGTGGACTACTCCAGAGGCCCCACCTGATACGGCGCCTGGTAACAAAGGAAAATAGACATGCTTATTAGGAGTGAGTTATAAAACATATAAGTGAGTTAGTAACGCTGATTAGGTCATGTGCTTGCATAAACTACTATAAATCACTTGTCCATCAACCCCGTGATAATCATTTTGAGAGGCATTCATGAAAAACATATTACTAAGATGCATTTCAAAATAATTGACAATTTTGACTTAACTATTCATATTTGACTCCTCGTCTTTCCTGGTAATATTCATGCGAGAATCTACAAATCTATGTCATTGTTAAAGTACTTATGGTAATAAATCTAGTGATACTTTTCTTGTTTTGTTTACCTAGTTATGAGAACAAATAATGCTAATCAAATACTGCTGTTTTGCTTAACTAAATATGTGAACAGATACTGCTAACCAAGTACTATGAAATGTAGGTTAGTAACCGCTTTGCATCAAACTTTCATATGTGTTTGACATGTGTCAATTAATTGAGCATTTAGTTTGAGCTATTCTTATTGCTTCTTTCATACATGTATACAAGGTGTGAATGATACCACACAGGTCATATTACCAGTGGTCACTATCCTCAAACCTGAACTGCCAAAAGCTCCAACCATCGCCTCACAACGATCTCGAAACCTGAAAAGAAGAAAAAACAATGCCACATGCAGGTCGATTAGCGAGGTCCTTGGAGAACCAAAACGACTAAGAATGCCACACTATAATTACATGTGTGTGGCAGCCCTAGGACTAAGAAGCTGGAATCCTTCCACAACAATATCATTACATGTATAATGCAAACATATGTTTCTCCACTGCATTATGTTCAAGGAATAATAGTCATGCCATGCATTATGTTACAACTGCAGTTATGCCAATGCACATTCGCATAATATAGACAGGAATTTAACTATATTTTGAGTTGCCTGTGCACACACTGAAAACATTTGAAACAAGTGCAAGCATGAGAATATCCTAGGTTAATTTTGGTCTTAATTAAAATGTTTACTCGATCAGTAGTCAACATACACGACCTAACGTGATCTGCACTGGTAAAAAGATTGAACAGAGACAAATGAAGAGATGGGGGAAATATGAATCACATGATTTTTCGGGATTGATATTAGAACAATTCTAAACTCCGTCAATATCAAGAATAATAACTAGCAATTAACAGTGCATTTCATAGACCATACAAGACAATGTACCATATATGAAGCAAACAAAAAAGAACAATGAAGTATCTGAAGATCTGAACACCTTAAGTATCTGAAAATATTGAACAACTAGCAATTAACAGTGAAAATATTGAACAACTAGCAATTAACAGTGCAAAAAAAGAACAATGAAGTATCTGAAGATCTGAACACCAGGTGCTCCCACCTTATTGCAACGTGGGATTATTTCTATCAAGGCATCAATTTTTGGGGTGTTTTGTGCATATTCTAAAGGAGCTCTCTATGCCTTGCGCCTACAGGGCAAGATGGTCACTTTTTTCACCTTTTCTTTAAAAAACTAAAACACAACAATTCATGTCTTGGTTTCCAAATATACATGAACTGGTGAAAATTGCACAAAGTGCATGTTCCTACAAATAATACTACAGAACCTTACAAGCTCAATAATTGAAACTGAACTGAATACTAGTAACTGTAACTCGAAATGCATCTAGTACCTGATGAAACTCAAATAAGGCTACGGAACCTTACAAGACCTATGAATCTAGTACTAATTACTACCTGATGCGGACCAGAAAAATAAACAAGATGTGTAGGTAACTGGTGTAAACAGGCATACCGTCTATTGAATGGTCCAGGTCGCTACAAATGGGGAAGGTGCATACTTGACTGGACCTCTTTGGACCTAGTAGCAGTATGCCCGGACCTTGCGTCAATGGAGGGAGGGAGGGAGGGAAGAGGAGGAGGCGGGGGAGGAGGGGGCAACACGTGGGAGGATGGGGGTAGGAGCAGGGGCAGCAGGAACGTCGGAGGAGGAGGTGGCGGCGGGCGGCGGCGGAGCGGAGGTGGCGGCGGGCAGAGCGCGGGAGGAGGAGGTGGCTGCGGGGGAGCGGAGGTGGCGGCGGGGGAGGAGGAGGAGGTCGCGGCGGGGGAGTCGGAGGAAGCAGCGGCAGACAAAAAAGAACTGCCTGGATGGGCACGGAGGAGCAGGAGCCGGTCAAAGAAGATCCGGAGCGAGGCAGCGCGCGCACGAAGATTAAAGCGAAATGGACGGTAGGAGATAAAGATTGGTGTACCATCCGGTAGTGGGATGTATTTTTCGATGCATATAGGGTTATGTCTACCTCCATTTTGAAATGGAGGGAGCATTATTCCCTCCATTTCACAACATGAATGCTTTGTTCATAAATATCCGCAGTCCCACAAATTAATAATGTTTTATACATCATTAGGCTAATCCCAGTGCAAGGTTTCATTGCACTATTTCCAAGGATGTCACATCATCCCATGAGGTGTATTCTCATGAATGAAACAGGGAGTCCCAATGCACAGTTTCATTTCACGATTTCATAGGATGCCCATGACATTTAATTGTGAGGCATGTGATTGGATATGGTTAGATGAAATGAAACTCTATAGCTCCCAATGCAAGTTTCAATAGGTTTCATAGTCTTGGAAACAGTGTATACACAGTTTCATCCTGATGAAACTCCTTCCCTCTCTCACTTCATAACTACCATGCCATATCATCACATATGCTGATGTGTCACCGTATTTAATGTGCATGAAACCTCTATGAAACTCCCACTGGGATTAGCCTTATATCATTTCAGAATAGATTAGCAGTTACTGTAAAATTACATATTAGTATATGAAGTATTTTCGAACACAATTCTAGTTAACCACGCCAATTCGTTCTTCAAAAAGTTCACATATTAAAAGTTTGCAATACAATGGGAGAGAGAAGGGGGTGGTCAGTGCTAATAGTAAGCAAAAGATACCGAGACCTCGAAAAAAAAAAATATATGTCATCACCAATATAAGTAGGTCATGATCGAGGCCGTAACACAAATGCATTACCGTGCCTTTTAGACCTTGCTTGATTTGCCCTCGATCCCCTTGGGAAGGGGAGGAGCACAATGCATGGGCAAGGGCCAGGCCAAGCAGATGGGGGATGCAACTGCGCCTGCGCGGCACCACGCCACACTCGGATCACCCTGCGGCCTGCGCGCTCCAGCTCCATCGCTTTCTATCCGCTTATCCGGCGGCCGGGCCGGCCAGCCGGCCGGCGGGGGGCTTCAATCCACAGAAAGCTTTCTTGGATCACTAACCCTCGAGATCCCCTAGCATAGGCATAGCTACGTACCTGACCACCTCAGTGGCTGCATGCCACAGCACACACAACACCCTTTCCCTTTTTTAACCCTCCACCTGCACTCCACATGGCCTGCCCCGCCGCATGGAGCCCCTCGGCCCGCGCATTGTCTCCTTTGGTCCTTGCAGCGTGATGACGATGCGGAGTTCTGATCATCGATCACCGCTGCTACGTACTGTTCGTGAGCGAGATGCTGGTGCTCATCAAGAGCCGGCCGAGGTCGTTCGGAGGTTGGAGCAGAGCACGGGCCAACTCATCAAACCAAACGGCCGCCTTGATGAGGAGGGTTAGCGGAGGCTGGCGAGGAACAGCGGCCGTGACAGACAGGTGCCGGCGGCCCGGGTGGCCGGGGTACGGTGACGCACATGGAACCTGTACGATCACGAAGGGAACACGTGCTACGGGCGGCGGGCCGTGGCGCCACGCGCTGCAGCCACCGCCACCGCGGGTCATCAATTCGACGGCGGCGAGACCGTCAGGGAGGAGACCGCGCAGGTGCCCAGCCAGTGTGCATGGGCGGGTCTGTTCGTAGGTGCGTTTAATCCCCGCAGCGTCACGGGCCGCGGTCCATGGATGGGGGAGCGCTGGAGACGGTGGCCGACGCTGCTGTGGGAGGGGGACAGGGTCGGGGTTCTGGGTGCCCGGCATGCCGCCGTGTTTTCAGCTGGGTTGTTGAAAAGGGCCGAGCTCGTGGATGGGGATTGGAGCGGGGGGGGGGGGGGGGGGGGGGGGGGGGGGGGGGGGGGGGGGGGGAGGGTCAGGTGTGTGTGGCAAACACACACCATGATGGCGGTTCCTCAGTTCTTTGTAACCACGCAACCAAGCATGGTGCTCCTGCTAGTAGTATCTTCCTTTAGTTTTGCGTCGATTTTCTTGCCCCCTTTTCTTGATCCCTGCTCGAACATTGTTGCCAGAACGTTCATGAACACTGATCGGAGAACACTCTTCTGTTTTCTAGTAGACAATTACACTACTAGTGCTCCTTTTCTTATGGGCGGCCAGCTGAATTGCTTCGATCTTTAACACCGAACAGTTGCGAAGGCTTTCTTTCACAGACACCCTTCCCAGGTTCAGAACATGGCGATGGTTTGTTTTCTTGCAGCACTAGGCCTAAATTACTCACTGTTCGTCAGTACTCTTCTCTGAATCTCTGTTTGGATTGGAGTAGCAGTGTCCATGGAGTATATTTCTGCATGGGTCCCACGCGCAACTGAAAGTAGCCGGGGGGACCTAGTGTAGGGCGCGTGGGGTGACTCATCCGGGAAGGTGATCTGCTTAGAAAACTGTGAGCAGTAGATAGAGATGGAGCCGCTTCCACTCGCTCTCACCTCTTTTCCAGGTGATGGTCTACAGGTATGGACAATATAATGGCGAGCAGGGAGGGTGTGCTCTGCCCTAACGTTTCTTTCTCTGATAATCTTTCCATGGTGCGGTTGTTTACTTGTTTATTAGTCGATTCCCTTAAATAGCGTAGGATCGACGAGCGGCACATGGCCGGTTTTCCCTTTCCACGCTTTTGTTTATCTGCTAATGATGTCAGAAAGGCGGAGCACCCACTCCGAAAATTCAGAAGGCAAATCTCGCGCAGGGAGATCGCTGCAGAATAAAATGAACCCGATCGCGTACCATCCCGAGCTTTCCTGATGGAAAAGCTGCTTAGCTTAACATCTGCGGCATTTGCCACATCAGTGGAAAGGGAAAGTGAACCCCGGTAGCATTTTGATGTACTTTCTCAGTTTCTTTCAAAAGAAAACCATTTCTGATGTACCAAGTAAAGCAGCCGGAGATGCGGATACCTGAACTGAACCCAACTACCTCGACGCAACAGGATAACTTCCATAGGCTGCCGGCATGCATTCTCTACACAATCTGGGACGCTGGAGAAATTCCAGGACATGAGTGAGACGTGCAGAAAGCTTACAAGCTGAAGCTGGCCCTGGGCCGATTGACAGTTTGTTTGGCCACTGACCACTGTGTCCCCGCACCATGTGCTGCCTGAAGATGGCTGGCACAGCGACCCCTGCAGGCAGATCATGTTGCTGCCAGCGCCATCCCGAGCTGCAATCAGGCCCGGTCAACCGACGTCAAACAGTTCCGCTTGGACTCTTTCCGATCGATCGTCCATCTCCTGCCACCACTGATGCCATGCGGCTGTGGATGTACAGTGGCAGGCAGTCACATCGATCGAGCGAATATGATGGGCAGAATCATTTGCGATTTCTTTCTTCTTCTTTTTTTGAAAATTCATTTTGCGGTTTCTTCTCTGCTCCAAGCTCCATCCCGTGGGCAGCAGCGTCCCCCCGGTCGAATCGTGGAGGGGCCAGAAAACAGCATGGCATGACGTGAGGGCTACCCGATGCATGGCTCGTCAGAAAGGAACAGGATCGATCGAGATGAAATGTACTACTTCGGTTACGTTGATGGATGGAAGTAATTGTGCTCCCTCTGATTTCTGCTGCACTTTGAGCTATGATCCTGAACTGACATTGGCAAAGGCCCCAAAGGAATTATATTGTTCTCAGATTAAATTCGTGTAAGCTTCTACATCCAACAGATATAAAACTTGAGAGATTCAGACAAGGCAATGCAATTGGTCTAGCTAATCACACAGACTATGAAACTAGAAATTAATTACAATCCACTGAGACAATACACTGTACTACGATAGTGAAGAACTGCAGATCATTTGGAGAGAGAAAAAACACAAATGATTTATCTGTGCAGGCAAATTAGTACAGTCTTCATCGAATGTAGATAATGCGGCCAGGCAGCGTGACGAGAATGGTGCTGGATAAGTTCTTGCTGCTAGTCTTCAAGGACCAACTGCTGTACTGGTCCTGCTGGTTTTCAAGGACCAGCTGCTGTACTTGGTCTTGTGCTGCTGGTCCTTGTGGGACTGCAACTGTTTTGACTGGAGGATAGTGGACCTGCAGCATATGCTTACTGCAGCACCACTTTGTTGACTACTTTTAGAGTAGGACAGTCATAGGCATCTTAGACTAGATAGGACAGCATCAAAGGCATCTTGGACTAGCATATGCCTTGATGCTTGGCTGGTTGGCTGCTCGACCAGCTATAAATATGTATCCCCAACCCTTGGTTGGATATGGTATTGTGGAAAGAAAACTCAGAAAATTACCTCAACTCTTCCTAGTGCCATCCTCTCGATGAAAGTTACAGATCAGATCCTAACAACTGGTATCAGAGCCGTACTATCCTGTAGCTTGAACATCTCCTACTCACAACCCTCCCAGCCACCTTTCGTCCCCAGCCGGTAGCAGAAACACCAGCTGTCCCTGCTCACTCCTCTCCCTCTACGCAGACGAGCGACAGCTCGTCGGAAGCAGCCTCTTCCCCACGCAGCCCCCTGGTGGCGTGCTATGTTCACAGGACAGTCTCAGCACTCGGTCGCCTCGAGCGCGCGGCGTCAGCAGGAGGCCGAGCTCACTGCGGCAGAGGAGCGTACCCGAGTGGCGGCGGAGACCGCTGCGGCGGCGGCAAGGGCGTTGAGGCTGGCGGCGGCGGAGCTAGCTGCAGCAAGGGCGGAAGCGGAAGCGGCGGCAGATGCCGCACGTGCGGTGGCAGCGGAGCTCGAGACTCTACGTGGCGGTAGCATCAGTAGCGCTACCTCTGCCGATGGCGGTACCGACGTAGAGCTCGTGCTAGCAAGGGAGGCGGCGCAGGAACGAGCGGCGCAGTGGGCAGCCGAGCACCCACGCGGGCGCGGCGGCGGTGGCCCAGACGGGCGTGCACGCGCCGGCGGCGCTCCCGGCGGGGGCGCGCGCGACGACCGTGTTCCTGGCGGACATGGTGACCACGACTCCCAGGGCGACCCGCACATGGACCTCGCACTGGAGGTCCAGCGATTGCGGGAGAGGGCAGCCCAGCTGGAGGCGGAGATGGAGTTCGATCGGCGGCACGGCGGCTGGGTCGACAGAGAGCGCGGCCCTTACAGGCAGCACGGCTCTCCCTTCCCGGACCGCCATCATGGTCGCCACGGGGCCTAGGCTATTGTCAGGGAAGTCGACCTCGGTGGTGGGTGGCCTACCCTCACCAAGACCAACTAAGTCGAGTGGGCCGCGGTGACGAGGGTGAGGAGGTGCGGCACATGTGGGAGGCAGTCCGGTACGGTGATGTCGACTATGATGAGGATTGACGGGCGCTGGACGCCCTCATCACTGCAGTCCCGCCTGAGATGCAGTTCTCGCTTTCCCAGAAGCGGACTGCCAAGGAGGCTTGGGATGCCATCGCTGCGGCACGCATCGGCAGCGACCGCGCCCGTAAGTCCACACTTCAGGCACTTCGCAAGGAATGGGAGAACCTGACCTTCAAGCCAGGTGAGGACGTTGATGACTTTGCTCTCCGTCTCAACACTCTGTTGCAGAAGATGGTGCAGTACGGCGATGACACCTACGGCGAGGAGAGAGCTGTCGAGAAGCTCCTCCGCTGCGTACCCGAGAAGTACAAGCAGATAGCTCGCTCGATCGAGTCTCTGCTGGACCTCTCCAGGATGTCGATCGAGGAGGCGATAGGTCGCCTCAAGGTCGTCGACAGCGACGAGTCACAGCCTCCCTCAGGGTCTGTCATCATTGGCGGGAAGCTCCATTTCACTCAGGAGCAATGGGAGGCCCACCAGGGTGATCGGAAGAAGGGGGGAGCCTTCTTCCTCGACAGGCGGCCGCAGGCACGGCAAGCCACGCAAGGCGCCCAAGGCGCGATGAGGTGCCGAGGGCAGCGCACGAGGAGGCACCGAGGGTGGTGCTGGCGGCGCGCGAGGAGGTGCCAAGGGTGGTGCCACCGGCGAGCACAGGCCGCCACGAGACGATGCGTGCCGCAACTGTGGCAGGCTTGGCCATTGGGCCAAGGACTGTCGACAGCCAAGACGCGGCCAGGCTCATGTCGCACTAGTGGAGGAGGAGGAGCCGGCTCTGCTCCTGGTACATGCAAGCATCGAGCTAACTCCAGCAGCATCGGCCGCAGCGGCTCTCCTCCATCTTGACGAGTCAAGGGCACACGCCTTCCTTGGTGATGGCTCCAGCAACGATAAGACTGAAGGGTGGTGCCTTGACACCGGCGCTACCCAACACATGACCGGTCGGCGGGAGTTCTTCACCGAGCTTGACTCTAGCATCTGAGGCACCGTCAAGTTTGGGGATGCCTCCGGCGTAGAGATCAAGGGTGTCGGCTCCATCATCTTCACCGCCGAGTCTGGAGAGCACAGGCTGCTCACCGGAGTGTACTACATCCCCGCGCTGAGGAACTCTATCATCAGCTTGGGACAGCTGGAAGAGAACGGTTCGCGCGTGTTGATCGATGACGGAGTCATGAAGATTTGGGACCGTCGTCGTCGCCTTCTTGCCAAGGTAACCAGAGGCGCAAATCGACTCTACATTCTTAATGTGCAGGTGGCACAACCCTTCTGCCTCACTGCTCGTCGGGACGACAAGGCGTGGCAGTGGCACGAGCGCTTCGGGCACCTTCACTTCGAGGCCCTGAAGCGGCTCAGTGCCAAGGAGATGGTACGAGGCCTACCATGTCTCGATCACGTGGAGCAGTTCTGCGATGTCTGTGTGTTGACAAAGCAGAGGCGGCTCCCCTTTCCCCAGCACGCGAGCCTCCGAGCCAAGGAGCGGCACGAGCTCGTGCACGGGGACTTGTGTGGCCTGGTGACACCGGCCACACCCGGAGGACGACGCTACTTCTTGCTGCTCGTCGACGACCTCTCCTGCTACATGTGGGTGATGGTCCTCGGCAGCAAGGGGGAGGCTGCAGACGCCATCAGGCGCATGCAGGCTGCTGCGGAGGCGGAGTGCAGCCGCAAGCTACGCGTGCTGCGCACCGACAACATCGGCGAATTCACGGCGGCTGAGTTCATGTCGTACTACGCTGATGAGGGCATTCAGCGCCACTACTCCGCGCCGTACAGCCCGCAGCAGAACGGCGTCATCGAGCGGCGCAACCAGATGGTTGTCGGGATGACTCGGGCCCTCCTCAAGCAGAGGGGGATGCCGGCTGTTCTCTGGGGAGAGGCGGTGGTGACGGCTGTCTATATCCTCAACCGCCCGCCCACCAAGGCGCTCGACGGCAGGACGCCATACGAGGCTTGGCACGGGCGCAAGCCGGCGGTGTCCCACCTGAGGGTCTTCGGCTACCTCACGTTTGCCAAGGAGTTTGGCCACATCGGCAAGCTTGACAACAGGAGCACTCCAGGAGTGTTCATCGGCTACGCGGAGGGTTCGAAGGCCTACCGCATTTTCGACCCGGAGACACAGCGTGTGCACACAGCACACGATGTTGTGTTCGACGAAGGGCGAGGATGGGCGTAGGACAAGACGGTGGACGACAGCTCGACTCCGACGTACGATGACTTCACTGTCAAGTACGTCCACTTCGAGGGAGCTGGGGGAGTAGGCAGCTCTTCTTCGCCGAGTGTGCCTACCCCAGTCCCTGAACCTCCACCGACTCCGACACCTGCTACTCCAGCAGCGCCACGCTCTCCAGCCGCGACTTTGGCTGCGACGAGATTCTCGCCGGCACCACCACAGCCGGCGACGCCACGTACTCTAGCACCGACGGCCACCCCTCCGGGCACATCTACTCCGACACCAGCTCATGTCGAGCACAGCCCGGTGGAGTTCGCTACTCTGCTCTCTCACAACGAGGAGTGCATCGACGCGTACCACGACAGTGAGCAGTTGCGGTACCGTACGATGGAAGATCTCCTCGGCGACCAGCCGGTGCCAGGACTGGTGCCTCACGACCTGGAGGCACAATTGCACCTTGCGTGCAACGATGGCGAGCCTCATCTTTCGCGGAGGCCGAGAGACACGCAGCATGGCGCGCCGCGATGCAGTCGGAGATGGACGTGGTTGAGAAGAACCGCACCTGGGAGCTTGCTGACCTCTCTCGTGGTCACCGCGCGATCACCCTTAAGTGGGTGTTCAAGCTGAAGAGAGATGAAGCCGGTGCCATCGTCAAGCACAAGGCTCGCTTGGTGGCACGCGATTTCGTGCCGCAAGAGGGGATCGACTTCGATGATGCTTTCGCCCCCGTGGTACGGATGGAGTCCGTGCGACTCCTCCTTGCGCTGGCCGCGCAGGAAGGCTGGCGCGTTCATCACATGGACGTCAAGTTGGCGTTTCTTAACGGTGACTTGAAGGAGGAGGTCTACGTGCAGCAACTGCCGGGTTTTGCAATCCCCGGCAAGGAGGGCAAGGTGCTGCGCTTGCGCAAGGCCCTCTATGGCCTGCGGCAGGCACCGAGGGCGTGGAATGCAAAGTTGGATTCCATGCTCAAAGGGATAGGCTTCGAGCAAAGCCCGCACGAGGCGGCCATCTACCGGTGGGGCACTGGAGAAAATACCCTGCTGGTAGGTGTCTACATCGACGACTTGGTGATCACCGGCACCAAGGATGCAGAGGTGGCGGCGTTCAAGGAAGAAATGAAGGCCACCTTCCAGATGAGTGATCTGGGGCCTCTCTCCTTCTACCTAGGGATCAAGGTGCACCAGGATGATTCCGGGATCACGCTTCGACAGACCGCCTACGCCAAGCGCGTTGTGGAGCTAGCCGGGCTCACCGACTGCAATCCAGCTCTCACTCCGATGGAGGAGAGACTGAAGCTGAGCCGCGACAGCATGACAGAGGAGGTAGACGCTACGCAGTATCGGCGTCTTGTGGGGAGCCTTCGCTACCTCGCCCACACACGACCGGACTTGGCATTCTTCGTCAGCTATGTCAGTCGGTTCATGCAGCGACCGATGATGGAGCACCAGCAGGCCGTGAAGAGGATCATCCACTACGTTGCGGGGACCCTCGACCACGATCTCTTCTACCCGAGGTGTCCCGGGGCGGCACACTTCGTCGGGTACAGCGCCAGCGACCACGCCGGCGACATCGACACCAGCAAGAGCACGAGCGGGATTCTCTTCTTCCTTGGCAAGTGCCTCGTTAGCTGGTAGTCGGTCAAGCAGCAGGTGGTGGCGCTGTCCAGCTGCGAGGCCGAGTACATAGCGGCCTCCACTGCTTCGACTCAGGCGCTTTGGCTTGCCCGACTGCTCGGTGATCTCCTTGGCAGAGACACTAGAGCGGTGGAGCTCAGGGTGGACAGCAAGTCCGCTCTGGCCCTGGCAAAGAACCCCGTTTTTCATGAGCGGAGCAAGCACATCCGGGTGAGGTGTCACTTCATCCGAGGCTGCTTGGAGGAAGGAAGCATCAAGGCGAGCTACATCAACACCAAGGATCAGCTTGCGGACCTACTCACCAAGCCCCTTAGGAGGATCAAGTTCCTTGAGCTGTGTTCCAGGACCGGGATGGTCCAACTTTCCCACAAGACGATGCACAAGACTTAGGGGGAGAATGCTGAATAAGTCTTGCTGCTGGTCTTCAAGGAGCAGCTACTGTACTGGTTCTGCTGGTCTTCAAGGACCAGCTGTTGTACTTGATCTTATGCTGCTGGTCCTTGGTTGGATATGGTATTGTGGAAAAAAACTCAGAAAATTACCCCAACTCTTTCTAGTGCTATCCTCTCGATAAGAGTTACAATTGAGATCCTAACAAACGGAACCATCTAGAACAGCGGTGAAACCGTGGAAGGCGACCAGTTTGTTAGTTTAATCCTGATTTCGACAGGATCTATTGACTGAGAACATCATTTTCCTATGTGCACATTGAAAAATGAACACACTAGTGACCTAGCTACGAGTCCCTGACCAATTCCTCAACTCCATCTGTTGTATGAATTGTTTTCAAAACGCCTAGTAGCTGATTGACATCTAGCAAGCAAGGTAGGTCTGTTCATTTTTCTGCGTCCAGACCAATGATAAGGAAATCTAATGATTGGTTATCAACAGAAAATGATTCTTTAAACATTATACTTGGGGCTAATTACACAAAAGAATTCTTTTTTCCTTTAGGAAGAAGATCTGATACAGTACATTTGATTCATTAATTTTAGAGCAAACAAATTAAAGGATTGCCCGTATGATTAATTAATCGTCGTTCGTATAATTGAAGAGAAACCCCCCGATAATTTAGCAGGAATGAAAGCAAGAAAATTGATAGCATAAAAATTTGTTTAAAAAGTACTATGGACTTAGTTGGATCTCACTTCCTTTTTCTTTCAGAAAAGAGGTAGAACATGCAGTACACCAACTAGGCTACGACCAGCTACCAGCTGAAGGATCTACGTCGGATGCAACCGAAAAATGCTCGACGCAAGCCATCAACCAGATCATCAATCATTAGTTATTCGCTAGACGATAACACCATCAAGCTTTGTTTACTGGCAATTAGATACAGTACATGGCCTGCACTAATGTGATGGCTTTCCTTTGCAGCCATCTGTGCATAGTTTGGCTTCTGGCACCTTGATTCACTCCGAGCCTAGCTTGATCTTTTTGGTGGTGGCAGTGCTTGCAATTAATGTGATCTGGATCATCAGCTAGCACAGCTAAAAATATCGCCTCGTCATCGTCATTAGCTTTGTACCATGCTTATTAATAGACGACAAAACTTCGTACTCTTCTTTATGTGTTCATACATAAAGATCAAAGCTCATGCATACTAGTCATGAGCTCAAATTGTGATGATGTAGTACATTTTCGCATTTGTGGATCTGGTTTATTGCTTGTAGACACATCACGCGGTTGTGATTACGAATCAGTGTATTAAATGGAAATTTAATTTGACAAGCTTCTGCTGCAGACTGGATCGCCTCAAACCATCTCCATTTCCCATTTCCTGGAATTGTCTGGACTCGGCAGTTCTGCACAGGGATTATGTATACATTTTCTTCTCTACAGAATAAAAGAAAATTCAGTCAACATAACTCAAGAAAAAAAATAAAATTGAAACAAATAACTCATGAACCCTCGCAAAAAGATGGCATGGATTTTCAGAGCATCCTAGGCACACATTACCTCATCTCTTCCATCACACGACAAGAGAAAAAAAATCAGCATCCTATCAAAAAAATATATACATCAACCCACCTACTGAAACTCCGAGGACAATCACTTCATGCATGGCCATTACATTTTTCCAAGCAAAATAATCCCAACAACCAGCTAATAAGCACATCAGGCAGTAGTTTTATAAGCCATTAAGCTCGCCGTTCTCGCTTATGGTACCAGATAAAGATCTGGCTCGCTTGTTGCCACTAACAAATCGTTTTTATTGTAATCTTCAGCCGACCATGCCGGGTGCTGACGAGCGGGGGCGGCGCTGCAGCGCCGAGAGGCGGCCGGGGGATGCATCTCGGCCGCCCCTCCGCCTCATCCTAGCCACCCGAGCCTCCGCCTCGCGCCACGCGTCGGCTCTATCGTTTTCGAGGAATGATTTTCGACCGGCGGCAACGCAGCTAGCGTGGAGCAAGGCTAAACTGCGTAAAGAAATGTTTTGTTCTAACCAACCCGAATTGCACGTCCGGGATGATGGTGAAGAGTTGAACTGGCAAAGCATGAGCCATTCGACAGTGTATTAGTTCTCTGAAAGAACTCTTAAGTCAGTACCCTTATTTTGGAGCTTCTTCCACCTCTTCATAGCTTCGATAAATATATTAAAAGCAGTTTCATAAGCCATAAATATTTTCTAGCAATGTTTTATTTTGTTCCTACTGCACTAACCATTATCACTAAACTAGCTGTCTTCTTCCTTTAGTTCTTTTCTGATCAAGAGTCTAGCTAATCTTCTCAAGCCTCCAACAACCAGGACTTCTGTTATGAGCCCTCCCTACTACCTCACTACCACGTATATTCAGTGATACTGCAACTTCATTTTGGTGAATTGGCCTCGTGGAAATAACGATTGCCACATACAAAGATTTGTAATCCAAGTGACATGTACATGTAGCTTTTTACCCCAATGTTATTTAGTGACCCCAAGACCATACTAGCAAAGATTCATATCTACATACATGAGCATACATGTTCCTCCATTGTCCAAAATTACTTGTTAAAGTCTACATAAAAAGTGGCAGAGCATTATTAGGGGCATATATAGTTATTAATCTCATCCCCTGCCCCAATACACGTGAGAGCCCATCTGCCACATAACCCTTCCAACCCAACCTAATTATCCAGGGGCATTCCCGTCCATGGGGCGTGTATATATGCTGCTCACGTCCACCATTTCCTCAAGCCGTGGCACAATCATAAGCTTCCATCGCTCTCTTCTCCCTCAGCCCAGCTAGCTTAGCGAGCTAACTGCCTCTTCTTCCTTCCTCTAGGCCTCTACTACTACTGCCACCATTCTTAAATCTTCTTGATCCGCCGGTCTGCGCATCCCAGCATGACGGCGAAGGTGCACCCGAACGTGGCCGTGCCGACCCTCGGCCAGCAGCCGGCGGCGGCGCCGGCCGACGAGGAGCCTGTGACCCTGACGGTGTGGCGCAAGTCGCTGCTGTTCAACTGCCGGGGGTTCACGGTGTTCGACGCCAGCGGCAACCTGGTGTACCGCGTGGACAGCTACGCCTCCGACTCCCGCGCCGAGGTCGTGCTCATGGACGCCGCGGGCCGCGCGTTGCTCACCGTCCGCCGCAGGAAGGTGATCGGCCTCGGGGCGGACCAGTGGCTGGTGTACCCCGGCGAGGAGACGCGCCTGCCGCCGCTCTACGCCGTGAAGCGGGCGGCGCAGTACATGCGCGGCGCCGGCAAGTCCATGGCGCACGTCGCGCCGTGCTCCGGCGCGGCGGGCGGCAAGCAGGCCGGCGGCGGGTACGAGGTGGAGGGGTCGTACCTGCGACGGTGCTGCACGGTGTACGACGCGCGGCGGCGGGCCGTGGCGGAGGTGCGGCCCAAGGAGGCCGTGGGCTCCGACGTGTTCCGCCTGGTGGTGCAGCCCGGGACGGAGGTGTCCCTGGCCATGGCCGTCGTCCTCGCGCTCGACCAGATGTTCGGCAAGCCGTCCCTGCTCAGGAGCTGGTCCTCCTAGCCTCTGTAATCGCTGCGCCGTTCCATTCATTGGCGTAGGTGCTTCGTTTCCTTTTTTGCCCCAATTGTTTGGGCCCGGGAGCAAAAGACACGAATTGCTCGTGGCTGCCTTTTTTTTTTCGTTTCTCTTTGATATGAAAGCCGATTAACTGGGGTCATACGACGCGAATGTGGATTGTATTTCCTCTTGGCGTGTGTGGTTTTGGTCTTTTTACCCGGTAGCAAACCATCCACCTTGTAAAAGAGGGAGCAAAAGTGTAAATACTTCAAAAAATACAAAAAAAATGTTAGAGTAGGACAATTTTACTGTCTCTATTCGTATTTTTCCACTGCAATTTCTCATGCGAAGTCCGAATCGCATTCAAAAAATATCTTCTTTTCAGAAGAGAAAAAGGTTGGCATGCCAAAAGAATCACTTGGCTAGTGTTTCTCTGCCGGTTCAAATTGAGTCCACCCAGAAAGGAAGGGGACATGCTTGAGCATCACATTTCTTTGTCCCCCACTTCATGTCATGACCCCTGTAGTCCTGCACATACATGCTAGTATGCTAGCATGATGAACTAGCGAGACTGGGACTGCACGAGGGATCAGGGCCAAGCGTCGATCCCGCCCGGGCCGGGGCCGGGACCGAAATCCCAACCGCCTGTCCGGCACGCGAGACAAACGGTTGGTGAAGTGTGTGTGCTCCTTTTCCAGGCGCCGGCCCTGGTCGGTCCAGCACTCACCCTCGTCTGGGCGTCTTGCGACTTGCCCCCAGCTGAACTTGTGCTTCGTGTTGAATTCCGGCCGCCGAAAGTTGCGCAACCACCGCGGCCTCCGCCGCCGGAGCCCAGGGCTCGCCGAGTCGGCGAGGTGGGGGCGACCTGGTCTTCGGCACTAGCACCGTGCCATGCGGGGCGGCCGGGAGGGCGGTGGTGGAGGCGTGGAGCGCACGGACTGCGCCGCCGCGCCGGGCCGCGCATAGCGATGCTCATTGCTGAGTGGCCTAGTGGGTGTCCACCGCCCACCGGATTCAGAGTTTCAGAGCTCGTCTGGAACGGGACGCAGTAGTTCCGTTAGCAAACGCCCAGCCATCGGTCCCTTTCCCTCCCATGCTGCAAATGAGCCTCAGGGGGTTCAGAACTTCAGATGATCAATCTCAATTTCTCACCACAAACCAAGACCGAGTTGTGCTTGCGTGATTAAAGTCCAAAGACTTCTCAAAGGACCAGCATCTCCAGCGAGCAACTGAGTATCCTTGCCAAGCCTTAGAGCCTAACATTCAGGATAGGGTTCCCCAGGTCTGAACATATGTTAGATTAATAGTGAAGGCATCATTTCAACGGAATGAGAACTCATCAACGAATAAATTTCATTACGAGCAGCTGAGCAAAGTAGATCCGTTACACTTGAACCCACTCTGAGACTGAGTCGAGAGACATAATCAACATTTCCAAAAGCTACAGCCTACGGTGAAAACACATGACGAATGTCAATTCTACAACAAATCTCGGGGATGGAGAACTATTGGCAGGCAGGGATAAATACGAATCGCCTCAAAAAATGAAGCATCTCACAGGTACCTTGGCCCCGGGGGCTGGGGGTCCTCTTCGTAGCCCCCCACCACATGGGGTACTAGCTGTTAATACACATACAGGTGAAGATCACCATGGTGTAGGTGAAAGCCATGGTTTCAGCTTTCAGTTCGACCACACATGGACAAGGCCATGCCGGTTGCCAGTGTAGATCTCATCACGCTCTTCATCATAGTACAGAGCTGTGATGTCCTCAAGGGCCTCTGAGACTGTATTCTGGAACTTCCATGCTTTCTTTTGCTTGCACGAATTTCCGTTTCCGGAATTTACTTTTGCCAAGCATTTCCCCGTCAGTATGCTGCTTATGTTTATAGAGCCAGCTGCATTGTAGGAAAGAGATATTAGTGTTCCAATCAGCCTACGAGAAATCTTTATGTGCCACAAATGCAACATCATGCCCATCATCCATTATCTTAAAGAAGGATGGAGGAAATGCAGCACTTTTATAGAAAAGAAGTCCCATGTGAAATACCATGCATGTGACATTTATGCACATCACACTGAAGTGAAAAAAAAATACACCCAAAACAAAATTATCAACTTATCAAAATGAACGAAATGCAGGTTAGAACGAAACAAACAAATAACCGTAAGTTTATTCATCAAAATGCGTGAGTCGATCATGCAACAGCAGGTTTAGTTCAAATAGTTCAATCTGAGAAGCACATGAAACATGATCTAGCTGGCAATGAAAGAATTACAAGGGAAAATCGAAAGAACATAACTAGTATAATGCAGCAGGCACTGCAGTAAAAATGCATGAGCAATTGAACAATATATCAAGAAAAAGGAAGATGCTCACCATTTTCTTCTGAAGATGAATCAGTGGAATCAGCCTTGCAGTATGAAATAATAAGATCTTGATCACTTGTTATGTATATGTTGTTTGTGTTGCAGTCAGGGTGCCACAACAGGTGATCTTCAAATGATGTGACCAGTTCACCTCGAAAGTTCCAAACTGCTACTGATCGATTCCGGAAAGTCAAGAAAAGTTGCAGCTCATACAGAAAAATGAAGGCAGATGGAGTCATAAACTCAGTCCTGCTCACTTCTGTCAATTGAAAGTTCCTTACCTACATACAATGGGTACACGAGTGAGTTCAAAGTTAGAACCCAAATTGCCTAACAAAAATTCTTTCGTTTGATTGCATTATAGGTACACTGCTTACATCAAGAATTTGAAGATTCTCTCCTTCCTGCTTGACCAGAAGCTTTTCATTGAACTGTTCAATGAAATCCACCTTCTTGTTACGATGGAGAAGGTGGCTGAAGGACTTCAAGACTGTACCATCCTCAATGGAAAGAATCTTCAGAGGAACAGAGCTGCTTGTTCTTGTATAAATCAATAGCATTATTCCTGGGCTGTACAAAAAAAGATAATTTGAGGTTGGACAAATGCAAATGCAGCATGTACAATCAACTAAGATGAACAAAAAGATGAGCTGTAACAGCAACTATTGTCCACGGTTCATCTTTTTAAAGATGTTTAAGTGTTAGACTTGTTGCTGTTATGACTTATGAAAAGAGATTAAAATGATGGCTAATCAATTTACTCCACATCAAAGTGGAAATAGGCATCAAGAGTATCTGGCAGGGTAACACGCAGGAAAAGGGAGCACAGGAAGAAGGAAACATCAAGTTACCTGATCTTTATTTCTTGAACATTCTTATCAGATACCGAATACAGCAATGTGTAGTTTTTCAAATCGAACACCTTGTAAGTGCTGTGTGTGGATGAGATAGCATCAGAGCAGATTCACAAAATGTTCAATATCTCAGATATTACTGAAGTCAGTGACTCAGCATACCTGTCTTGAGCAGAGTAAGTCAAAACCTTCCCATTGACATCATCAAACTCCACAAATCCAGGCCATTTCAAGGACTCAGTCTCAAAAAGAGAGAAACCAGCATCTGGTTGTCCACGTCGAATGTACCTTGAATAGTTGAAAATCTTATTAAGATGGCATGGTACAAAAAAGCAATTGGATTGACAAAGCGTATGGAAATAAAAGCATACTCTATTCGAGTTGTTCTGCATCGCAGAGCACTGAAATTTTCAGAACCATACACTGACACAGTAATGAGTGAATCATTATTCTTGTTGTAAAATAAACTGCGGATAACTTCATCAGGACTTCCATTCAGAAAGCATATTCTCTGATTTGTCTCTGGAAATATAAGAAGAGAATCTCAGGACGACCAGATGAAGCAGAAATGGACTGCAAGACGAGCGTACTATACCTCTACTAAAAGCAGCACATACTCCTGACTGTGAAAGAGCAAAGACTATATCACGTGCTGCAACAATCTCAATGATTTTTGACCTTTTCCTCAAGTAAGGGAGTAGCAAGCAGTTCTCCTTAGGGTCATGAGTGTCAAACTCTTCCTAAAAATGACAGTAAATATGCTTTATTAGAGACTTAACATGACATAAGATAAATTCATTGCTGCACAAACAGTGATAAAAGGTCAGATATTGCAAGGGTTGACAGTTCTACACTTCTACTACACCGATTTCCAGCCACAAATGCTTATGGTTGAGCATTGGAGTGCCAACGATAACAAGCGTAGTTACTGAAACCAGAGGAAGGTATTTTTGCTCTTCCTTGAGTGAAGGATACAGTGCTAAGTTCATTATTCAGAAATACAATGTGACGGATTCAAGAATAACAGAACAAAGGCATCAAGTGGCACAAAAGAAACATTCAGATACTTGGTTAGTAGCTTATTCCAGCATGTGTACGCCAACTTGGTAACAAAGGACACAGCAAAGACTAGGTAATTGTCCTCAAAAAGGCCATTTTTCACAGAACCTAAAAAAAGGACTGTTTGCAGACTGCCAGACAAGCCCACTTGCATTCCTAGCAAAGACCAAGAATTATAACTTGGCAGCATTTGCTATATCCTTCAGTGGATAAACAAACTGAAGCAATCACAAAAGATCAGGCTTCGACAATCTCAAACATCAGCACCCAGTCCTCTTCTCTTTTGCCTGAACAAGCACATATCAATGTGCCCCCCAAATAAACAATGTCACAAACTGAACAAACCAGAACCGTGCAAATGCCTAAGCTGGCCAGTGTGAAAGCACAAAGGGGTTTGAAGCACAGTTGCACAGCTGAACATTAAATTAGGCCACTCCTCAAACAGGCATTGCTATATAAGCCACACCACACGCATCAGACAACCTTTACCTCTCGATCCAGTATACCTGTCAGCACTGAACTCTCCTCAGTTACCAACAAGAACTTTTTTTTCCCGAACAGACGGAATGAGCCCTGCCGATTATATATTAGAACCAGTAAAAAGGATTAAGAAAATACAAAAAAAAAGTGTTTTCCCTCGAACAACAGCCGTGACATGCCCTGAGGTTTAAAGAAGAAACGAAAGGCACCAGGGAAAGCAAAAGGCAATCAGCAACCATAAGAGTGACCAACAAGAATTCAAAAGTATACTAAGCAGATCTCCACTCCCACTAAATCTGGGTGCCCATCACAACGGCAAATCGGCCAGACCAAGTTAAACAGTGAACAAAGTCGCCCCTTCTTTCTTCCCCAACCCTCAATTCCTCGCGCCCAGCACGGGCGGCTAACCCGCCACAGGGGCACACGAAAGGGATCTAAACAAAGCTTGAGATGGTGGCAACCGGGCTAGGGGGGTCAACCTGCAGCGTTATGTTGCGGAAGCGCTCCTGGGCGGCGGTCATGGCGCAGGCGCGGTCGCGGCGGGAACTGATCTCCCGCCGCTGCAGCTTCCGCACGCTGCTCACGACCGACTCCTGCCGCGGCCTCTTCCTCGCCACCACCCGCCGCCCACTGCACGGGCGCGGGCTCGCCGAGATCCGCCTCGGCTCCATCTCCGCCCCCCGCCGCCCGGCCTCCCACAGCAACCCCGCCGCGCTCGCCGCCGAAGAGATAAACTTGGGGGGCCGGCCCCGTCAAGCCTCCACGGCGAACGGCATAGCTGGCGCAGCGGAGCTGACTCCCCGGTGAGGCCTAGGGTTTGGGAGCTCGAGCTCGGCTCGGAGATTGGGGGGTGAAGAGAGAGAAAGAGAAACAGGGGGACGGAGATGGGTGAGAAATTGGGCAGGTGTTAAAGATGAGGCGGCCTGTGACCTCTGACATGTGGGGCCAGAACGTCAGCGAGACGAGGGCCGCGCGGGCGGGATCGAAGGGTCGGCTACGCTGGTTTGAAATTTTTCGGGGTCGTGTCCGAGCGAACGGGACGTGACCTCCTCTTGTAACTTATCACTGATGTGCGGGTCCCAATGTTTGCTGGGTCCACAAACCAGTGAAACGTTGGCGTTGTAGCCTGCATAGGTATCGTGCGAGATGCGATTTCATTTTCATACCAGGTGGGCTGCCGAGCTGGAGTTCGATTTTGGAAGCAGCGCTGGCCGTGGACTGTGGAGCGTTTCCACTTTTGGAATGGATTGGTTTCGGTTCGAAATTTGAATGAAGCGCATGGTTTCGTTGGTTCGTTGCTGTTAAAGGAAGGAAATTCGGAAGGCTACAAGCAGTGGAAATGTCAAATGTGACATCAAATTTGAACGAAGAGCATGGTTTGGTTGTTGTAAAAGGCACGGAACTTTGGAAGGCTAAATGGGGGGCATATACGAAATCAAAATTTCAGTGAAGCACGTGGTTTTATATTGCTCTAAAGAGCAAAGGAAATTCAGATGGCTATGCCCTAAGCGGTGGAAAATTTAAATGGCACGGCTAGCAACCGAACGCCTGATCCGAGCGCTAGCTATTCTGCATCATTATCCAACTAGTTCGGGAAGCAAAATGCCACCACAACATTGCATGATGTTCCACACAACATCCGAACAAAACCTTTTTGAATGATCCAGATGCAACATTGTATGATCAATGGAGCTAGGAGGGGGTAGCGGGGCCATGCCTCCCCCCTCCCCCAACGTGGAAAAAAATTTAAACCCCCTGCTGTAGCGCATGTAGTTTATGTGATCATAGGCCAAAAAATTGCTTAAATCGACTTAGCAGCTTGAGGGTCCTATTGTTTTGTTTGCGGCAGTCTGTACCCTGGAGACAATCGCTTCGAGGGTTCCAAAAGATCACGACTCATTGTTTCAGTTCGCCGCCATTCTCGTCTCCCCAGTTTCCAAATCTCTAACCCTACCGGACAGGGCGACGAGTAGTTGAGATTGAGCGCCTGATCACGCAAGGCATCGATGAAATCTCAAGCCATTGTCTCTCAGCTCTTGCGCATCAGGCTCACGATATCAACTGATCAAGAACTCAAATCTCCTGTCCTTTGCAGCTCCACGACGTGCAAGAGCAAGACACAACGGCCCCAAGGATCTTTGTTTTATTTCTTGCAGTTTACACTGCCAAGGTAACTAGTGACACTTCATTGATAACTTTGTTTGGTTAATTTTACTTTGATTTAGTTCAAAGTCAATAGCTTGTAGATGCTACTCAATCAATTATTTTTTTGAAGGATAATTATGATACTAAAAAGGAAGACACTTGATTCTTTTTTTCAAAGGAAAGATAGTGTGCCTAATGTACTTGAAAATCTTGAACAGATTGACGCCACTGTTTCCTTGCTCGACTCTGAGACAGATAAAGTTGCTAGCTGGCTTGCTGCATAGCAAGAGGAGGAGAAAGCTGAAGAGGATGCAGAGAAAATTCCAAGGCAATCACCATCTAAAGTTCAAAGAATCTGTTGGGATCGGGAATCCCAAATAGATAATGGATAGAGCCAAGTGAACAAGTGAACCAAATGAACAAATGGCCAAAAGTCCTCTCCTCCAACCTAGGGCTCCATTTATAGGGAGGAGGAGGTGTCTGTTTATATTACTTCCATTGGTAGGATCGAATATTATAGATAAGTCCCTGGATTTTACAAAGAGATCCCTAGATGTTACAACTAAGTCCTTAAGCCTCACAAACTAGCCCTTAGATCCCTATTTTGGGCCTCTTTTATATAAAGGGGCCACCAAAGGCGCACCCCCAACAGTAGCCCCTCAACTATTCGATCTTAGCCGGTACAACAAGATCTAATAGTTGCTCATGTTAAAAGAGGCCGACAACTCATACTCCGGATGTATGCCTTTGGGTGCCTTGAATGATGAGCTTTGAATTGGTAGAAAATTTCACTTATGAGCCTCGATCAGCAGGCCTTGCTTTGATAGCCGATGTAGTCGAAGTAGTCATGGCTGAAGGTAGATGTAACATCTTCAAGCCTTCTTGTAAGGCTCCGTCCTCCAAAGCCGCATCGCCCAACCCTTCTGAGAGGCAGCACGCGTACACATAGCACCATACTTACACTTTCATCCTCGCTTCATGTAAAAGGGTTAACCCGAAGGTGCTATGACTGGTGGACAAAGGCTTGTACGTTGGCTTCACCCTTGCTCAACTGGTAAGGTGGTACTAAACATGCGCACCTGCGCTCATGGGCCACTACTGAGCCAACCAAATTGGGCCGGTGAAGCGTCCCCACATAAGTAGAGACTAAATGTGATACAAATATCAGTCCCAGGAGGCTGATAACACATTTATTCGACAGATAATTCAGTTACCGTACAACTCCCGAGGGAGTGGGCGTGAGAGCCACGCAGCGATAAGAAGTAAATAAACAACAGCGGCTAGCCAAGTGACTGCCAAAAGACAGCACTCGAGACTACACGGCAGCAGCAGCATCTTGGAAAGGGCCAACACCATAGGCAGCGGTGGGTGCGGACACAACCTCTACTCGAGGTCTTCGGCGATGAAGTCAAGGTCTTCCTCTGTAGCAACGAAGCAAGGGTGAGTACAAACGTACTCAACAAGTCCAACCCCATCCACGGAGGGGGATACAAACAAGTATATGCATAGGGTACAACAAGGATAGGCTAGAGTTTATTTGCCAAAAAGCTAAATTTTCAACACATGCATAGGTTTGTTTTCAAACAAATTTTTTTTTGCAAAGCTTTTCTTTAGCAACCGAACAAGGAGTGGGGTTGATCCTACACAAAGGATCCAAGTTTTTATCACTATCGGACTCCCCGTCCGCCATAGCGCACGGCACGACTGCCAGACCTTTCCAAAATTCAACCCACGCACACACACACACACACACACACACACACCATTCATGCCCAAGTGCTAGTTATGTGACCAAGTCGTAACTCGTCCAATGCTGTGGACACGGCTACCCGGATAGGTTTTAACTCTGCAGAGGTTGCACACTTTTCCCACAAGCAGGGTATCGCAGCACGATCACCTTAGTGCCGGTGCGGATCCTAACAAAGCCATTACCCACCCTAGCTAAAACTGGTTAGCCCTCACGGAAGCATCCAAGGGGTTCACGGCTCATTCACGAGGCCATAACCAGGACCTAAGTCACCAAGATCTTATTCCTTTTCCATGGGCTCCCGTTGCTCGCCAGCACCCCTAACGGCTAACAGTTCAGCTAGTGGGATTTATGCTAAGCCGTTGCCCATACAACGGTCGAGTGGTTGCACGATGGTAGAATTAGGCAAGATGACACATCAACTCGGTCCTTAACCACGACAAGATGGATATCTCCCGACATTGCTCAACCACCAAGGTACGAGCACAACACCCTGGCATCCCACACAAGGAATACCCATCCATCCTGTCTACACATCCTTTTCCCTTGAACCCAGAAAGTCATCTTCCTTATTTGCACGCACGCACACGTTTATTTCCCGAAAACATCATTGTAGTGGTGATTGTATTTGAGTAGTAATTTCCTAAGCATTCTAGCGGTGGCTATCGACCAAATAGAGCGAATCCTATTTAGAGACAACCATAGGATAACAAGGAATGTTCATAACAATCAAGGGGTGGCTATCCAACCATGTCTTGCAGTGAAATAATATGCATTTTGTAAAACAGGCCAATAGGTTGTGTTTGAAAAACTAGGTATTAAATATGCATCAAAAGGGTGAGATTGGACTTGCCGTCTTCAAAGCCTTCCGGGAGTTCTGGCTCGTGCTGCTGGTCCTCGGGCTCAGGCTCGCGGTCAAACTCCTCCTCGGGATCCTCCTCGGGCAATCCGCGATCTACGACACACACAAACGGACACACAAATAAATAAAAGAAAGATCGGTTTTTAACCGTGAGCTCCGAACAGAAAACGCGAACGGAAAATAGGTAGAAAGATTATTTCTGGGAAATTTGGATATGGATCGGCGAAAGTATTCCAGAGGATGACGTGGTGAAATTTGGGATTAATTGGAGGAAGTTTGGCACATGAAATGACGGGTTAAACATGAATTAGGGGCTTAAACGGAGGTTTATGATTGATTTATAATAAACCAGGGACCTATTTGTGAATACTTTTGGAGGTGGAGGGGCTTATCCGCGAATAGCTTTATGAGAGTGGTGGGAGGACCTGTTCGTAATTTGGGAAAAAGTGGGGGTCAGATCGGAACTTTGGGGAATTTTCCCCTTCTCCTTCACTAGGCCGGCCAGGAGGTTTGGGAAGGTGGTGGGGGGGGGGGGCGACGGCGGCCAGCCGGCGGCCTCACCGGCAGCGACCGTGGGACGGAGGAGGTGGGGAAAGGGGAGAGGATCCCGTTTTGCCCCTTACCTCGGGCACTTGGGGTAGGAGAGGGGCGGCCGGCGGTGGTCTAGGCGGCGGCGGTGCTCGGGCGGCGCTCGGGTGGTGGTGGCGGCTTGGCTCGGGCGGCGGCAGCGCCGGAGGTGTTGGCGGGTGGAGGAGGTCGGGGTGTGGCATGGTGTGGGGAGAGGGGCGGCCGGGCGGCCTCCTTTTATAGCCGGCGAGGAGAGCGCCGGCGGTAGGGGACCGGCAAGGTCCGGCGGCGGCCGGTGGCACGGCACCGGTGGCGTGCCGTGGCGGGGAGGTAGGGGCCGGGAGCGGGGAGGTAGGGGCCGGCGGGTGGGCGGCGCAGGGACGTGCTAGCGGGGCCGGGAGGGCCGAGCGCGGGCGCCTGCGGGGTGGCGCGCGGCCCGATGGCGTCAGCGTGGCCGGCGGGGCCAAGGCGGGCGGCGCGGGCCCGGGCGTGCAAGGGGCCGGCGATGGAGGAGTATGGCGCCAGGAGGGTGGGGCGCCGGAGTAATGGCGTTGGGACCGGCCAGGAGTAGTGGCGCCAGGGGGAGGTGGCGTCGGGTGCCAGGAAGAAGAAAGAGGAGGAGAGAGAAGAGGGAAGGAGGAAGAAAAAGAAAGAGGAAGAAGGAAGGAAGAAGGAAAAAAAAAGAAAAGGGGAGGGAAAAAGAGATAGAAAAAGAGAGGGACCGGTGGCGATTGCGGCACGCGGTCGGAGCACGCGCGCGGCGTCTAGCGACGGCACGTGGCGGAAGGTACGGGCACGGATAAAAGAAAAAGGTAGGGGTCGGCATGGGTGCTGGGACGGCGAAATCGCGGGGGAGATTTTCGATTTCCGGGAGCTCAGCGGTAAAAATATTTTAAAGACGATTTTTAACGGGTGATTTTAGTTGGTGATTTCCGCGGATGTTACAGCCGGGTGTCACATACACCCCCCTCAAAGAACCCGGCGTTCTTGTCGGTCCAACTCACCCACACTTGGGCAAATGTCTAGGAACATTCCCTCTTAGCACATGACCGTACGTCTAGTGCCTGTGCCATATGCCATGCCGTGTGTCCCATCCAGAACCCCACACAATAGTCCATATACACACTAGCATCTACCACAAAGTCCGCAATAGTACCCTCACCGCCTCCTAGTCTTATCCTTACCTTTGTGACCAAGAGCGTCGGTGCCTGAAGTGTAAGGAGAACGTGGGCAACGTAGTCTAGTACCTACAACCTGTGTAGGCTGAGTCAAGGGAGCGTCATGGAGCTGAGATGGGTCAAGCTCCTTGGGCCTCTAGTCGTCGTCGTCATCGTCATCGTCCTCATCCTCGGACGCAATTGCTCTGGACCCTGACAGGCCTTGCCTAGACAAACCAACGCCTCCTTCACGTTGGGATGGAACGTGCACATCTAGCGTCGTGGCTGTCCTGCAACCACAACGAGCAGCCGCACGGCGAAGCTGACTTGACAGTCGTTGTTGTGAAAAAACTAGTTAAATGAAAGAATGTAACGTATTAACAAAATATTTGAAAGAATAATTTGATTCTTACGTCTAGAAAACTTCACATCTCGTGGTCCGTAACTCTAGGACGGAAATACTCAATATCTCTAACCGAGCTTTGGAGGGTACGACCTTGCAACAAATTTTCAAAATAATTAAACCACAAAGTCACTACGTCAGTAAATAACTAAATGATCAAGTCACTTACTCACTAAGTCACTAAACCATTACATGATAAAGTCACTAAGTCATTAAACCACTAAATGATTAAGTCACTAAGTTACTAACTCACTAAGTCACTAAACCACTAAATGATTAAGTCACTAACTTACTTACCCACTAAGTCACTAAACCACTAAATGATTAAGTCAGTAAGTCACTAAGCCACTTTAGATGTTACATCAATAAATGAAGAATGTCACTAAGTCATTAACTAACTAACTCACTAAATCACTAAGTAACTTAATATAGAAAAGTAAGGCAATTGTCTTACCATCCTATTTAGGATTGGTCCTGTCTCCATCTGCCTTCCTGCACGAGTACTTTGATCATACACCGTGTCTTCATCTTCGGATGACTGGATGTCGGCGTAGTCATCTTGCGTCCATTGTACCCTCAGCCTGTTACGCGTCGCACGTTGGTACCAAGTCTGGTATCGCCTGTACTCGCTGTTTGTGTGTGGGTTGTCGTTCTCGTCCACGTTGTCGTGGAACTGATCCCATTGCTCAATGTAAGCCTGGTGGAACGCGTGCCACTCAGAGACCTTCCGCTTCTTCTTACGATCCACCCTGCACGTCACGTTAGATGTTATTAGTTGGCAAACTTTACTTAATGGTAATGGACCATCATGAGATAATTGAAATAGCAAAACACCTACTTGTGTAACTCCACTCTAGTCGAGATCGCAGGTGTTGGCCAAATCTGCCTTATCCCAAACTGACGTGCTACTTGATCAGGCATGTGGAACTCGACAGCATAGAAACATACCAGAGGGCACTTCATCCTGTATAAATCATCATCGCTTGCACACATGACGCTCACAGCAAAAGGAAGTGCCCCCTCTCCTTCGTACTGCTGCCAATCTACTTGCAACATGTCAAAATAAGATGTTAGTTGTTATACTAAAGCAATAGAAAGCAGTATTAGAAAAAAAAATTTACTTACACTATAAGCCATGAGCGCGTCTAGCTCGTTGATTTAATCTAGGTACACCCGCTCCAACCTCGTGTGGCCAACCTTAACCTGGTCCCAAAGGTACGCCCACGTCGGCTGCCGTCTCGGTGGCTGACCTTGGAACCACGGTCGACGACCCATAACCTTGGGATGACCAACTGGTAGATGGGGCCACATCCATAACTGCAATAGGTACATGCACCCACCAACTGACACCGAGGCCGAAGTCCGACGGCACGCCTCGCACAGCTGCCGGTAAAGGAAACACAGCACAGCTGAGACCCAACTTTACTGACCCGCCTGCTGCCAGTCAGTGAGGCAGTGGATCCACATCCAAGACGCAGTGTCACCCGTGGCGTCTGGGAAAAGAACGCAGGCAAACAGTGCAGGATCCACGCCCTGCAGTAGTGCCCAACTGTCTCTGCATCCACGTCCTGGGGGCAGTGTAAGTGTTCCCGCAGCCAAGAGATTAGCACTCCAGATGTGCGAGGTCCTTGATCCTCAACCTCACGACCAAGGAAGGCCGCAACTCATGCTCTCCAACCCTCTGACACGCACGGCCCAGTCACTGCGTTGCCGCGAATCGATAGACCCAGCATCTTCTGACAGTCCTGTAGGGTCACTGTCATTTCTCCAAACGGCAGGTGAAAGCTGTGAGTCTCGGGCCGCCACCTAGATTTTACACAAATATTACTTGTCAAATAGGTAAGGACACAAAAAATTGAACATGAACGGAGGCACTAGACGCAAGATAATACCTGTCAACCAACGCAGTTATGGCCGCTGAGTTGAACTTGGGCAACCCAAGATGAACCTGAAACGAGATGACATCTAGGCCGCCATCTCTAGGAAAGGAGTGTAGCGGTCGTCGTACTGCAACACAAAGAACCCATCATGGGCTTCAGAGCGTAGGAATGGAAGGACTTGCATGCAAACAAATAGAGTCTGACGTTACTTGAGGAACAAGACCTGTACGCTTACAAAAATAAGATCAACAAGTGTAGATTATTACCCCCCTCCCCCGCTACGAGACGTCCTCGGTGGGTCTGGTCGTACGCCTGGTCAAGTAGGTGGAATTCCGCCATCCTATAAAAAGTCAATGACAAATAAAATCAATACACAATGAAACATAAAGTTAGAGATGTACAAGCAAATGATACTATTACAATCATAAATTAAGACACATAATTAATTGAATGAAGAAGACACATATGAAGTAACGAAAAGAACCATTAGTCGCACCTCACTAATCTGCCAATGGCAAGTGCGTGAATTATGACCGAATCTACCACACTTGCCGCACTCGTGCTGTTCGGGGTCAGGAAGAAATGGTGTTGCTCTACCACGCCTCATTCTTCCGGATACCTGATCCATAGTCATGTTGTGCCTCGTCCTCTTCCTTGATCCACGCTTGTTCCAATGGTAAACTGGATCCACAATGTATTTTGGCCCATCATATGGAGGCCACTCTCTAGAATCCCGAAAAGGCACGAAGCAGGGGCTCCATGTGTGCACAAGCGTGTCTACACTGAACTCATGAGGTATCATGCTCTCGATATCAAAGTTGCGATGCCTAGCTGCTATCACCAAATGAGAACATACGAAGTGGTACTGCCTTGGCTTACCACAGGTGCACTTGAAATCTCGGAGGACTACCACATGTATCCTCGACTCTCGGATCTCGCCGTCGAACGTTATCCTGCCCCTATGCTCCACCTGATAAGTCCCTGTGGCGAGGTCAAAATATTGAATCTCATGTGTGGCAGCCCTTTCATTTGCAATGCTTAGGTGTCTCATTGGTTTTTCATCCCATCTCTCCCCAGCACTCTGCAACGCTTCTGCTTTGGCCTGTCTTTCATTGAACCACGCAACAAGCCTGTAGAAGGTGAATTGAACGATTGCGTTCACTAGCATACCACGTATCCCCAATAGCAACTTATTGAATGACTCCGCCATGTTGTAGCACTGAAACTCATACCACCATCCACCGGCGTCGTGAGATCTAGTCCACTTATCCAAATCTCTCATCAAACCAGCGAGCCATTGACTACCTTCTGCATTTGTTCGGACCTAACCTGCTCCAACTTGCGCTGAAAGTAATAGTCCTCAAGATGACAAGCAGCAACCTGAAATAGATCAAAATTATCCTTCACACCATCCTTCCGAAGTAGGTTCTCGGCAAGGTGCCGAGTACACCAACGATGATGCAAAGGTGGATACCTCTCTATCTGCTCTTGCATGGCATGAAGTATGCCCTGGTGCCTATCACATATGACGCCAACCTCCCTGCCAGGCCCAACCACATGTATCCGGACTAGTCTCAAGAACCATCCCCAACTGTCATTGTTCTCCCTCTCAACCAATGCAAATGCTAAAGTAACCAACATGTTGTTCGCGTCATAAGATATGACTATAAGAAGTGTGCCCCTATATTTGCCAATCAAAAACGTACCATCAATAGAGAAGACGGGATGCTAGTGCCTAAAGGCCTCCATACACTGAGGGAAGCACCAGAACTCACGCCCGAATATCTGCCTCCCATCCTTCCAAGCATTTGGTTTGGGGGTGTACTTATAATGCATGTCTGGATTCACCGCTTTGATTGCATTGAAAAGCACTGGCAGCTGCTCATACCCAGACTCCCAGTCCCCATATATCATCTTCCACGCTCGTTGCTTAGCCCTCCAAGCTTTACCATAAGTTATCACATAACCTCCATAAATCTCCGCAACGGTTCTGATAATTGTCCTAACTTTCATGTTGGGTTGTTCCTTCAATATTCCCATCATCCATTTGGCAATTAGGGTAGATGTCAACTGCCGATGTCTCACTGTAAGCTCCTGGCCAGCACAATTGTGTGGACCGACAACTTTTGTGATCTTCCACTTCCCGGTGATATTTTGCTTTCTTGCACAAACCCTCCATGGGCACCGTTCCTTGTCACACACAACTGTGTAACGGCACTGCGCATATGAATGCAAGACCTTGTAAGGTCGCTTCCGTATCACCGCAAATGCCTGCAACCATCTCTTCAATGCGGGAAGGTCCTTGAATACCCTACCCTCCTCAATCATCATACTAGGACCGACCTCCGGAGCTTCTAGGAGCTCATCATCACGTCCTTCTACAAACGCCTGATCGGAATGAGTAAGATCGCTGAACTTGTGAACTCTCGGATCACGGCGTTCGGGGAAGATTCGCCTAAACATCTCAACATCACTCTCTATCATCTCTCCAATAGGGTGATCATCATCAGAATCAAGATCCACTCCCATCTCATATGCATCTTCATCATTCATAATTTCAACACTATTGGAGCCATGCAATCCATCTCCACATTGCACTTGCGCAGCAACTGGAGGCACATCCACATTTTCAGGAATGTCTCGTGCAACGTAAGTACAAATATGAGTAAAGAACAAATTGATGGAACGAAGGGGGTTAGCTCCGAACAAGAGAAACTGATAAGACACTTACTCGGATCATTCTGTGTCAAAAGGAACTCATGAGGAGAATCTGCCACATCATCAACAGTCCGACAAATATCTCCAACTACTTTATTGGGGGCAGATTCAGCATCGGGAACCGTAGGTGCAACCTCCACGTCCATAACAGGTTCTGGGACGAGAGGGTTGAAGTGTGCCCGTTGACCCAATGGTCGGGAAAACCGACGAGGAATTGGATCAACTAACACCCGATGAACAACCACTTCCACACTTGGGGAATGACTGTTCATAACCGTTCTCACATATTTCTCCCACTGGTCTGCACACTGAATTGGGACCATCTTCCTTTGAATGTTGAGAGGGGAACCTAAGTGAAGTACGCACTCGACTGCGATGCCATCATCTCCATGACAATGTAGCTCCTCGCGAGCCCTTGCAACCAACTCACTAAACGAGGGTTTCTCATCGAATATCACAACCTCGCACTGCATGGCAACAAACTTAACACATCCATAGTTATCCCTTTCCACGGTGCCTCCATGATATATGCTCATTATGTTGTCCATCTAGTAGATAAACATAACGACGCACAATTCATTCAGTCCATAATAAATGAAGTAATCTAAGTACAAGGTCTCTAGTATGAAATGAGATACTATCAATTCACTACTAACTACTAAATACTACTAACTAACTATATCACCTAATATGTACCTATGCACCTAAGTATACAACTACTTAACTAAATATCATAATAACTATATTACTATGTAACTAACTATATATCTAGCTACGTAAGCAAAATTACATACGAAGAAAATTCTATCTAACTATCTATTTCTCTATCTAACAATTCTATCTTCTTATCTATTTATCTATCTATAAGCACATCCACCTAGTTAAATAGTATCATAAGTATTCTCTATTCCTTCTATCCTTGCAATTCATACACAAAACCTACCAAATTAAATTAGTTTTCATATATAACAATTCTATCTAACTATCAATTTATCTAACCATTTTATCTAACAATTCTACCTACATATCTAAATTCTACCTAACTATTCTATCTTCTTATCTATCTATCTATCTAACTAATCAATCTACATAACTATTCTACTAACTACCTAACTCACCTTACCTACTCACACCGGCGGCCAGGGGCAGGGGCGGGACTCCAGGGGCTGGGGCGGGGGCGGCCAGCCACCAGCGGGGGGCGGGCGGCACCGGAGGCGGCGGGCACCCGGGCGGGGCCGGGCGGCACCGGCGGTGGCAGGCACCCAGGCGGGGCGGGGGCGGGCGCCCAGGCAGGGGCGGGCGGCCACCGACGGGCTGGCGGGGGCGGGCGGCACCGGTGCGGGCGAGCAGCATCGGCGGGGGCGAGCACCCAGGGCCGGTTTTGGGCGCTAAGCTCCGAGGGCGGCGGCGGCGCTGGAGATAAGCAACAAAAGTTTGAACGAAGAAAGAAAAGAAAGGGACGCCCCGTTGCTATGGTAATAGGCTTGACGCCAGGCATCCTGGTGCCAAGCCTCGACGCCACGTAGACGTAGGGCTGCACCTTGGTGCCATGGAGGCTGACGCCAAGACGTGTTACCTTGGCGCCAGCCTTCCTGACGCCAAGCTAAGGGTCCATTTTTGTAATTAGTTCAGCTAGGGGTGTATTTGTGAAATTTTTCGCAAAAATGGCTAAAATAAAAAAAATTCAGCGTGGCCCGACCTCTAGCGGGGGCACGGCTCCCCGGTTGGTAGTACCAACCGGGACTAAAGAAGGTCTTTCGTCCCGGGTGAAATACCCGAAACTAAAGAGGGGGCCTTTAGTCTTGAAAGATTAGTCCTGGTTGGATTTTTATGATCTATGCATCTCTCCAACTGGGACTGATGCTTACTTTTCCACCAGTGGTTGCAAGGGTTGACTTGCCGTGGATTTTGGAACCTCGCAGTAGTGGCAAGTGCGCCTCACTGGGTAGCTCCGGAACTTGTGACTGGTTTCCTAATAGCCTGGCAAAGTGCCGTCCAGAGATAAAATAAAAGAACAATATGATTAGAAATGGTGTTTTGCATTTTTTGAAAATAATGAAGGTCACTAGATTAGAGAATTTTATACGGAAGGGTAGAACATGACCTTCGAGGCTTCGATAATATTTATTGCTTAATGCATAAGTCAAGTAAAAGGTGCATGCATGGTGATGATGAAAACGTGTATCAAAAAGAGATCGAGGGTGCCTTGTGGCCAGTTCCTGGTAATCTAGGTGGGTATTGGACCCTCGATTGGCTGTCAAGACTCCAAGCAATCAAACTCTCAACTTTAATTATTGGTTCTCAGCTTTGAATATTTGGTTCCAAGCAATCAGATTCTCAACTTTGAATATTTTGCATAGATAGTATACCCTCTATGATGTTTTGGCAAGCTGGGAAGCCTCGATTGGATCAGTAGCTTAATCTCATAATAAAATATTGGGCACTAAGCTTCACTTTTGTTTTCTCCTTGGGTGGTAATCGTGGGTTTTTACTACGTGTGAAAACCTGATGGGCGTCACTGTTGGGATTAGGAATCCCAAACAGATAATAGATAAAGAAAGAAGGGAGAAAGCAAGCTAAGTGAATAAGTGAACCAAATGAACAAGAGTGAATTCCCTTAATGCCATTGAAAATTATACCGCTTCCCTCATTGCCATCAAAATTCTTTAAATTCCTCCACTGCCACTACTTTAATTTTACAATTCCCTCACTGCCATTACTGTCCAATGGCTGTTAAGTTGCTGTTAACTTCAGTGGAAAAGACAGTTATACCCCTGCCAATAGAATGGAGTGAAATTTTCTTCAATTCCTTGCATACCATTGCACATCTCAATCGCTACATGTATAAGTTGAGTAAGAAAAATGAGCAGTGTACCAACATGCCACTGTGAGCAAAATAAAATACCATGATAAAATAATATATATGATTTCAGCACACAAATCCAACGTACGAGCTCAACAAATAGATCCATTCAAGTACTCAGACATGCATAATATCTCCAAAGTTCTAAATAAGGATGGTCACAACATAGGTTCTTGTCGTTGTCAAGATTAGCGGATCAAGACTTAGACTAGTAAATTTCTTTTATGCGCGTAAGGCTTCGGATGGTGGCGTGGGAGACACGGGGTTTAGACTGGTTCGGGCAAGGAAGAGCCCTACGTCCAGTATCCGGAGCTACTCGTGTTGCCCACGTGGGGTCTGTAGTAGGGGTTACAGGAGGACGAGAGAAGGAGCTGGTCCCAAGTCTCTTGGGTGTGCACCGATGCTCTAAAGGGAAGTGTGAGAGTTCTGATGGCTTGAGAGAGTCTCCCCTGTCTCAGGGCCCCCGGTTCTCCTTTTATAGCGCAAGGAGGCCATCGGGGTTACAGTTGAGACCGGATGTAAGGAGAGGTAAAATAGATAAGCTAGGTAAAGTAAAATACAACACAAGAGGAGGGACCAAGTCCCTGGGTCGCCGACCTCCTCTCCCGCCTTCGGCTCCTGTCAACGTGTCCGTCGGAAGAGGGCGACTGCCTTCGAATCCTGTCAACGAACTCCCCGGTGGCCGTTGCCGCCAGGCATGATGATGGTGTCCGGCCGTGGCATCTGTGCCTGTCGAGGAAGGCGGCTGATCCTGCCATCTTGCTGATGGCCTGCGGAACGCGGACGTCATGTCCCTGTCGCCGAATGCCGGGTTGGGGGGGGGGCGGGAACGGGCGGGGCTTCCTCCTATTCCAGGCGGCGCAGGCTATGAGTGCCCTGTAGCGAATCGGGGAGAGCGGCGATTACTGTTGCCTGTGCTGTGCGGTCGTGCATGGGTACTTGTGGCGGGTCGCGTCGGGGGTGCGGGCGCCTTTCTGCGCGTCAGAGCCGCGGCACATTTATGGCGAGATTGACAGGGGGGCCCACGAGATCCCCGCCTGAGGCGGATACTTGTCTGGTGGGCCCGGGTGAGTCCGACCCCCCGCGCCCTGGGCAAGGCGGAGTCTTGCGATGAGGGGTCGGGCGCTCCCGACCCTAGGTCCGTTGGTCGGGCGAGGCGGAGTCCGGCCATCAAGGGGTCGGGAGTGTCCGACCCCGGGGCACTGGGTCGGGCGAGGCGGAGCGGGGCTCTCCCCTCCCATGTTGGGCCGACGGCAATCTTCATTACCTTGGGTGGGCCTGGGCCTTTATGATTGTTGCTTTAATGGGCTTTAGGGGGTCGTTAATATTTCCCCCCAACAGCTCTCAAAGAGCATACAGATCCATCACATGACATGCACAACTTGTCAATTACATGCCATCAAAGTTAAATAGCAAAAGGACCATTACAGATGTGTTCTCCCAACCAAAATGAGTTGAGTTTCAGTTTCTCAGCACATAGACAGCAGCTTGGAGACCCATCTTCTAGCATCCAAATCATGCAACTTTCATCTCACAAAATTAGCAAAATAGGCCAAGATAGCAGCGCATCCATTCGAGGATTTTCCTTTTGCTTCTAGTGCCTATTGTTGGGCTGTCAGGAGTAGGAGTCTTGCTTTTGGTGCACATAGCAGGACTTTGAGGTGGCACCAATTTTTGCTTCTTTGACTCCATTGCAGCCTTTTGCTTCTTAGCATTCCCTTGTGCCTTCCTCTTCTTCTTTGTAGACTTAGAGGTGTGGCAGATTCACTTTGGATTAGCTTGATTAAACATGGTTAAGTCGCTTAACATGCGACACCCATGCCTTAGCCAAGTTAACACGAAGTGCCGTCGGATTTCATCCGATTTAACCACTTGAACAGGATCGAGTTAGCAAACTCACACGAAGGTGAGTGGTTCCAGAGAATACAACAAGTCCACTGAGTTAAACAACTTAACCATTTAGTTCGGCCATAAAACCAACATCAGAGTTTTACAAGGTTCAAAAGAAAACCACAGAAGGTAAAATAGCAAGCGGAAGCTACTGCGTCGGGGTCGGACATCCCTGGTGAGATCAGCCAGGACGTCAGTGATCCCTCTCCTCGCCGTCCGAGGAGGGATCCCACTCAACCGTCCAACCCGGAGGGAGTTGGGGCGGCCAAGTGCCAACAGAAGAAGACTCGGGAGCAGCAACTTCACCTGAAAAAGAAAAAGCCACAACAAGGCTGAGCTACTAAGCTCAACAAGACTTAACCGCCAGGGAGTACGCTACTCCACCACTTCTAGACATGTAAGGCTTTTTTTTGGCTGAGGGGTTTGTTTGCCAAGAAGCACTAAGTAGATCCTTATTTTCGAAGTTTTAGCTCAGGTTCTAAGTTCATTATCCGGTCTAGGTTAGCAACTTACTCTAATCAACCATAGAACCAAACAGAGGGTATATAACATCATCGAGACCAAGTTATCATTAGATTCCAACATTACTCAGGGTAGCATAGCGATCAAGCAGTCTCAAACTGTGAGAGGCAGACGAATCGATTCGAGTTCTTTAACCATGCATGGTGAACCTAACCTCACGACATCCGCGCACCACCGAGGGTCGCTTCCTGTGTCGGCCTTCCCCATCAATTCCCTAACCCGTGTCGGGCCCATTTCCTTTGGTGCAAGGTTCCACAGACCCGGCCTCTGCCGTTTTGTGACCACACTTGCCACCACGTGCGGCCGCAGGGGAAACTCCGTTCCAAGGACAATGGGGCGACCGCTCACGTCTAGGTTCAATCCGGTACTAGGTTTCCTCATCCCATAATAAGTATGAGGTTAGTACTTTCAAACACTTGACCACGAACACCACCACTGTCGGGCCTTAGCAAGTTTCATAGACAGACGGGGCGATCAGCCAACCACCAAAGAGTTACCCAAAACCCTACCCCGTCCATCGTCCTTATAGTTGTAACAGAAGAGAACTCAACCAACTCCTATAAACTCGCGAGTGACAGGAAATCACTCGGCTTTTACCGCTTCCTATTTAAGCAAAGCATCTACTCGGTCCAACAGCTAGTGTTCAGATCAAGGGATCTAAGTTATATATCCAGGGTTGCAAACAACTCCTATACGTAAATGCACAAACAAGATGCAGAAGGCATGCGCAAGTTTGGAAAACATAGGGGTTTCATGCATCCGGGGCTTGCCTTCGAGCAAAGAGGAAGGAAACTGCTCGACTTCTGGGGCAGCTTCGGCTTTTGGGGGCAGGAGCTCAGCTACACCGTCGTCTTCTGGCACCGAGTGCAGCTCGTAGTAGCCGTCGGCGAGACGCAGCTCTACACGAATGTAATGCATGGGTTAGCATAGATGGTTAATTCAACAACAACACTTGCAAGTCTGAGCCCAGAAACTTGCGACAAGTTACAGGAGGGTGGGGAGGTTCAATGGAGTTGATGGAGATCAAGAGGTAAGGGTCGGAGGGAAGGAACTTATGAGCTGACCCTTAAACTAGAGGGTTTGATGTACTAGGAGTCCTCAGACTCAACGCTGAAAGGTCCCCAAGTTTTACACATACACTCTCGGTTCAAAGAAAAAGATACAGCCGAGCCCTCGGGCGAGGCGGAGAAGGGTCGGCGGAACAGACAGGGTCGGGCGAGACGGAACCGGGGTCGACAGAACAGACAGGGTCGGGCGAGACGGAACCGGGGTCGGGCGGAGCGAACAAGGGTCGGCAGCCTACCTTCGTCTTACAGAGGAGGCTTGGGCGGAAGAACTAAGGGCTTGGGACAACGGCGAGAATGTCCGGCGGCGACGGTGCTTCTTGTGGATCACAAGTAAGCTCTTGGGCAGTAATGAAAGCAGTGGCTGGTGGATTGGAGAAAGCGGTGGTGCTTGAGAAAAGAGGAGAGTTCCTCAGACTTAGGTGGTGGCGCTGTGAGCTCGAACAGGGAGCAAGAGAGATGGCAGCTAGGGCAAGGAAAACTCCGGCGGGGCTTGCGCATCCCGTTTTATAGCTGCGCGGAAGAGGGAAGGGGGAGTGGCGCGAAGGCCGGGGAAGAAACAATGGAGTGCTTTGCCCGGGCGGCGATTAAGCGACGAGGGTGGTGGAGCAGGACTTCGGGGATGACGCCGGCGGTCATTGGGCACTGGCGTCAGGGCGGCGCCGGCGCGGGTTTGCCGGTGGTTGAGATTTGGCGGAGCGGGCGTCGTCGTGCGGTGGAGCTGATGGAAGTGACCGGGAAAACAGCGCTAGAAACGAGGGCGCACAGGTGAGAAGACAGGCGGCTGCGGGCACGCGGGCGAGCGCGGAGCAACAGATTGTCGGGGCGGCTTCTGACAGGGCGGGAAAAGGAGTTGTCGCTGCCGCGGTCTGGGTTGGCGGAGGAGGAATCGTCGTATGGCGAAGACCGGGGCGGCGCGACTGTGGCGAGGTGACGGAAAAGACGGGCGACATCGGGCTCTGCGGCCGGGATCTGGCGATGTGATGATGGGCGCGAGCGGCGAGGCGCTGCAGAAAGGGTTGCAGAGGGGCTTCCGCTGCGATTGGGGAAGAGGGCGCGGGATTCCATCCGGTTGCGGGCTGAAGGCAAGGCGGAGCGGCGGACGTCGGAGGAGTTGAGCCACGCGGCGGGGGAAAACTGAAGCGGGCATGCAACTTGAGTGCGCCTGTCGCGGGAGATCTGGGGGAAAAGATCTCGTGGGCCCACCGGTCAGATTGAAGGGAGGTGTTGGGGGAAGACTTAGAAGGATCCGGCGGGTGAGTTGGGGTCGGCGGGGTCGGAACTGGAGGCCAGTGGAGAGGGGTCGGGTCTCAGGGGTCGGGACCGGACTGGAGGTTGAGTACTTAAACTCGGTAAAGCTGAGACGTGATTAGGGACTTAGATTAAGATTAACTCGAGAGATTCGGGGTCGGTCGTCACAAGAGGTAGCAGGCGTTGGTGTACTAGCTTCACAAGGGTACTGAATGGACAACAGCTCAGGTTGGCTCGAGTCACATCCGGACATGCACATTCATTTTTTTAATTTGAAAGCCTGGACAATGATCATGTGGAGAAACTATATGATACATCAAAACTGAACTTACTTCAGATTTGAGCTCATAGTATTTGAGCACTCTTGGCTGCATTACAGATTGAAATATAGGTTGTAGGTTCAATTGACTGGCTGGTTGTAGGTCCAGTGAGCAGGCAGGTTGTAGGCTGAGTGGATTGAGTTTCTACACACTTCTTTGATATAGCAGAACACTCAGGAATTTCTATGGGCAGGGTAAATGCAATATAAATGTTCATTACTTTAGTACCCACATGTCTAGCAAACATTGCAAGCATATCTTGGTCTGATTTGACTTCTAAGTAGTTTTCACTGGTATCATCATAATAGGTAACAGTCACAAAGTTCCTTGTAACCCAGAGGATACTTCTACAATTTCATCAATGAAATCCTTGAAATTGCACATGTCTGAGTCAACAACCATGGTGATAACAAAGCAACCAATATCCTTTCTACTTCTAGCATTGCCAACAAGTCTTATTTCCAACAAATAACTTGATTTAGGGTCCATCCTGTGCATTAAGATGCAATCAAAGCTACAAAAATTACTAGTGCTGCTCCTTATACTATACTCCACTAAGCAATCAACATGGTTATCAGACAAATGACAATAACAATACGTACCCTGGAAGGGGTCAAGCAGGTTGTCTTGGACTCAAAGGAGCCATGACTACTGCCATCCTCCTCCCCTAGCGCTCTGGCCTGCTGCCGACTCTCTGCTCCGCGCCTAGGCCGCGCCTGCCAGCGTGCGTGCCTATTGCTCTCCGCAAGGTGCCAGGGCCGTGCCCCCCCCCCCCCCGCGCGAGTGCCCAGGCCGCGCCTGCCCGCACATGAGAGCCACTGTCCAGCGTCGTCCCGGTCCCCCTCCGCCCGCCTGCAAAGCCATGCCACTCGCCCGGTTTCCGACCCTCTCTGCCCGCCGCACCACTCGCTAAGGTTTGGGGCCGACGGCTGCGGCTGCTTGGCCTCGAGTCCCTTTGTCGGGTGGATGAGGGGAATGGATGGGAGGAATCAACAACAGGAGATAGAACACTCCAGAAGATAAGGCTCCTTACATGTGGGCCCATGCTATCATTGGAAGAGGGATAATGTAAGGAGTGAAAATAATGGTAAATAACCCTTCAGATTGTGGGCCCATCCAGTCAGTGAAAGGGTACTTAACGGTCATTGATGGTAATGGCAGTGAGGAAATTGTAAAATTGAAGTAGTAGTAGTGGATGAACTTGCAGAATTTGGATGGCAATGAGGGAAGCGGTATAATTTTCAATAGCATTGAGGGAATTCACTCAATGAACAAATGGCTAAAAGTCTTCTCCTCTAAGCCCTAGGACTCTATTTATAGGGAGGAGAAGGTGGCTGTTTATATTACTTCCATTGGTGGGGTCGAATATTATAGATAGGTCCCTAGATATTACAAAGAGATCCTTGGATATTACAACTAAGTTCCTAAGCCTCACAAACCAGCCCTTAGATCCCTATTTTAAGCCTCTTTTATACAAAGGGGGTCCCTAACCTTAGGCATGGGCGCACCCCCAACAGAATCAATCCTGAAGGTGTTAGTGTCCTAGTAGTGGAACGAGATCCAAGTTTACATCAACAAATTTGGGATTATCCTCCTGATGAACAAGACCAAGTTGTCAAAGCGTACATGAAGCATGGTCCATACCAAATTCTTAAGGATGAGTACCCTTCTTCCGGTTCAAAGAAACACCCACGCAGATTTTAGGCTCATTGCTTCAAATCTTTCCCTTGGTTAGAGTACTCACCTACAAAAGATGCAACCTTTTGATTTCCATGTTTGCTATTTTCTAAAAAGCCGATTGGAAAAGTAGGACTGGATGCTTTCAAAATGAAAGGGTTTAGAAACTGGAAAAAAGTTTGTAACGGAAAAGAATGTGCCTTCTTGACTCACATGGGAAAGTACTATGGTTCAACTCATAAATACAATGTCCAGTGTTACGAGAATTTGAAGAATCAGCCATGTCATATTAAGCATGCCGTTGAGAAGCAAACCAATGAAGAGATCAAGAATAATAGACTCTGTCATAGAGCATCAATTCATTTAATCCAATGGTTATCTTTCCAGGCTTGTCCCTTCAGAGGACATGACGAATCTGCTGACTCAAAGAACCAAGGTAACTTTCTTGAAATGGTAAAACTTCTAGCTTCATATGATGATGAGGTCAAGGCAGTGGTTCTTGGGTAATGCTCCACAGAATGTTAAATACACTTCAGCACAAATTCAGAAAGAAATATTGGATCTTATGGCTTGTAGTGTGCAAAAATCAATTCGTAATGAAATAGGAGATGCTAAGTTTTGCTTGGTTGTTGATGAATCAAGAGATGAGTCAAGAAAGAACAAATGGAAGTTGTTGTTCATTTTGTAGATAAAGAAGGCTTTATTTGAGAACAGTTTATTGACCTTATTCATGTTCATGATACATGCTTTGCAACTCTTAAACAAGAATTGTGCTCTGTTTTAACTTACCATAAATTGGATGTTCAAAATATTCATGGACAAGGATATGATGGTGCTAGTAACATGCGAGGAGAGTGGAATGGACTCCAAGTAAATTTATGGAAGAGTGTCCTTACGCATATTATGTTCATTGCTTTTCTTATCAATTACAGTTTGCTCTTGTTGGTGCATCCAAAGAAGTAACTGAGATTTTTTTTTTGAACATCTAGCTTTTATTATCAATATTGTTTTGTCTTCTAGCAAGAGAAACGATGACCCAAATGACAATCAAGTTGCAGAAATGGAGCATCTAATTGAGCTTAACGGGCTTGAAATCGAAAGTGGTGCTAACCAAATTGGAACCTTGCATCATCGTGGTGATACTAGGTGGAGCTCACACTGTGATTCAGTTTGAGCAAAGGTTGTTGGTGCTGTTACAGTAATGGTGTCATTTGACTTTGTTTTTATTTTGCATGTTGTGAAAGAATCATATTGTCAATGCTATGGATGATGTTGCCACTACCAAAAGGTTGCTCTAGAATTTAAGAGATAATGATTTGAGTGGCCTTCTTAGTGATGTGAATACAAGTTTTAGATATGGATGCCTTTTATGCAGACTATATTCGATCTCGTGCAGCGTAATAGTTATGACATTTTCATGGTTGTTGTTGATAAACTAATACATGAGTTGAATTCCAGGTTTAGTGAAAGAGCTACAGAGCTTCTTGTTCTGTGTACCTCTTTAGATCCTAGGGATTCATTCAGATTGTTTAAAACTGATGATGTTTGCTTGCTGGCTTCAAAGTTCCATCCTATTGGTTTTACTGAAAAGGAAAGAAATTAAAACATTACGAGCTCAATGTGCCCATAAATCCAAAATTTCAGAATTTGTCAACTATTTTCGAGCTATGTGCTCGGCTAACTGAAACTGGAAAATCGGATTACTATCATTCGATCGACAGGTTATATAACATGTTATCCCATTTTATTTATTCTCTTATTGTTATTACTTTTGTATCTGATCAGTACTAACTATTTTCCTTTACAAGTTGATTCGTCTTATTTTAACCCTGCTAGAGCGCGCATTGTCAGCAATGAAACTTATTAAGACAAGGCTTTGAAATAAATGGGTGATGAATTTCTAAGAGATTGCTTGATAATCTACATTGAGAAGGAGATTGCAATGGATTTCACAACTGATACACTTGTTGACGACTTCTATAATATAAGGACTCGTAGAGTAAGACTATAATGAAAAAGGTAATCCGATTTGCATATTTAGTGGAATCATTAGTTAGTTTAGTTAGTTAGAGACTTCTATGATATTGTTCTTATGTATTGGAATCATTAATTTTTATATTATTCACATATTACTTGGTGGAGTATATAGTCAATCTACATATTTCTTGACATTTCAGTCGTAACAATCTATCGATCGTATTTGATCGGCTCCTCCTATGTTGAATTCCTGGCTACGCTACTGCGTATGATGTTGAGGAGCTTCACCCCATGATAACTAAGTTGGAACATACTTGTGTTTGTAGATTTTTTTTTACGGCTCTGAGCTAACTAATTTTGACCTTTAATTACCTGATCTTTTTCTGATTTTTTATGGACCATGGAACACACATCTCATCAATACAAGATAGACAAATGTTTAACGGAATGCAATTCTTAGACTACATATAATTCATAAAAAAAAAGAGTGTGGACGTCCACGGGGGACACAGTGATACAAGTATACAACCAATTATTCTTCCAAGAATTTCACAATACATGTACAAGTTCGCATACTGTACGTGCACACCACACCGCACGCACGATCGCCGAGATCAAAGCCTCCTCACAGCTTGGCCTCGTTGTGGCACTCCTGACGCCGAACTTTGACGTCGGCGACGCCGATGACGACGCGGCACACCGACCTGGCCTCGACGCCGCGCTTCACGAACCCGAGGAGCACGACCGTGCCCGGCACCTCGGTCCTCGCCTCGAACTCCATCTCGCCAGCGAGCACGTCCGCGACGAGGCCCCCGATCCTGGCTGCCGCGACGACCCGGTCGGCCTGCACCGTCATGTTCATCCGCACGGTGGCCGCGCCCCGGCTCGGCACGGTCCCCGCGGGGACCTCGCCGTAGCCCACGGCCGCGCCGCGGTAGTAGAGCGACGTGGTGGCGGGGCCGTGGCGGAACGCGGCCGGGTTCGGGTTCCGCACGCGGACCACGAGGAGGAAGGTGACGTTGAGCTGCACGGAGACGGTGGGGAGCGGGACGACGCCGGGGAGGACGCCCGTGGCGTTGACCGAGAGGAGCTCCGTGACGGGGTCCCGCGGGCGGAGGACCGCGAGCAGGACGATGGCGACCGCCGCGGCGAGGAGGAGCAGGACGAGGACTGCGAAGGCGAGGCAGAGGAGGACGCGGCGGCGGCGGACTTTCTGGGGGCCGTGGTGCAGGCAGTGGCGCTGGGGCGGCATGCCGCCGGACTCAGACATGGTTGGCCGGCTTGCTCGCGCGCCCGGCGTTGGCGAGCTGTGGCGCCTCAGAGAAGCGCGATCTTGCTTATGTATTGTGGACGCCAAGACCACCTGCTCCCAACATTTCGAACCAATCAAGAGTTCAAGACCACATACGCTCAACGTGTATATCACAATTCACAACATATCTGTTCTGTTGCAGGATAATACACTCAACAGTCAACTCGGAGCTACTAGAACTTGCAAGAGCACGCCTTTTCAGAATACAGGAGAATTGCCCGGATTCAGTTATGAATTGAACATTTCCGTATGAAGCTATACATTTTTTGTGTGTGGTAATTTTACGCTCTGAACTGGTAGTTCACAGTAGTACAAAACCTGTGTTTCTATCAACTTGTGGCCATACCTGCACTGCAGAGTCCCCATTTTTCAGTCATACCGATGCGCTGAACTCTGATTTCGTCGCAATCTCTGCTCCGCTTTCGTGATTTCAACCAAGCAACCAACGGGATTTTATTAGTGCTGCAGAGTAGAAATCAGCGGACACCAGTCAGCGGCGTCCTTGTCGTACGTTTGATCACTCAACCAAACGCCTATAGCATAAGAGCAACAATCCAGGAGACATAATGTTTTCGCCACGGTGATGCTCAGTTGTTCATGTGTCAAGAAACCGTCCCTTTCCTTGATGTGATTTCCGAAACTTTTCACCTTGCTTTTTTTTTTTTGGGTGTGTTCTCATGATGTTGGAGCAAGAGGTCATGCAATGCGATGGTGATCAGGGGACTCGCCATCTGAGAGTGAATCAGCCGTCAATCCAAGTCATTCACTGTTTGCTCGTGAAATTTCTGTGTTACAAACCAGTACTGATGTCAATTAAACAGCTGAAACAAGAAGGTATATGTACACTGAAACTCAGGTAGTCAGGCGCCTTGTAGTACTGACAGGTTCATCGGTTTTACTACTGCATATCCTTCATGTACGTATAACCTTGTTATTGCCTGTGTGTTCATTGTGTCACGGTAATCCTTCTCCTTTTTTTTTCACGTGTTAGCTAGTGTACGTCTTTACAAAACGCAACTCCAAACACTTCAACATCTACCCGTGGCGTATCATCAGACATGAGACATCAGTGGCCGTCGTCATCATGGCCGAGGCGGCGGACGAGGAGGCGCAGCCCGAACTCCGGCTCGATGATGAACCGGAACGCGGGGGCGTGCCTGTAGTCCGGCGACAGCGCCACCGCGAACCGCGACAGGACGAGCGCCACGAGCGCCTTGACCTCGACGAGCGCGAGGTTCTGTCCGAGGCAGGTGCGCGCGCCAAGCCCGAACGGCATGAACGCCTGCGGGTGCTTGCACGCCGCCGCGACGCCGTCCCGGAACCGTCCCGGGTCGAAGCGGCGCGCCGTGGGGCCCCAGATGGCGGCGTCGTGGTGCATGGTGGAGACGGGCACGAAGAGGTAGGTGCCCCTGGGGGCGCGCAGCTTCCCCAGCTGCATGTCGCGGAACGCCTCCCGCACCACGAACGAGGAGGGGGGGAACAGGCGCAGCGTCTCCAGCACCACCGCGTGCACCGTCCGCATCCTGGCGACCGCGTCGAAGTCCGGTGCGGCGGCGCCAGCGGCACCGCCGCAGACCTCGAGCACCTCGGCGCGCGCGCGGTCCTGCCACTCCGGGTGCGCGGCGAGGAGCATGAGGCACCACGTCGCGGTGACCGCGCTCGTCTCGTGGCCCGCGAAGTAGATGTTCTTGCAGTTGTCCACCACGAAGTCGTCCGCGCGCGGCTGCCCCCGGCTGTTCTCGATGATGGAGCCCAGGAAGTCGGGCGCCGCCGCCCCCGCCCCCGCCCGGCGGCGCTCGCTGGCGAGCTGGAGGATGAGGGAGCGGATCTCCTGCGTGAGCCTCCAGATCCTCCGGTTCTTCTCCGTGGGCAGGTGGCGGAGCGAGGGGATGGTGAAGATGACGCTGGTCTCGGACATGAGGCCCGACAGCGCCCTGAGGCGGAGGAAGATCTCCCGCCCCCTGGAGTAGTCGCCGCCGAAGCAGGCCCTGGAGATGACGTCGAAGGAGAAGCTCCGGATGTCGTCGTCGACGTCGACCTCCGCGACGCCGCCAGGCGCCGCGGCCACCTTGCCCTCCCACGACCGCAGCAGCGGCTGCGCCGCGTCCACCATCAGCTCCACCATGCCCTGCATGCGCGCACCAGCGAGTGAATCAAGCACACGCACGTTCCCAAACGTGTAGGAGGAGCAGCGGCGGCGGCGGCTTTTCAGTTTACCTTCACCTTGGCCATGTAGAACTCGGGCGCGATGAGCTTGCGCTGGCGGTGCCACTCGGCGCCGTTGGCCTTGAGGACGCCGCGGCCGAAGAGGGGCTCCTGGCCCTTCTGCAGGTAGGTGGGCTTGCCCAGGTCCAGCGACACGCACCGCCCGATCTCGCGGATCAGCTCCGGGTCCGACACGTACAGCGCCGGGCGCCGGCGCAGCCAGTACAGGTACGTCTCGCCTGCGCGGAGACAAAGCGCGCGCCGCGCGCGGGTCAGTCCAAAAAACAAAAAAAAAATGGAAAAAAAAGAAAAGGAACGGAAAAAATCCAAAATACTATAACCAAAGTCCAAAGTTTACCCCTAAGCTATGTCATTTGATTCAATTTACCTTTAACATAATTTATCTTTTTTTCTCCATGCACAAATTTTGCAAGATGACAGCAGATATCTTAAGGCACGTTCATAATTTTTATCATTATTTTGATAGGTAGGATATTTAATAATAAAATTTATCCATGAGATACAAAATTATTTAAAAAAATAATGATGAAAAATTTATAATTTTTAATATAGATTATGATTTCCATTACCACCTGCAAAGTCTGAAATCAAAAATTAACTTGTGTATAGAGAGAAAAAATTACATTACGGGGTAATTTGAACTAAATAGTATAGTTTAGAGGGTAAATTGAACTAAACGGGGAGTAATTTGGAGTTTTTTCAAAAAGAAACCAGGGAATGAATGCTTTTCTTGGGCTCTAAGAGCTAGTCGTATGTTTTATTTCGGTCCGTGAAAGTTTGGGCTGAGACATTGCTTTACTGTGGGCCAAGAGTAACGGACCAAATGGGCCTTCGCTGGGCGCTTGTCTGTCTTGTTGGGAAAAAGGCTTTTTGTTTCCTTTAGTTTGTGTTAGCTAAAAGCTTCGTGTTCTACTGCGCGCACATGCAGTATCTCCACAGGAGCACTGCAGCAGTATCTCCAGGATCTTGGGCAACCCGATTGACCAGCCTTAATAACAACACTTGGTCAAAGCTGCTACACGTCACTGCTGAGGAAAGTGCAGTATCGGTTGGGAACCTCCTTGATACCGATTGCGCAACCGATATTGCTAGTTCGGTGCTAAAGGTGAGACCTTTAGTACCGGTTGAAATAACCGGTACTCTACTCCCACCCACCCGCCCTCCTGCCGCCGCTCTTTCTCGCCCGCCCTCCCGCCACCCGCCGTCGCCTCACCTCGCCCCGCCGCTGCTCCTCACTGGCAGGTGATGGGCGAGCGGAAGGGGGAGGGGAGAGGAGGCAAAGAAGGTGCCGGCAGCAAGAGAGGAACCGGTGCTGAGAGAGAAGAGGAAGATAGGAGGAGCTAGAGGAAGATAGGAAGATAGGGGGGCCCAGCGTGGGCCCGGCCAACCGGCCACGCACCAACTGTTTCCTTGGTATCTTGGCAAAGGAGATGAAGATCCTCTCTCACGCGCACCCTCCAAGGACGGAGATTCCTGAGCAGCTGAATCTTTGACTGACCAGCAGTGAAGAGCGCCCCTGAAATTTGACCGGGATTCTCTCGTGGCCCAGATCGATCGATTGACGAGGACGCAACCAAGAACCAACGGCTGCAAGCGTCCTCGAGCCAACAGCTGATGACCTCGCGCGCAGCGCACGCATGGCATGGTGGTCCTCGCCTCCCCTCGCCGCTTGCTTTGCTTCACATGGATGCGTGATGGATCCCCGCTAGCTGAGACTTGAGACGCTGGCATGGCGATCGATCGTAAGCCATGCTCACGTACGTACAACGTACTCGACGCCACCAGTGGCCGTTAGCTGGCCCTGTCGTGTGGTCACAGCCGTTCGTGCGCGCGCATCGTCATCAGCTAGGGCATGTACGTCGTACGTACGCGCAGCCAGGCACTCCAGCAGTGCAATCGATGGATGCATGCACGTGCACGAGCAGCGGCGGTTTACATCAGCAGGTATCGGTTGTTGCTTTGCTTGGCAGAGAAGTGATCCACCGATCGTCGTCTCAGTCTCTCAGATCGCTCTGGCCGGCCCGTGGCATGGATTCGATGTAGCTTTGTACAAATATCTCCGGCCCAGTTCTTACAGGAACGAGACCACCAAATCCACGGATCTCGATCGTCAGCTACGTCGCTGTCTCCTCCACGACGTTGAGACATCACCGTACACAGCGCAGACAGGGCACGCACGTACAGCACACCCTGGCCGACTAGGCAGCCGCATGTTCAGCCTATTGCGCGAACGAAAAGGAAAGGTGTAATCGATCGGGTCGATTAGAAAAAGGATGCATTGATCGATCTGCGGACCGTGCTCCATGCCCACGGTACAGACTAGAGAGATCTCGGCGGGCACCGGGCAGAAGGGGAGCCACGACGCGGGCATCAGATCCATGTGGAGTCCTTGTAGGAGAGAGAGGTCGGTCGGTCGTCAGTCGATGATGCAGCTGGGAAATGTTCAGCAGCTCAAAGCTTTCAGTCCCACGCACATCGTCCTTAAAGAGTTAAAGGTGCGCCAGAGAGAAAGATGCAATCAGCTAGCTAGGTTGGTGCAGTACCACAGCAGCAGTGTGCAAGCACTGCCCTGCCTGCAGCAGTGTGAGCATGAGCATACGATCCTTTCCTCTGCTGCTGTGTGCTAGCCTCTACGACTACGAGCCCTGCCCTACAGGGTTAGGGCTGATAACCTAGTCAGTGTTACTGCAGGGGGAGGCAGCATGCATGTACTGGGAACTGATCGATATGCATGGACTGGTTTAGTAGGCTAGCTGGGAGGGCCCGGTAGGGGTACCTAGTCTAGCTAGCTGCTGGATTATATTAGTGGTTGAATTATTTGAAGCCGTTGGAAAAATCATGGCATCTGGTGTGCTGTTAGATGAGGAGTACTACTAATTATGATTTGCTGTTATTTTAGTTGGTCATGCATGGCTTCAATTGGGTGATTGACAGGGAATCGTCGATGTTAAACTAGCTTCATTATATATTTGGTGTCTTAGCTTGAGAAAGAAGGAATACGGTGTGTGTTGTCTGATGGTCAGTTGTTTTTGCGGCAGGTTATTAGTTTAAGACTGACTTCAAGGATAGTTTAGACACCTACTACTGTGTATGTTTGTGTTGGTCAATGGAGTATGTGCCTTTACTTGAAATCAGGAAGAAGCAAGCACAAGTTAAACAAACAGTACTACTACCTCCGTTGACAAAGGAGCGATGTTTAAAACATCGATGCAACCTCTAAAAAATACAACTTTGACCACTAACTTTTGTTAATATAATGGAAACACATAACAAAAGTATATTGTTATGGTTTCGATGTAGATATATCATTTTCCAATTCCCAAACACAACACATAAAAAGCAGAATGAAAATTATTTTTTAAAACTGGTCAGCTTTAGACAACCCAGAACATTGTGATGTCCTGAAAAGAGTAGTATTCAATTAAATCTGGCCAAAAAATACTATTGCTGTCACATCCTAAGTACGCACGCCACCTCATAAAATTAATGTTTCTAGTCCACATCGACCGTGTTATGATGGGGAATAACGCTAATCTTCCACAATTCAAATGGGGTCCGGAGAAGAAATCAAGAGTCCTAGATAACAAGCTAGCTAGCACCATATGCATGTATCTAAGATGTAAGCAAGTCTTCAGATACACGCGTATACATGGAGAAGAAATATCATACGACGCATTTCTCGCACGCTGACGCCCGGGACAGCGCTATATTTAACTTAATAAGCCAGCTTCGTTGACAAAAGATCAATTATACGCTCATCACGCTCCATAACTATTCTAGGTTGAATTATGTACACATGAGGGGCCATTGTTGTCTTTATCATCACACAACAAGCTAGTCATCAGCTACCTATCATGAATATAATGCACCGAATTTCCAACTGCACATGAGCTATTCTGGTTTGAACTCTTCAAACTGCGAATGGAAACTGATACGTCCATGCGCCGGAACTGGAGGAATCCTAGCCTATATATATCCTTATATATTTATTTATATATATGTATATGTATATATCAATGATTGCCGGATAGTTACATCAGATGCAATGATGCATGCATCTCGATCGTACTGAGACTCTCAGGTATATACACAGGCAGGTGCGGTTGCCGTATGGTGTGCACACCTATCGCTATGCGGCTATATGCGGTCAGTTCAGATTCAGATAGCACCTGGCGGCCACATCACGTTTCTATCAAGCTGAGAGCAAGCACCGGATCTCTTGGGCAGGCAATGGATAAGCATGGGCGCGAGGGCGACGTCAGGCACGATGGATCGATCGATGAGCTCTGATCCGTGTATGTGCTTGGACAGCTAATGGCAACATGCATAACACCCGTTTACGGAAAGAATCCTACCTGATTAGCCGACTATAATACTATAATTAGGTCAGATGACTCTGCATGCTGCTGCAGTTACTTAATCAGTAGTCCTTGACAGTCAGTGGCTAGCTAGCTGAGATGCATGCAAATGGTACGGTGGTTGGGATCGGTCTCACCCCATCAAGTATTCTAGTTTTGTTGGCTACTATAAAAAAAACGAAGAATGTGAAGTGGATTCAATTATTTAATTCATTTTTTGACAGCATGATACTCACTGCTGGACCCCAAATCAAGCAAATTTTTGCTCCCAATCAATATTTAAATTACTTTGTGAACAGGATCTAACCAGCTGAGGTGAGCTAGTCCGGCCGGCCAGGCAGCCCATGAACAATGGACCAGCGAGTCCATGCTAGCCATGCATCATGGCGGCAGCCCCCCATAGGTCAAAACGGGACGGTCCCAGAAAACCGAGGCATGCCAATTCATTCACCCCCGGCAATTAATACGTGCATGCATATGCACAGGTCGGCCGAGCGCATGCCCAGGACAGTTTGACCACATGGCCACCCTTCTCCTTATATTATCCGCAGCTACCTTTGCTTAGCCTAGCTAGCTAGCTAGCTAGGCGGTTGTGTGTTGTCTGCAATTACTTGGTAGTCAGACCTGGGCTAATTTTTTTTGCGTATTTTTATATGGGATTGTTTATTTAATTATTTGTTTAACAATTAGACTTGCTGGCCCAGGAACCTGGACACCCGGTAGTTGACTGCGCCGGCTTCTGCTATCTTGCATCTGGTCTCTCTCTCTCTCCCTCTTTTCTGAATGAATGAACTTGCTTGCTTTCTGATGTTGACCTCATTGACAACTCGAACCCCTCTCTCGGTAGGGGTATAGTGTTATTTTTGACCACTTGTTTCTTTAAGCAGTGACTTTGCAACATTTTTGGTACGAGCGGTATCTTTTAAACTACAACTAGCTAGTGGTTAGTCAACTTGCTTGGGTAATAGGCAAGTACTTACAGTGCAACTTCCATGGATCCATGGTGCTCAGCTCATGTAAAATCGAGGAGAAAGAGAGAAAGGCCGGGGATATGGCACCATTTATATTTTATGAGTTGGATTTACAACACGCAAGTTTTTAGGGATATGGCACCATTTCTATTTTATGAGTTGGATTTACAACACGCAAGTTCTTATAAAAACCTACATAATTTCTACCAAACGGGCAAGGCCCAAGTTCCTTTGGTAGTATATATAGGCTAGTAGTAGGCTAGGAGCCATGCTGGCTTTGCTGTTCCTGTTATTGACAACTCATTCGCAAAGCAAAGGTGGCGACAAGATCCTTTTTTGCTTGAGAGCAACAGCTAGCCATGGTAATCTAAGGGCTCAAGAACACAAATCACAAACAGAACAGCGAGTATCAAGCAGAGAAAGTATACGAATATGAACGAGGCGCGCGAACGATTTGAGGGAGAGGACGTACCGTAGGCTTTCCTCCACTTGTCGAAGTAGGGGAAGATCCTCTTGCAGTAGTCGTCGAAGCCTTCCTTCTCGAAGTCCCGGCCGCCGGTCTCCGCCACCGCCGCGGCGGCCGCCCTCGCCTGCATCTCCGGGAGGTTCCCCGACAGGAACGACGACGGCGGGGGCCCGTCGATGCCCTGCCGCCGGAAGGCCCCCGCCACGCGGCGCGGCCGCTGCAGCCACGCGGAAATGGCGAGGAGCAGCGCCGCAGCCGCGGCCGCGGCCGCGAGGAGGGCGCACGACCCTGCCAGCAGCGACGCCAGAGGCAGGAGGCTGCTGTGCTCCATGGCTGCCATGCGCGAGGGATAGCACACTCCTAGCCTAGTAGCCTATCACCCTCTCTAGTCTCTAGCAAGAGAGTTCGCCTGTGTCCTTCCTTCCCCTTCCCTTCCCGGGTCCTCCCGCGGGTGAGCTTATATAGTAGAAGCCGTGGTAAAGTATGAGTGAGGCACGCGTTAATTAATTAAGGTGATTATAAGTACGTCTAGGCCTGCTTGGGTGGGATCGTGGAAATTTCTTCACGGCAATTTCCCAAGAGTTTCTACGGAGAAAAAAAAATCAACTTCGGTAGAAATGAACAGAAGTTTACGCGTTAGGAGTTAGGACCCAAAGAGTATGCTAGAGCAATTAGTTATTAGTTCAGCCAGTCTTACTCAGTAATCACTACACTTATACTCTACTGATGAACACATGATACTATACTATGTTTTGGAAATGGTGCTTTGAATTTCAGTTGCAGTAGTTATGAAATTTGGAGTACATACCGACATATTTCAAAATATCAATTTTCTATTGATCAATATTACCATATTGTCATTATATTTACAAGATAATTTTCAACGCAAATATGCAAAGATACACTGTTGAAATATTGTTGCAGTTATCCCATAAAACGTAACTACTTGTGACCATTTGAAGTACTACCTAGAATTTCGGAGGATTGACCATTTTAATCAGGTGGTTGGTGTGTTATTTTCTTTTACAAAATTCATTATGTTTGTTCATGGCCTCGGTAGAGAACGTCTCACAGTTTTTTGTCCATTGAGAACCTTGATTGCAATATTGTCACTCACTACCTCTATTAAATGTTTTACAATAACATATGTAAAGTTGTTGTGTCATATTATTTAACAGGAGCATGAATGACAATTGCACATAAACTTTTCCTTGAAACTTGCACTTCCTTGAGTAGCGCGCATGGTATACTATGAACAAATATTGTGGAATGGAGGGAGCAGTAAGCATATGCACACTACACTCACATATGTGTAGTATTTCTGAACGTCAGTGGAGGCGAAATGCCTAGCAGAGTTAGTAAGATGTGAGTAGTCGTTTTTTTTAATGCTGGCTAGCCAGAATAGTCACACTCTTATGCCTGTTCGTTAAAAAAATTCTGAACGTAAGTGACAAGAGCTCTACCTTTCAGTTAGGATAGAAATGAGAGGTTTTCCATCTCAAATGAGCTCACCTTAGGTCATATAGCATTTTTTTTCCTGTGACGTCATTTGGAACAAAGGGTTGAATTCCTACTGATTCTATGAGCTCCCTATGGATTATGGAATGGCTTGTTCTATATTAATTTTGGAGGAATTCTACCAAGAGGTTGGGTATTATATATGAAAAGTTTCATTTAATTTGTGTCACTATCTTTCATCAAATTCCTGTATTTTTTCCTGTACACCATCTAAATGGTCATTCCTGTAGTTTTCATGTGTTTCTTCATTCCATAAGATTGAAGTTGCAATGACATCAAATTTCTAGATTTTTCCTATTCCTTTGTTTTAAGATCCCTGCGCGCAAAAAAGACCTTAGTATTGAATCTCCTATCCTAACAGAGCAAAGCTCGCTTGGGAAACAACTTGGCCCCACATGTCCATACATGGACACAAGAAATGGCTTTTCCGTTTGGTCCTAGGCAATAACTGTAGCCGGCCTGGTAGGCCCAGAGCGCGGCGCAAGCAAGCACATCACAACGACTTTGTTTTCGTTAATGCTTCCTTGTAGGTGTGTCAAACAAGTAGGTTTTGCAGTTTCCTGCATTAAATTTGATTCCTTATGTACAGTATTGTATTGGTCCGGGCCGGGTGTCAAAGAAATGTGCATGATTGGACAAGGGCCACCACAGTAAACAATACGTACTAGTGCAGTATTAGTGAGATGATGGGCTTATTAATTGTTTAATTATGGTGGTGATGGAGCCAATCAACCTAGCAATCAGTGAGTATAGAACACATTAGCTTATAATCTTATTTATAGTTATCGTTGGATATTGAGAACAATACGGAGTAGTATTTGGTTTTTGAAAAGTGTTTTGCGTGTCTAAGCTGCAACCATAGATGGGTACATATGTATGGAGTATATAAGTACATTCGATCAGAGTCATATGTACGAGTCATCATCAAGCATACGAGTTAGTAAAAAGTAAGATTAAGCTGCAGGAAGACACCTACAATAGGAGTACTTGCCTGCTACATTTAGCCAGGTCAATTTTGAAAACGTTGTAATAACACGCGCACGTCTTAAATATTTAATTCATTGTCGTATGACCGCTGTCGTCGAGGGAATTTGCAGCGTGTTTAAGTTACAAGGATAGTCTGGATAGATGTCTACATATATGCTTTAATAATTCAGGACATGTATGAATTTGTTAAACCAACCTAAACATTTGTTAAATTCTGTAATTTCTCCATCACCATTTTTCATAGTGGATAGGAATAACTGAGCTGTGCCATCTCCCCTAGCTACCTGAGAAAGCGATCGAGAAGCCTAGCTATCCGAGAGTACAACGTGCTTAGTCCCTATTTGTTTGAGCTTTCAGTCAGCTTTCAGCCTCAAGAAGCTGAAAGCCCAAACAAACAGCTAGCTTTCGAGCCTAACTTTTCATGGGAAAGAAGCTGTGGAAAGCCACGTTACAATGGAAAGCTGGAAAGTAGCAAAAAAACGAGCTTCTCGCGAGCTTTCGACAACAATTACTTGCATGCCATCGGTAAAGTGCCGAAACGGTATGTTCTTTTCCCCCGTCTGCCTCCTCCTTCCCATCCCGCGGCATCGTTCGCATCCCGCGCCACCCTCCCCATCCCGTCGCGCCGCCCTCCCATCCCCACACGCCCGTCGCGCCGCCCTCGCCCCTGCGCGCGCCGCCCGCCCTCCACCCCTGCACGCGCCGCCCGTCCTCTATAGATTTCCATTTGGCACTAACACTACGGGCCGGCCCGAGCATGACACGAAGAAGCACGGCCCAAAAACGGCCCGGCCCGTGAGCCATCGTGCTAGTGCCAGGCACGGCACGGCGTTAGTACCGTGTCTGGGCCACCAATTCGGCCCGTAGTGCCGGCACGGGCACGGCATGCTTAATGGGCCGGCCCGCATAAGGCACGGCTCAAACGGCTATCAGCCGTCGGATCCTCCTCCCCCGCTCCATCCGACCGTTGGATCCGACCGTTGGCGGGGGCGCGTATATAAGGGAGGCCAAAGGCACGCGCACCCCCCGTCCGTAACCCTAGCTCATTTGCGCCGCTCCTCTCTCTCTCTTCGCTCGCTCTCCTGAGTCTCCTCTCTCTCTCTGGCTCTCTGGCTCTCTGCCTCCCTCCCCGAATCCCCCCTCCCTTCTGCCCTTCTCCTCCCCCTCCGGTGGCCTCCGGCCTCCACCGGCACTTGCACACGGCACGGCCATGTATACTCCTATCACCTATGGCTCTTCTTGATCTCGCATTCTCACTTCGCGTCGTCCTTCTCGTCATCTCCGTGTCGGCCTCGCCAGGTCTCGGCCCCGCGTCGATCTCGCCGGATCCGCATTAGAACTCGTCGGATCCGTAGTCGGTCTCGCTGGATCTGTGCTTCGTTAATGTCGCCGGCGACTCCGGTGCTCCGGCTATCAAGGTAGCAAACCCTAACCCTAACCCTTGCTCAATCGACCCCTTATCCCTAACCGGCTAACCCTAACTCTTGTTTTTGTGTAGCCATTGAGGAACCGGGGCGCGGGCGTGTGACGATGGCCGGATCCGACGACGACGAGACGGTTCAGGGTGGGTCGAACCAAGAGAGACGGCTTTGCGGGTTGGTCGGAGATGATGACGAGGATGACATGCGCGAGGATGCCGCCGAGCTCTTCGGCCATGTGTCTCAACCTCCCATTGTCCTCGAGCCATGCGATGACCAAGCAGTGGACGGGGACGGGGAAGAGAACAACGGTAAGCGCTCACGCCCCTCTACCTCGGCCGTGTGGCTTGATTTCAAGAAGATATTCAAAATGGTGAACGGTAAGAAGGTAAGGTATGGAGCTAAATGCATCCATTGCTCTAAGGAGTACTCTGGGCGCTCTAGTGGTGGCACTGGTCACCTCACCCGCCATAGGGATAGATGCCCTAGAAGGCGTGAGAAAACTCACATGTCTCAGTCACAAATCTCTTTTAATCCTGATGGTAGTATTCGTAATTGGGAGTACTGTCCTATAGTTGCCCGTACTTAACTTGTTAGACTGCTTGCTAGGCTTGATGTTCCTGTCTCTTTGGGTGAATCTTATGCATTTGAAGATTACATTAGAACTGCTCATAATCCTAAATTTATTGCAGTATCTAGGCAAACCACCACTAGAGACCTGCTAAAATACTTCAATGATTGCAAGGCTAAGCTTGTTGAGATTGTGAAATCTGCTGGTGTTAATTGTGTGTGTCTAACCTCTGATATTTGGTCTGGTAATGCCAAAGAGGATTACCTCAATGTTGTTGCTCACTACATAAACTCTGATTGGCAACTAGAGAAGAGAGTGCTTGGTCTTAGGCTGATTGATTGTTCACACAATGGTCAAAATATTGCTGATCGTGTTGCATGTGTGCTTGATGACTATTGTTTGACTGAAAAAGTTTTTGCTGTTACTTTGGACAATGCATCATCTAATGTTTCAGCCATGCAAAAGCTTAGACCTGTTCTTTCTAAATATCTTGGTATTGAAGTTGTGGATGATGATAGGGATGACAATGCACATTCAGTTAATTCTTTGTTCTTGCATCAGCGTTGTGCATGCCATATTATCAATCTGATTGTTAAGGAGGCTCTAACTGCTCTTAAGCCATTGATTGAGAAGTTTAGAATTGCAATATCTTTCTTAAACTCATCTAATCAAAGAATTGCTGCATATAAAAGTTATTGCATTGCCACTGGTGTTAGGCCTAGAAAGTTTCAACTAGACATGAAAGTTAGGTGGAATTCTACATATCTAATGCTTAAGCATTTGTTTCCTCATAAGGTCCCATTCACAACTTTCATCGTTGCTCAATATCCTAGGGTTGAAGGTGATCAGTTGCTTTTATCTGATGATAATTGGGCTATGGCAGAAAAAGTGCTAAGATTTCTTGAATTGTTTCATGATGCTACAGTTGCATTGTCTGGTGTGTACTATCCTACATCTCCACTTATGATTCATTATCTTGTTAAGATTGCTATGCACTTAAAGAATTATGCTAATGATACTCACATCAGACATGTGGTTCAACCTATGATAGACAAGTATAACAAATACTGGAGGGACATACCTTTGCTTTATTCTTTTGCATTCATCCTGGATCCTAGAGCTAAAATGAAAGGTTTCAATAGAGTGATCAGGAGGTTGGGTACCCTTACCAGTACAGATTACAGTGCTTACCAGGTTAGCACTAGAGCTCGACTTACTGATGTCTACAACAAGTATGAGGAGAAATATGGAGGTGTTAGGTTGAGGAGGACTGTACCTCCTAACCTATCTGGTAAGAAAAGGTCTGCTTGGGATGAAATTTATGATGATGATGATGTTGGTTCTGCTGGTGGCATGCATTCTCTAGCTGCTACTTTAAGCATGGCTAGAGATACATCTACAACTGCCCTTCTGCAGGTTGCCAATTCTTCAGGTGGTAATGTTTCTGAACTTGTTTCTTACTTGGACTGTGACACAGTGAACCATTTAGATGATGATTTTAACATCTTGAACTGGTGGCATCAACACAAACTCACATATCCAGTGTTGTCAACCATGGCTAAGGATATATTAACTGTTCCTGTGTCAACCATATCTTCAGAATCCACTTTTAGTATGACTGGCAGGATCATCGAGGAGCGGCGGAGGTAGCTAAAGCCTGACATGGTGGAGATGCTCACCTGCATCAAAGACTGGGAGGCTGCAGAAGCAAGGCTGCAACACATGGTGGAGGACAAGGAACTTGAAGAAGCTTTTGAAGAACTTTATCTTGATTAGTTATCATTTATGTAATGGGACTGTAATATTAAGTACTGGACTCATGGACTGTGATGAACTTTATAATTGGAGCTGGGCTGCACTCTTTTTTCCTGTCTAGGGTTTCTCACAAGGGTGAGTTTTACCTAGATAGGTTTTTAATGAGGCAGCCATTGCACTAAAGCTCCCAATAAAATGTTATTTTGTTATCTTTATGACTCTGTGTGACTGTGTTGTGACTTTGTTATAAGTTTGTGAATACAACAAGATAAGTTCTAAATTGCTTGTGAATCTCATTATTTTTGAATTGTGCTTGTAATTCTGTGTAAAAATAGTGCCAGGGCCGGCACGGGCACTGCAGTGCCGCCGTGCCCTGTGGCACGGCACGGCACGCTAACTGGCTGTTAGTGCCGTGCGTGTGCCGACAGTTAGGCACGACGGCACTACACGGCACGGCACGGCTAAGTAATCGTGCCATATAGTGCCGTGCCAGATAGTGCCCGTGCCAGTGCCGTGCCGGGCGGCCCGTCTGGCCAACTTTACCGTCCTCCGCCCCTACACGCCCCGGCCGAAACAGAGCAGACGGCGTAGCTCCTCTCGCCGACCAAATTTGCCAGTTACACCCCCACCTCCAACCTATTCCTTTCACCCCAGTACCACAACCTCCCCATCTCCATTCAAGACCAAGCCCTAGGTACAGCCGAGCTCCACCTCGACTGGAATCGCGGATCTCGCGGCCTCCATTGCCGCCAACCGCCTGAGCACGACCCCGCTGTCGATTTCCTACCTCCGGCCACCATCTGCGCCAACCAACAACTCAAATTGTTCACTGGTGAGCTCCTGTTTCCCGTGCTCTTGCTAACTTTCCGCGCTCACCAACTTTTCACGGGGGTTTTCGACCTCCACTCAAATCGGACGCTGACGCCATGGCCTGGCTCTCCTCAGAGGTCCAGATGCTCCGCAGCAGCTTGTCCGAACATGGAGCCAAAGTCCTTGCCGAGCCACCTGCCCATCCCGCACATGCTATGGAACTCGTCGAACGTGAGTGAGTAGATCGACCCCTGCCCTCGCCAGCGGCAGATGGCGATGGCGTCGACAACCTTGCTGAGCGCAGCGGCGGGGGCGCGAAGGCAGGCGAGGAGCGCCTGCAGCATCCTCATGAGCACGGCCTCCTCGGCAGCGAGCTCGGCCCCAGCCTCGAGGGACATGACCTCGTGGAGGTGACGGTGGCGCCGGCGTCCTTGGAGGAGACGGCGTCGAGGAAGGGCCCCTGCTCGTCCTCCTCCGCTTTCAGAAAGCTAGGTTGCCAAACAGACCTTAGCTTTCCGAAAGTCAGCATTCCAGAACGGAAAGCCAAAAGCTAGTTTTTGAAAAGCAAAAGCTCGAACAAACATGATCTTAATTTGGTTGGTAAGACTTATGGGAAAGTTCGATAACTTTCTTGCGAGATGGAAATAAAGACGTATGATGATGGACCTTATCACTTGCGAGATATGATGAAGATAAAAACGTGCGGAAATTAAACATCCTGAGGCTAGCTGCTCCTACTGATCTTAAAACACATATATAGTACATCTCAATCCCCCACTCACTATGCTATGCACATCGAGTAAAAGATTCAACGCGTGCTGCGTGTTTTACACCCACAGTCAATCCTAACCGTCGCACCATCATACGCTATTGCTAATTTGCTATCCATCTCTTCGACAAGTTTCATGCAAGCAAACACGCGTCCGTTCTCAGTGGTGAATTAGGAGGAATCATCCGTAATTCCGTATATTCCCATTGACAGGCACGTGCAACCAATTCAAAAGATTTTTTTTTGAGGGGGACCAATTCAAAAGATGATCGAGGTGGTGAGCGTGGACGAGGTCAACAGTGACCTGTCCGGGATGCATGGGCCGTCCACGCCATACAGTACAGGCCCACGGCTCCAATCGTGCATACGGGGTCCAAAAACCTTAACCCCTCTCCCTCGTCCCTGGGCGCAAACCGGATTGGAACCTGCCTGGCCCGACCTACTACTACGGTATGCTGCTGGTAGCCTAGTAGCCTACTATGGCACATTTACTAGCACCGAGAAAAGTATAGCAGTACTCTATCCGTTTCAAATTAGCTGTCATTTTAGTTCTATTCTAGATCAATCATTTCTATCTTTGACCATCAATTCATTACAGGAATTCGTATAGTTAAACAATATATGCAAACCATATAGTATAAAGTAATTTCTAATGTTAAATCTAGAAACATACAAATCTTATGAAGTTAAACCATACGAAGTTCTATAAATTGACGGCCAATCGTACAAAATGTTTGACTGAAGATAAATCTAGAAGTCTGGGATGTTCTACCTCTACTAAAACTCGCATGGCTTCTTCTCTTATTAGGGGAATATGCGTTTCATTAACTTAAGGACTTGGTGATGTCACTGGTCACTAGGGCCTCGCTGTCCGACGGCGTACCTTCCCAATTGCAAGTCGGTGCCATGAGGACACTTACAACCGAGCACAAACCGTAGTATTCTCCAGGACAATAACCCATAAAGCATGATGTTCATCAAACACTTGATGATGTCATACACGATTCTTCCTGTTGGTGCTAATGCAAAAGTACCCGACATTGGGGCATATAGAGAAGGGGGAGCAATAAAGATCGGGAGCAAAGAGAATTAAAAAAAATTGAGTGAACGAGATATAGCAAAACCGATTTAACATAGCGTTAGAGCTTAGGGCCTGTTTGGCAACAAGACGTTAAAATTTAACACCCGTCACATCGGATGTTTGATGCTAATTAGGAGTATTAAATATAGGCTAATTACAAAACTAATTGCACAGATGGAGTGTAATTCGCGAGACGAATCTATTAAGCCTAATTAGTCCATGATTTGATAATGTGGTGCTGTAGTAACCATTTGCTAATGATGGATTAATTAGGCTTAATAGATTCATCTCATGAATTAGCAGAAGGTTCTGCAATTAGTTTTATAATTAGCTCATGTTTAGTTCTCCTAATTAACATCCGAACATCCGATGTGACACTGTTAAAGTTTAACACCTCGTATCCAAACACCCCCTTAATGTGGCATCTCGCCTTCGGAACTAAAGTTATATTACTCTGGTATTGTTTGCAGAGTGAGGAATATATGTACGGAACTGCTCGTACGTGTTTCCGTCGTCGTCGTGCACCAGTGTTTCTTCAGTTTCACCAGTGCATTAGTACTACTCACCATTCACCAGTGCTGTACGGAACTGCTCGTACGTGTTTCCATCGTTGTCGTGCACCAGTATTTCCGGCTTCACCAGTGCATCAGTACTATTCACCATTCACCAGTGTTTCCTCGGTCATGCACGACACGATACGATTGTTGGTGTTTAGACCCAGCAACCTACCACGGGGGTGCTCGAAGTAGTGTTTTGGTTGGTGGGACTCACTGAGATCAGGAACTCGAAGGTAGGACCTCGATCATCATAACCTTCTGATCTGGTGTGGTAGGACCTCGATCGATGGTTGTTGATGTTGCCGAATCCGTTATGGATGGCATGTGTAGCTCATGGATGAAAATCCTTGCTGGAACTTGAGCACGAGTAGATCCAAGCTTGGATAGGACGTCCGCGGCAACGTTGTTCTCGCGAACTACATGGTGGAACTCCAAACTAGAGAATTTGTTCTCTAGCTTGCGTACTTCTAGACAATACGCATCCATGTTCTCTTATGGTGGTCCTACTCATCGTTCACTTGATTGAACACCACCAGTGAGTCACAATAGACCAACGATCATTTTATTCCGAGACTGCCAGGCGGAGCTCCTGCAGAAGCGCCTCATATTCAGCTTCATTGTTGGACACTTCCTAGAAGATTTGCAGGACATACTTAACTTGTTCGCCTTTGGGAGATATCAAGAGTACTCCTGCGCCGGCGCCCTCGAGATTGAGTGATCCATCGAAACACATGACCCAATGCTCTGAACACTCCGCTGGTGTTGGTAGTTGATTTTCCTGCCATTCTGCCATGAAATCGACTAGGGTTCTGGACTTGATTGCAGTCCTTAACTTGAATTTCAAGGACAATGCTTCGAGTTCTACTGCCCACTTATATATTCTTCCTGTTGCATCCCGATTGTGAAAAATTTCTCCCAGGGGGAAGTTGGTGACAACGGAGACCTGGTGCTCCTAGAAGTAATGTCGTAACTTGCGGGATGTGAGCAGTATCGCGTACAACAGCTTCTGGTTCGGTGCGTATGTGGCCTTGAAATCTGACAACACCTCACTGATGAAGTAAACATGCTTCTGTAATTTGTATACATGGCCTGGTTCTGGTCTTTCAACCACGATCGTCGTGCTAACGACATGAGTAGTTGCGGTGATGTAAAGGAGCAAGTCCTCGTTTGTGTTTGGCATCGTGAGGACTAGTGGCTTTAATAGGAAGTCTACTTAAACTTGTGTTGCCGCTTGAGTGGTTTGAAGAAGGGTAGGTCCCGTTCTCCAAGCCTTAAGATGAATCTGTTGAGGACCGTCATACATCGAGTCAGCTTCTGCACGTCCTTAATGCTTGATGGGGCATGCATATCGGTGATTGCAGAGATCTTATCGGGGTTAGCTTCAATGCCTCGATGACTAATGATGAACCCGAGTAGTTTCCCGGAGGGCACGCCAAAGACGCACTTTGTCAGGTTAAACTTCCATCGGAACTCTCGCAAACTTGCAAAAGTTTCTTCTAGATCCGCAATCAGGTCGTCGGGATTTCTAGTCTTTACGACCATGTCGGTTCCACGTTGTGGTGTAGCTGCTTCTTGAAGAACTCTTGCATGCCTCGTTGATATGTGGCACCGGCGTTCTTCAGCCCGAAAGATATTGTTGTGTAGCAGAAAGCTCCGTATGGGGTGATGAATGCGGTCTTGATATGGTCTTCCTCTTTGAGAGCTATCTGGTGATACCCCAAATAGCAATCGAGAAAACAGATTAGGGCACATCCAGCTATGGAGTTGATGACTTGATCAATTCTAGGGAGCCTGAAGGGATCCTTTGAACAGTGCTTGTTGAGGTCTGTGTAGTCGACACACATCCTCCACTCATTGTTGTTTTTCTTTCGCACCAGGACAGGATTGGCGAGCCACTTTGGATGATAGACTTCTTTTATGAAACCCGCCGTGAGTAGTTTGGCCAGCTCTTTTTTGATGGCTTCTCTTCTATCTTGGGCAAATCATCGTAGGCGTTGCCTTTTTTTGTGTAGCTTTTGGATTCATGTTTAGTGAGTGCTCGTTCAACTCCTTGGGCACCCCTGGCATGTTTGCTGGTTTCCACGTGAAGATGTCTCTGTTGGACTGGAGGAAGTTGACGAGCGCGCTTTCGTATTTAGAATCCAGCCCTGTGCCAATCAGAGCTATCTTGGAGCTATCACCAGTCTCAAGGTCAATGGCTTTGATGTCTACTTCACTTGCCGACTTAACCTTGGTTGCCCCTGACTTCTTTTCTGGAATCTCGAGTTCTAATGGGGGCAGCTTCTTTAATGCGGCAAAGACTTGCATCATCGAGTTTGACACTTGGGTAGTTGTTGCTAGCTCCACGACTTCTGTGTCGCAATCAAACGACCTCTTCAAGTCTCCGCACAGGGAGAGTACTCCCTTGGGTCCCGGCATCTTGAGTACTAATTACATGGAGTGCGGGATGGCCATGAATTTGGCTAATGCTATTCTTCCGAGGATGGTGTGGTACGATGTTTCGAAATCCACTGCCTCAAACCAGATGTATTTTGTCCGGTAGTGTTCTTTGGTCCCAAAGATAACTGGCAAAACCACCAGTCCGAGGGGTACAACCGCGTTTCTCGGGATGATGCCATAGAATGGAGAGTTTGTTGGGGTGAGCATATTGGTGATGTCGAGGCCCATCTTCTTCAGTGTCTTGACGAACAGGATGTTGAGATCACTGTTGCTGTCGATGAGTACTTTAGTGAGTCTGGAGCCAGCGACAACTGGATCCAAGACGAGGGGATACCGTTATGGGTCTGAGAAACTAGTCCATTAGTCCTTCCTGGAGAAGGTAATTGGCATCTCGGAACATTTGAGGAATGTTGGTGTCGCAGGTTCAATGAACATTATCTCTCGAAGAGTAAGCTTCTGGGACCGCTTAGTAGCAGTGCCCAGGGTTCCACCGAAGATGACGTTGATGGTGTCGGATGGGTTCTGGAACTTGCCATTGTCACCATCATCTTCGTCTTCCTTGGCTTTGCCCTTGTTTTTGGTGCCAGGGCTTCATGACTCTACGTAGACTAAAACAATCTATCGCAAAGTGCTTGTGGTATGGATTCCATGGGTACTGTTTCTTCAGGAGCTCATTGAACGACTGTGAAATTACTGTGACAGTATTGTCTGGCTTTTGCTTGTAGTTGTGACCTCCCGAGTAGTTATTTCGGTTGTCATTATTGGAGCGATCGTTGCGGTTCATGTCATTGCGTTGGTCATTGTTCTGATTGTTGATGTTCTGACCCTTATGGCGATTGAACATGAACCTTTCGATCTCCCTGTCTTCTTAATCTGCCCATACCTATACCATGATCTTGAGAGATTTGACATCAACGAGGCGTCTTCTACCGAAGTGTTGGAACATCCGGCGATCGTGGAGGCCGTTCTGGAAGCAATCAATAATGTCGCGCTCTGTGATATCCACGATTGTGACCTTCTTGTCGGAAAAACACCATATGTAGCTCCACAGGGTCTCACCTTCTTATTTGTTTAACTTGAGACAAGTCGATCTTATTGCTAGGATGCTGCATTGCCCCTACGTAGTTGTTGGTGAATGCTACCTTGAGGTCCTTCCATGAGTCGATGAAGTTCTTATCCAATGATTCAAGCCATGTGAGTGGTGCTGCTTCCATGTAGATGGGAAAGTAGATGACTTTGGTGTCGTCGTTTCTCCCAGCTACTTGTATTGACAGCGAATACCACCGTAGCCATTGTATCGGGTCCTGCTTGCCATCGTACTTGGTGATACCCGGAGGTTTGAACTTTTCGGGTAGAATTATCCTCCTCACACGTTTGAAGAAGGTGGGGAACCCATCAGTATCATCTCCTAGGTGTTCGACTTCTTGCTCGCGGCGCCATCTATCAATGATGGTACGGGCGTCGCAGTTGGTGTTGATCTTGTTGCGGAGGTCTTTTATTGGGTGTTCAGGCTCTGGGTTAGCCCCACGGTGGCCACAACCTTTCGAGGGTCCTGCCCAACTACCTTGAGCTCTAGCTTGGCTTGATCTGGCGCCTCCGAGTTAACTTGGTCTGGATGGAGGGCCTCTATAGCTGCTGCCATGTTGACTACGCTGGGATGGGGAACGTTGGACTGACTGTATCATGTTCTGTTGATCGAGTTGTTCGTACACAAGTTCTGCCAATTGAGCCAACTGTCCTGTGCACTTATTCTTAGGCATCGCGCGGGTGATGAGATCAATAGACGTGACGGTGGCTAGAGGAGTACGACGCATTTCAACTACTTCAAAGGCGTTATCCAGGTTCTAAATTGGTAGGTACGCTACAAGGCGGCGACGACGCTCTGCTCTTATGGCGTTTCTTGTTCGTCGTCGAGTTCTTTGAGCTTCAGTCTCTTCTCCGACAACATTGGCGGTGAGCTCATTCTGCGAGACGTCATCTGGGTGACGCTCATGTCGTGGGTTTCTGTCCCGTTGTTCTTTTTCTTCGTTCTCTTGTCCAGTAATGAGAGCGAAGAGTTCTCGTTCTGGGGAATAGCTTCCCGAGCTTGAAGTGATGACCTCCGTGGTGTCGCTAGGAGTTCCCTCCTAATACGGGAGAGTGTCGAGGTAGGCGATGAGTCGTGAATCGTCGTCTTTGGCAAGAACGGATGGCTTCATGTTGGGCCAGTAGACAAATCTGCCTTGGGGAGTTGATGTGATTACCAGACCCTGCTGTGTACCTGATAAAGGAGTTTCCTCGTCCGGGTCCGAGTAGTAGTCAAAGTCCTCGATCGTATCCGTATCGGATTGTGATCTGGACATAGCAGCGTGATAACTAGTGGTCGTGTTGCGGAGCCCGAACGGGAATCGACTCTGGCGGTAATCCGAATCATTCGATGGCTTATGCGCTGGCTCGTGCAGGTCAATCCGACCGGCGAAAGAAGTCGACTTGTATTCGAACTCGTCCCCCAGCCTCTGACTAGGTTAGAAATTGAAAATTTGCTGAAATTCTCGACGTGATCCTCCAGAGCTTGGCGCTGGAGCTTCATGATTTGCTGCTTCTTCTCCGGAGCCAACGCAATGTGGCGGTGGGAATTTCCAGCATCGTCTGCGATGCAAACCTAGGAGCTGAAGACAAACGTCGCGCCTGTTTCGAACGCGACGATTGGCTTGATGATGACTTGTGCCATCGAGTTCGCCAGTGGATTCTCAGCTAGAGCCCCTACCTGGTGCGCCAGCTGTCGGTGTTTAGACCTGACAATCTACCGAGAGGGGTACCCAAGGTAGTGTTTTGGTTGGTGGGGCTCGCTGAGATCATGAACTCGAAGGTAAACGCAGACACACGATTTAGACAGGTTCGGGCCACTAAATAATGTAATACCCTACGTCCTTTGTGTTGGTTGGATTGAATTGCTTTGAAGGGGGTCCTTGCCTCACCTTATATTGCCGGGGGTAAGGTTACAGGTCGTTTGGTTACAAGAATAATAGTAGGATTCAACTAGACGAGTTCTACTCGTATTATTACGAGTACTTTTCCTAATTCTTGACTGGTTCCTATCTTTCCATGTAGACTATGCCGTCCTACATCATAGTCTCCATGTATAGTTTCCATATCAGGTACGTCTTAGTATTCCAGCCCTATATCTAAGACAATCTAAATCTTCTAGTGGGTCCATAGATGTATGTACGAATACCACTTCCGTCTAGTATACATCTTCCGTGACTCGTGGTACCGGTACTGAACTACTGATCGTCTGATCGGTCGATCGAGCTGGGAATGGCGTCGAAAGGAGCTAATCTAGCTGGCATGCAGGAGGCGATGGATGGATGGATGCAGCTAGCAACGGCAGCGCAAGCGGAGTACAAGCAAGGTGGACGACCTGTCCCGGCTGTACGTCTGTCGTCTCGATTCCATTCCATGCTGTCTCTATTATGCGACCGAGCCACCGAGGAATCCGCACTTCCGCAGGCAAGGCAATTGGACGATCTGGCGTGGTGGTGTGGTGCCACACCGCTAGCGCTAGCTACCTGCACGCCCCTGCCCACATCGGTCGATCGGGACCAGCCTAAAGCCCAGCCGCCTCCACCTGCCGCTGTTCCCCTAGCCCATGCAGCTGTGTGGTGCCGCCTCGCCGACGAGTCGGCCGCGCCGCCCGCGACCCTGCCGCGTTCGCACCGCCCCGCCCGTGGGCGCGCCCGTGCACGCCGAGGCGCCCGCGGCGCGCGCATTGGCATTGGCGGAGGCTGGAGAAAGGCGGGACGGACGCCGCCGGGGGTCCGATGCGTCTAGACACGCTGGGCACGCAGATAACGGTTGCCTTGTGTGCTCTGGTCATAGAGTGTGCTTGGCTCGGCATGGTACGGAGACGCATGCTACGTGGGTGGCCAAGAGTGATGTAGGAGCAGCTAGCCGGTCGTCACCGTCGCCGGACAAGAGCAACTAACGCGGGAATCGAACTCTGACTCTCCAACCGTCTCTCTGTGGACCACGGCGGCGTCGAAACAGCGATTGGTCTCGGACTCTCGCCCGGTCACACTCACTCTCGACCCCAAGACCAAGTCGTTGCCAGCAGCTTCGTTCTTCCTCTCCGGCAGCTTTCCGGAAGATTGACTTGGCGTCACAACTCGCACGTACGTACGTCTCTCCTTGCTCCCAGCAGTCTCCCACCCAGGATCCATCCATGGAGCTCATCCGATGGCCCGCTGCTCCGCGTACGGTGACGACTAGCTTCCCACGACGTGGAAAGTTTGGGCCGCTACGGCATTGCCGTTCCGTTCCGGCGAGATATACACAGCCATATCTCTCCGTGCACGCGTCATCGCTTGGCGCCGGTAGCGTCTTCTGCATCTATTTCCATCGCTCGCCGTCATCGTCGAGTCCTTTTCTTCCTGTACGTGGCCATTGATGACGTTTGTGTTGACGTCTCCGATCCAGACCATCCTGATGTGACTGTCCGGCCGGCCCCTCTGGTCCCTGGATCCATCGATTTCACGTCGCAGTTTGAAGCGACGATGGCTGCTATAAAAGTCTCCCCGTAATCTGATGATGATCTCTTCAAAGGAAACTTGCATTGTGTTGACGACCAATGATGTGGTGCTATCACAGGAAGTGACCGGAGGATTTCTTGGTTCGATGCACTTCCGGGATGCAGTGGCCGTTTTTCTTCCCCCAATTGGAAATGAAATGGACCCACCAAATATTGGAAAATTTCCGTAGCAATGTTTTTGTAACACACTGCTGGCTTGCACTTGAGAGCTGTGAGTTGTGGGCCTATCTCCACTGCCCCCAAAACAGCCCAGCTGTGCCCCCGATGGCGTTGAAGAAGCAGTTCCCAAAGCCCAACTCGCTGGACCAGAAAACAGTTTGCAGTAGTTTTCCACTGGCGTGTCAAAGAAGTAGTACATCATCACTGTACAAGTGCCACCAATATTAATCCACAAAACAAATCGATGTGAAGTGATCGAATTATTAATATTAGTTGCCTGCCTAGTGGACTACTTCACCCCTCAAACTATAAAATCAGATTTAACACACCTTGAACTTTACAATACCATTCAAATAACTTCTTGGGTGGTTTTGCGGGATGGTTTTACCACCCTGACGTGCCATGCTGGTATGGGTCCACTTATCATATTATTCTTTGTTTCTTCTACCTCCCCTCCTTCCTGTTGCGCTCGACTCGCACTCGCCCGCAGCGCCCGTGTCGCGCCGCCCATCCGCGCCCCCGGTCACTCGGCTCCCGCGCCGCCCGTTCGCGCAAGTCATGGAGCGGAGCGAGGCGCGTGGCGGGGCAAGACAAGCGGCGGAGCTGGAGCTCGAGGCCGCGGTAGGGAGAGCGCTGCGCTAGCTAGCGGCTTCCATCGGGTAAAATCAAAGCAGCGCGCAGGCACACCAGGCCGCTGTCTTCCACTTTTCGTCCTTGCTTTCTCTCACTGCTTGCTCACGCAACAATGACATCGGCCAAATCAATCACCATTGGTCAACAGTTTGCACAAAGCACGAGTAGAATCGGTGGCCCATGGCCTCATCTTCTCTCATCTCTCATGTGTGCTCCGAATTTTGTTGGAGGTGGCTCAATCCGCCCTTTGTTTATGCTGCTGTAGAGTCGCGTGGTAAAGTCCGCCAATGGGGCCCAGGCAGGGGAGGGGCTGGGTGATGCACGGCGGCGTGAGCGGGGGAGGCGACGGGTGACGCACGGTGGCCCAAGCACGGGAGGTTGGGCGATGCGCGACAGCCCAGGCAAGGGAGGGGAGGATGACGGGCGGCAGCGCAGGTAGTACATGTTGAAAGAACGGGTCTAGCCCATAGTAATTTTAGAATTCCAAATAAATCTTAAAGATCCATATGGACGAAAGGTGGAGTGGTGCAAGTCTTTAGTCCCACATTGCTAGTGGAGGGGAGGGATGACCAAGTTAAATATGGAAGTTGTCTCCACTCCTCCAAGCTATGTGTGCTTGCCGGGCCAAGTGAAGAGCATAGGCGTGTGTCACTTGTGTGGATGGTCCATCGAAATCCAACCCCTCGCCTTGCGGGGGTGTGGCTCCTTTTGCCGTTTTATTTTTTGGTTACTTGGTCCTTAAGTCAGCGAGATATATGGAATCCTAATCGATTTAGATCACGATCGCGACGTGAGAATCATGGGCTCTCCTATATATGCGACCTACCGGCCTCTACAAAAAATAGATCTATTCGAGCTAGGTTTTTGCCTCCTCTCGCTGCTGCGCCGCCACCATAGTCTACTCCATCCCGATTGTCAGCGTGCACCGGTGATTGGGAGAGCAGGTCTCCGGAACCGTCGTCTTCCGCGATCATGCACCAGGAGAGGGCGAATAAGGTTTTTGGGAAGCGCTCTGCGCGACTGCTCGATCGCTTCCTCCGCTTCGTCAAGTTCTTCGTCGACTCCTTCACCACGGCTCGTCTACTTCTTCGTCACTCGGGCATCACTCGCCGTCGCGAACAACGTCAGGCTGCTGATCGTCGTCGCCGGCTGTACCCGGTAGTCGTCCAGGAGCCGATCTTCATCAAGAAAGAAACGTACGATCTCTTATCTCAAACTATATCTTCCATACTAGCTATTATGATCTGTTGTAGTCTGATAGCACTGGATAGTATGGTAGAATATGTGATTCTATTTGCAATGATAGACTTGTCTAGATCTTGCGTAGACATGTCTAGTTTAATCTGCTATCTGTTCATCGTATTCATGATTTATTTCTGGATTAAATTAAAACTAAAAGTGCTTATATATCCAACAGTACAGAGGTGGACCAGGCCACGAGGGTGGCATCGCAGGCGGGACAGAGGCGGGCGATGGGAGGCGGTAAGGGTGAGGAGATAGCGGACGACGTGAGGCAGCTCACGCAGGCAAGGGACGGACAACAGGCGGCGGCGCGGGTTGGGAAGTGGGCGGAGTCGGCAGACTACGAGCGGTGGCCCTGGCCTAGGAGGAGGAAATGCCGGGAGGCGGCGCAGGCTCGAGAAGGGCGGCGGCTGGTTTTTGGGGAAAAACCTAATAGGTGGGGTCTAAATGCCACGTTATCATCCTTGTCCAGCATGGCATGTCAACTCAGCAAAACCGGCCTACAAAACCATCTCAACGGGCTACATAAAATGATTTTATCTAGTTTGAGGTGTAAAAAAGATAGTTTTAAAGGTTAAGAGGTAAAAGTTATATAAACTTTTTCCATATTAGTTGTTCACAGTGATGGAGTCAATCAACGTAACCAAAGAATCAGTGAGGAGTATATATACACATGAAGCTACTACTTTAAATAAGCTGATGTAATACTCCTCACTGATTGCTTATTTGAGGTCAATAATTGATTTTTGAAAAGTCCATTCAAAATTTCAAATCATTCAAAATTCAAATAGAGTGTTTAAGCTGCAAGGAAAGACGACGGGGAGGTGGTGTGTATCAGTCATATACATCATCGACCAGACGACCACCATACGAGTCATTAAAAAGTATTTTCTCTGTCCCAAATTACTATTCGTTTTGACTTTTCTAGATGTATAACTTTCACTATGTATCTAGACATAGTATATATCCAGGTGCAAAAGCTGCATAGCTAGAAAACGTAAAACGTATAGTAATTTTATGTATCTAGACATAGTATATATCCAGGTGCAAAAGTTGCGTAGCTAGAAAACGTAAAACGAATAGTAATTTGGGACGGAAGGAGTAAAACGAGCCGGAAGAAAACACCTATCGTTGGGGACGGTTCTGCATCAACCTTGTCAACTTTGAAATGGTGTGGCACGTGCCCTAAATATTAATTCTCATATCACCGTTGTCCGTGCCCCATGCTCTCGATCGATGATCGATTCCGCGCTGTCTCGATGAAATCCCCCACTGCTGGCTGGTGATCTGGATGCACGCGGTGTGGTGCCACCGGCCGGCGCCCCACCCGCTAGCTAGCTGCTGCGCCCCTGACCGATGCGGCCGGCCGGAACGGGTGTGCCAGGACACAGGACCAGCCCCGTAAAGGGAAAGCCGTCGCCGCCTGCCTGCCCGCCTGCCGCCGCTGCATCGATCGCGCGCGCTCGCCCACGCGGGTGTGTGGTGCCGCCCCCCGCCGACGTGTCGAACGCCGCTCGCGCCGCGCCTGCACGGCACATGCGCGCGCCGGCCGAGCGTCCCCAACTAACGCCAACCGGGAAAGAGATCGAAGGCCTGCACACGACGTTGCCACTCCGGCCGGCGAGGTCCAGCCATCCGTGCATGGGCCGGCCACCCGTTGGGCGTGTGCACGAGCTAGCATCTCTCTCACCGTTGCCCGTTGGCCGGATCTATGGTTCGCAGCCATTATTGACGTTCGGTTCACGGCTAAACCATTCCGAACAGCTGCTCCTCTCCCCGTTTGATCTCTTGCTACTGACGCTTGGCGATCAGGGTCAACCGGGAGTGCCATCTCACGGATGATTCCTCTTGGTTCAAAGCACTTCAGAATGCAGCAGCCGTTTTTTTCAGTCGGAAACGAAGTAAGGAAACCACTAAAAAAATCCTGAAAATTTCCAAAATAATGTTTTTGTGCTCACTTCCACCAGAGATTTGAGCATTGGGCCTATCCTTCGATCTCTCCCCGAAACCAGCGCAGCCATCATACTGTCCTTCTCAGTTGGCACAAGACGTCTAGACAGTTTCAGAGTTTAACTGAACAAATTAACAGCTGCAATTAAAATGGAAGTAATGAATTAATGATGTTTAATTTGGACATACATATGGGGAAGTTCATTTTACAGCTCTCGGAAAGCCTACAGGATTATGAAGGGCCATACGCAAATACACATCTCTTGTAAATGGTTGTGGAAAAGCTCCTGCCAGTGTCAGCTGGAGCATAAGGATTTTTTTTTTGTGCTCAAAGACAGACTAAGGCACTAAGCACAAGAGAAGAATGAACAGTAAACATCTTGCAAACTACACTCGTGTCTTCTGCACGGTCCCATATGCTGAGATAGTGGAGCACCTCCTTTTGCGATGTCCTTTAGCACTCCAATGTTTGCAGGAGATAAACCTATGAGAAAATTTCTCACTGACATTCAATTCCTTTCTTGACCCAGGATTTTTTTTCCTAGAACAACTCAAAAAACTCCTTAAAGTTACCCCAAAACATTATTTAGGGAAAAACAAATAAAACTTTCCTCAGCTCCCCAATCATTCTCGTAAAAATGCGCGGACGCTAAAAACACCTCCGTCGCCCCGCATGTATGCGGGGGTCCGGTCCTTCCCCAATCGCCCCCGAACACCATCGGAGCACGCACTCCCCCCGCCCGACGTTGCACCCCGCCGGCGCCGCGCCCACCGCGAATGGCAGCGGCCCGGCCTGTCGCCACCCTGCACACCCACCACAATGGTGTCATCAGAGATGAAGCGCAGCGTATCCTAGACCTTCGTGCGCCAATCCTAAACTGCCCCACGTACCTAGACGGCGACGCGGAGGAACGGTGCGGCGGCGGCAACGAGCGCCAGCACGGCCAAGAGCTTCACCATGGCTGCACGTCCGCACGCGACCCTCCGGGTGTCTCGGTGACACCAGCACAACTTCTCAGCCTAGAGCGACGCGGCCTGCTCCCCGGCCGGGCGTCAAGTCATACACCCTAGGTGAGTCCAGCGGCCTGCCGGAGGCGCGGCTGTCGAAGCCTTGCTACGTCAAGTATGACAACAACGACCTCGCCTACTTCGACAACGTGGTGCGCGGTCAAGAGATGGCAGAGGAGGGAGCTAAAGAGGTGGGGAAGGCGCATGCACGGGTGATTTGTGCAAGATGGCCGGAAGGTGCTGTCGTCGGGGAGAGAGTAGGGAGGCGCCGGGCTGGATCCAATTATGATGATATGATCTGTTTTGAAATATTGGGGGCTAGTTATTAACGATCTGCTGCGGATTGATATGTTTTTGGGGGAAAAAAATTCTGGAAGAACCCCCAATACATAATTTTGGGAAGAACTTTTTGGGAACTCATAGAGTTGATCTTATCTCTTTCTTCAAAACCTGAGCCAAGCTCGAGCATGTTATTGGGCCACGCGCCTGTTTTTTCCCCACCATCAGATGTTGAACGGGTTGTCCAAAAGCAGCTCTCCAGACTCTTCATCCTGAGCGGACTCCTCGCCACCGCCACCGCCACCTCCCTCTGCGCGTCGCCCCTGCCCCCATCGCCCCAACTTTTATTTATTTTTTGGTCCTTTTTTTAAAAGATTTTCACAAATAGGCCCCTGGAGGAAATATTTCGGAAAATGGACCCTGAGCTTAGCGCTAGCATCGGTGGCGCCAAGCATACACGCCTTGGCGCCAGAGCGGCTGGCGCCTAGATCCTTGCGCAGGTGCTGACTTGGATGCTGACATTGCGCCAAGCTTGGCGCCATGCTCCCTGGCGCCAAGCCTGGTTATATAGGACCAGCGCAAGTTTCGTCTTTGCCATTCCGCAAGCACAGCTCTAGCTACATGTCTGCCGCTCTTCCACGCGTCTGCCGTGCCAGCCTACCGCTCCTCCACGCTGGCCTGCCACTCCTCCGCGCCGGCCCACCACTCCTCCGTGCCGGCCCACCGCCCCGCCACAGCCGCCCTTTCTCCTCCGCGCGCCCGGCTGCCGCCCCGCCATGACCACCCGCTGCTCCTCCACCCGACCGCTCCTCCACCCGGCCACCCGCCACTCCTCCACCCGCCGCTCCTGAACCCACCCTTTCTCCTGTTATAGGTAGGTAAAATAGTTAGATAGAATAGATATTTAGATAGAATAGTTAGATAGATAGTTAGATAGAAATGGACAAATAGATAGTTAGATAGAATTTTTTTCACATATAATTTTCTTTACAAAGTTATTTAGTTTAATAGTTCGTTAAATAGTTATATACTTAGTTACTTAGTTATATACTTAGATAAATAGTTAGTGAATTGATAGTTGCAAAGTTATGTTGGACTAAATAAATTTTATGTTGTTACGTGTATGGACTAGATGGACAACCTAGTTAGTATTTATCATGGAGGCACCATGGAAAGAGATCATTATGGATATGTTGTAATATGTTGAGCTTGTTGAGATGCAAAGTGTGGCCGTGTTATTCGATGAGAAGCCTTCATTCAGTGAGTTGATTAGAAGGGCTCGGGAGGAGGTACATTACCATGGAGATGATGGCATTGTAGTTGAGGGTGTACTTCACCTAGGTACCCCTCCCAACCTCCTGGAAGATGATCCCAATTCGGTGTGCGGATAAGTGGGAGCAGTACGTGAGATCGGTTATAAAGTGCCAGTTCTAAAGTTTGGACATGGTTGTGCGTCGGGTGTCAGTTGATCCCATCCCTTGTTGGTTTCCCCACCAATGGTTCAGCATGCACACTTCGATCCTCCCGTCCCGGAACCTGTTATTGACATGGAGGTTGCACCTACAGTTCTCGATGCTAAATCTGCCCCCAATGAGGTAGTTGGACATGCTTGTCGGACTCTTGATGTTGTAGCAGATCCTCGTCATGAGATCTCATTGACAAAGAATCATCCGAGTAAGTGTCTTATCCGCACGCTTGTTGGGAGCTAACCCCCTTCATTACATCCATTTTTTTTTCCTTCTTTCCTCAAATTTCTACTTATGTTGCAGGAGACATTCCTAACAATGTGGATGTGCCCCCAGTTGCTACGCAAGTGCACTGTGAAGATGGATTCCGTAGCTCCAATAGTGTTGAAATTATGAATGATTCGGATGCATATGAGATGGGAATGGATCTTGAATCTGATGATGATCGCCCTGTTGGAGAGATGATAGAGAGTGATGTTGAGATGTTCAAGCGTATTTTTCCCAACCGTCGTGATCCAAGAATTCACGAGTTCAACGATCTAGCCCATTCCGATTAGGCGTGTGCAGAAGGACGTGATGATGAGCTCCATGAAGCTCCTGAGGCTGGCCCTAGCATGGTAATTGAGAAAGGTAGGGTTTTCAAGGACCTCCCTGCATTGAAGAGGTGGCTGTAGGCGTTTGCAGTGATACGAAAGAGACCTTACAAGGTGTTGCATTCATATGCTGAGCGCCGTTACACAGTTGTGTGTGAGAAGGAAATCTGCCCATGGAGGGTTTGTGCAAGGAAGCAAAAGGTAACGGGGAAGTGGAATATCACAAAAGCTATTGGGCCACACAATTGTGCTGACCATGAGCTTAGAATGAAGCATCCCCAGTTGACATCAACCCTCGTTGCTAAGTGGTTGATGGTGATATTGCAGTTATAACCCAACATGAAGGTTAGGACAATTATCAAGACCATTGAGGAGTTGTATGGAGGTTATGTGATAAGTTATGGTAAAGCTTGGAGGGCTAAGCAGCGAGCGTAGAAGATGATATATGGAGGTTGGGAGGCTGGGTACGAGCAGCTCCTCGTACTTTTCAATGCAATCATAGCGGTGAATCCAGGCATGCGTTATGAGTACATCCCAAAATCAAATGAACGGAAGGATGGGAGACATCTATTCTTTTGTGCTTTCTGGTGCTTCCCTCAGTGTGTCGAGGCCTTTAGGCACTATCGTCCCATCTTCTCCATTGATGGTACGTTCTTGAGTGGCAAATACAGGGGCACACTTCTTATAGCCATATCCTGTGACGCGAACAACAACTTGGTTCCTTTGGCATTTGCATTGGTTGAGAGGGAGAACAATGACAGTTGGGGATGGTTCTTGAGGCTAGTACGGTTTATATGTGGTTGGGCCTGGCAGAGAGGTTGGCGTCATATCTGATAGGAATCAGGGCATACTTAATGCCGTGCGAGAGCAGATAAAGGGGTATGCACCTTTGCACCATCGTTGGTGTACTCGGCACCTTGTCGAGAATCTACTCTGGAAGGATGGTGTGAAGGATAACTTTGAGCTATTCTAGGATGCTGCTCGTCAGCTTGAGGACAGGTATTTTCAGCGGAAGTTGGAGCAGATCAGGACCACAACAAATGCAAAAGGTAGACAATGGCTCACAGGTTTGATGAGGGATCTGGACAAATGGATAAGAGCTCACAATGTCGGTGGATGGAGGTACGAGTTTCAGTGCAGCAACATGCCGGAGTCATTCAATAAGTTGTTATTAGGGATATGTGGAATGTCCGTGAACGTAATCGTTCAATTCATCTTCTACAAGCTTGTTGCTTGGTTCAACGATAGACATGCCTATGCATTGAAATTACGGAGTGATGGAGAGAAATGGCCTCCCAAACCAAAGGAACACCTAGAGAAGGCAAAAGAAAGGGCGGCCACACATGAGGTTATATGTTTTGACCTCGACACAGGGACTTATCAGGTGGAGCAAAGGGGTGGCACAACATCCAACGGCGAGGTCCAAGAGTCGAGGATCCATGTGGTAGTCCTCCGAGATTTCACATGCACTTGTGGTAAACCAAGGCAATACCACTTTATATGTTCTCATTTGATGGCAGCAGCTATGCATCGCAACTTTGATATCGAGAACATGATACCTCACGAGTTCACTGTAGACACACTTGTGCACACATGGAGCCCCCGCTTCGTGCCTTTCCAGGATCCTAGAGAGTGGCCTCCATATGATGGGCCTAAGTACATTGCGAATCTAGCTTACTGTTGGAACAAGCGTGGATCAAGGAAGAGGACGAGGAATTGGATGGTTATGGATCAGATACCCGGAAGAACAAGGCGTGGTAAAGCAACCCCATTTCTTACTGACCCTGAGTAGAACGAGTACGGCAAGTGCGGTAGACTGGGTCACAATTCACGCACTTACCATTGGCAAATTAGTGAGGTGCGAGTAGTGGTTGTTTTCATTATTTCAAAAATGTCGTACTCATTCAATTAATTATGCATATCTCAATTTATGCTTGCAATTGTGTCAATTATTTGTACATTTATAAGTTTATGTTTCATTGCATATTAAATTTACATTTCATTGAATTTTTGTAGGATGGCGCAATTCCACCTGCTCGACCTGGTGTACAACCACGCACACCGAGGATATCTCATAGCGGGGGGGGGGGGCAGGTAATAATGTGTATGTGTTGATCGAATTTTTGTGAGCGTGCATGTGTTGTTTGTGAAATAACTGAAGACCGTGTTTAATTGCATGTAGGACCTTCCGCTCCTTTGTTCTAGAACCCACGATGGGTTCTTGGACATGCGGTACGATGACCGCTACACTCCTATGCTGCAGGCTGCTGGCCTAGATGTCATCTCATTTCAGGTTCATCGTGGGTTGCCCAAGTTCAACTCAGCGGCCATAACAGCGTTGGTTGACAGGTACTATCTTCAATCGTTGCGTCCATTCATAGCCTATTGTTCATGTCCTTGCATATTTAACATGTAACCTTCCTTTGTCTAAAATGTAGGTGGTGGCCTGAGACTCATACCTTCCACTTGACGTTCAGAGATATGACAGTTACGCTCGAGGACTATCAGAAGATGCTTGGTCTGACGATTCGTGGTGACGCAGTGACTGGACCGTGCAGGTCAGATGGTTGGAGAGAACGAGTAGCGGCCTTCCTTGGCCATGAGGTTGATGAGCAAGGTGCTCGCACTTCTGGTGTTCTAATCTCCTGGCTGCGGCAACAATTTGCACAGTGCCACGAGGATGCAGACGAGCACACTATTGGGAACTACTGCAGGGCCTGGATCCTACACCTCTTCGTCTGCGTTCTCTTCCCCGACGCCATGAGTGACACTACGTCGTGGATGTGGATCCACTGCCTCACCGACTAGAACCAGGCGGGTTAGTACAGCTGGGGCTCTGCAGTGTTGGGTTTTCTGTACCGGCAGTTGTGCGAGGCTTTTCGTTGGTCTACGTCCTCAGCGTCACTTGGTGGATGTGTGTACTTGCTGCAGCTGTGGATGTGGGCGCGTCTACCAGTTGGCCATCCGGAGGTTTTGTCTCACCGTGAGTGGTTCCCAGATCAACCTCCTAGATGGCAGCCTACCTGGGCGTACCTTTGGGATCAAGTTAGGGTTCTGCATACGAGGTTGGAGCGGGCGTACCATGATTTCACGAACAAACTAGACACGCTCACGGTGTCTAGTGTAAGTAAATTATAATTCCAATGCTGATTTCAATTGGTTTAGTATATCATCTAAAATCTTGGTTGGACATGTTGCAGGTGTCATGGGAGCCGTATGTAGGAGAGGGGGCACTTACTTTTCCTCTGAGCACCATGTGTTCGAGCGACGACGACTTATACAGGATGAGGTGCCCCCTTATATGTTTTTACGCCGTCGAGTTCCACCTGCCTGATCGAGTTGCACGCCAATTTGCAGGTATTCTTGGCGGACAGTCAGCTTGGAGCGGACGGTCCGACCCTAGGTGGAAAACAGTCACCTAAACCTAGATAGAAACATGTTCTCGGGCCGAGAAATTATATATCAAAGGCGGACGGTCCGCAGGTGATTTTGGCGGACAATCCACTTGGAGCGGACGGTCGGCCCTAGCCGCATTTGTTTTATTCGGACAGTCCGCTTGGGCCGGAGGGTCCAATCCTACAACGCCCCTCTAGTCGATACTTATTTTTGTCATCGACCATACTTAAAGTGCATTACATGACAACACAATAAAAAGTCCATCAGTAATGGAGACTACTATGTGCAATGAGACCACTTTCCCTTCCTTAGGGCATCGGGATTCTCCTCAATCGTTGGTTTCGCTCAACGTGCACGCTCAAGCTTCTTCTCCCTTTCCTCCCTATTCGCAGCAACACACCTCCTTTCCTCCTCTTCCTTGTGCTCCTTTTCTGCAGCCTCCTCTCTGCGTCTCTTCTCCATTGTCTCCTTCTTCTCTGCCTCCCAACACAACATTTCTTGCATCTCCTCCTTGTCTTCAAGCTTGATCTCAGTGTCGATCCACTGCTCAAAATCACAGAGCAGTGGAGGGGTCTGCAACAAATGCAATTGTTACAAAATAAAAAAAACATGGAATATGTCATACGACACAAATTAATTAGACAACATCAATTTCTCACCATCTTGTTAATGCGCCGCTGACGAAGTGTAGACTCAAACGCAAAATTGGAACACATCCAATACCTCTGCCTATACATGTCCTCTGCATCGGACTTGGCTACCTTGCAAGGATTGCCGCAAAAGCACATGGACACTGGAACACCACTAGGCAGAGGCAATGAGTCGAAGTCATTTCCGGTCATCCAGCCATAACTACAATTTAGTCATTTTCGTTGTAAGAACCGAAAGCAATTAACATTAAACCTACACCTAGGGTTTCCCATTCGATCCACAACAATGAACCCATAACATAACAACGTGCGCTCCTGAGGTTACCTTGGTTTCCTAACTTTTCCACACCTTGACATCCTACGGTTGCATGAAACCCTAAGTTAAAAAATCCGACTATTATATACCGAATACACATGAAAAAAAACTATGAAAGAGCAAGGATACCTTGCTCTGGAAGATCCACGGAGCAAATCAAAGTTTCCAAGGTCCCATAGGCCGATTTGTGATGTATGGCGAAGTGGGGAGATAAAAAAACGAGAGGGAGGAGAAAGAAGAGGAGGAAAGCTCAAGCAGGAAGGAGGCGGGTGGTAGCGCGCCATGTCAACATCCAGGTCATCACCCACGCAAGGATCTGGGCGCCAGCGGCTCAGCGTCGAGGCGTGTATGCTTGGCGCCACCGATGCTGGCACCAAGCTCAAGGTCCATTTTCCGAAATGTTTCCTCCAGAGGTCTATTTGTGAAAATCTTTCAAAAAAAGGGGCAAAAAAAACAAAAAAGTCGGCCCCATCACCTTCGACGCAAGAGAAACTTCCTCCGCCTCCGCTCCCTTTCACTGATGCCAAAGCCCAAGGCAGAGCGCGTCGTGGGGCTGTGACTACTAGCAAGCACAGGAAAGGCCAAAGCTGCGGCTCCAGGCGGCCGCCTCCTAGCCATTGCGCGTTGATGGAGGTCGGGCTCCGCTAGTCTGGAGGCTCACCGCTTGTCGCGGCTCGTGCTGTGCTCTCCCTCGACCCCGTATCACGGATGGGACGGGATGCCGGTGTGCTGCTCCGCCTCCCAGGCGACCAGGCCGCCCTGCCTCTCCACCGGCCACATTGCACGCGAGATGCAGATCGACGCGACGGTGGCGCCAAGAAAGAGCTCCTCCTTGCTTCCGTCCTGTACTCCTGCAGTGCAGCGATAGAAGGTGAGCTGGACGAGCAGCTCAAACGGCTGTGAATCGACGTTGCCTCCACTGCCTGCAATGTGCTAGACAAAATGCCAAGCTCCCAGGTGATGAATGAAGGTACCTATCTTCTTCTGTACAGATTCTGCAAATGACGTCAACACAAATTCATTTTTGCACGCTTGGTGTAAAAGATGGAGTTCTCTGGCTTGTTGATGGGTATATATTAAAAGTGAAAGAACAGTTCCTTACTGTAAATTAATTTTGAAATTTGGGTGACCACCACACCAAGATATGATCATGACCTGCTTTCTCTCTGCGCATTCATGTTATTGTAGCTATCTCATCTAATCACACTAGCCACTCGCCCACTCATCTGTTGCAATGAGTAAGCGTGTGAACAGTCACACTGGTAATTTTTCCATACTTGCATCCTAGAAGTAATGGTGTTACTGTTAACTGCATAGCTCAGTTTTGTCATGTGTAATCATATTTCAATGAAGCTTTGTTCGTCTTAACAGAACATTGACTTGATAGAAGAACAGAAATTGGAGTCTATGTGCTTCCTGGAAGCAATCAAGAGAAATTATTGAAATATACAATCACTTCTTTCTACCACATTGTCACCTTGATCAATTTATTAAGCATGAGTTGACTAAACCCATTCATCATATAGATATGTTTTCCATGTAAATTTCTTAATCATGATTTATTCTAATGCACCTATGTTCTTGGTGCACGCAGGTTTGCTCATTGCCAGAATTTGTTTAAGTGCCAGAGAGACGGGTGCAGATGGATAAGTTTCTTAGGAATCTTCAAAAATCAAACATTAGCAGATGATATCAGAAAGTTAAGACTTTTATTGTAACTGTCATAAGTTATAATACAGCCAGCCTGCATATCAGTGAGTTTGGTGGTGGAGATATGGTATAGTACGTAACCAATCTGTAAGGAGCTGCATATATATATCTCGAGTATTTAGGATCAGGCAAATATTGCTAAGGTAACTCTCAAACCCAACACTAAGGGCCATAAGTTGCAGCAACATCGCATCACCTTTCTCTTTAGTTACAAAATAATTATTAAAAAGACTAACATATATACAACTTTGATTCCCTGTATAATTTTAACTTTTCATTTTCCATGTATTGGTAGGGTTTAAATTTGGTATTTATTTCAAACTTCATTGCCTAATTTGCAGATGACATTAACGCAATGTCACCATACCTATCCATTATCACAGGTAAAATAGCAATGATACCACCTTACCTTGTTACTAAGATAATCAAACCAATGTTATTTACCCTTGAATTTAATAGCCAGTGATTATCCAACAATACATTCAGTATTAGATTGACTATCATATTTGTGCTGTTATCACATTTGTAGACATTATCAGTATATCATTACCTATGAGATGTGACTAGTATTCTGGCTTCAAATCAACCATCAGCTCTATCGTCAAGTACCTGTACTTTGTTTGCTCATCAGGCCTTTCAGTGTTTTGTACCGTTCTAGATGCTGGCAGCTCTTGCCTCGCAGTAAAGCTTACAAAACAAATTTTCTGCTCTAATTAATAAGAGTTACATCCCTACCTGCCTGCCTTAAAAAGCCAGAGAGGGAAGGAAAAACTAAGGTGCTCATCTTACTGAATCTGATGGGAAAACAACAACTATACATTTTCACATCCAAATATTGAACACTCAGATTCACTTTGCAATTTTTGTGTTCCGTAGTCTGCAGTGAGAAGAATATTGAAGCTTACAATTAGTAAATGACAAGTTGAATTGATAGTTTCAAGTGTTTGATGACAACTTGTGGATCTTGGAAAACCAATCTGAAAAAAAACTGCAATATGAGCAAAAAGACCTCTCTGTATCAAAAGCAAGGAAGCAAAAAAAAAAAGGAACAAGAACAACAATGGTATATATCTGGCACACATTACAGATACATATTTTTGACAGGTGTGCTAATATTTGAAATAACACCGGTGCACAATATGCTTGTATATATGGGTTCTATCGGAAGGTGGACAAACACTGGCTGGTCTCAAGTAGGGTGCGGCAAAGCTGCGCCAGACTTTCTAGTATGATACCGAATTCTAGTTTTCATTCTTTATGTGATATTTTCAAAACTTTAATCAGTTAAATTAGACGAAACAACCACCAAATCACCCTCAAAATTTATGAAACCATTTTCGGTCATAGAATAAAGGAGATGAAGCCGTTTTGCTTAAAAACGCACATGTACCATTGCAGTTTTCAAACTAAAATTCAAATTCGACTACTTTTGAAGCATATCTGAATTTTTATGGCATCAAATACTTTCCAAAAATTATAGGAAACGACTAATATTACTCACATGAGATGTAATTTAGAAAACCTTTTCCTATCATAAGTTAAATAAAGTACTTTGAAGTTCTTCTAATATTTTCCGAATTTCCCAGTCTTTATAATTCTCTATGCGACTTAAGCTATGAAATTTTAATAAATTATTGCATCTGATGCGAGGAATATTAGTTATTTTCCTATAATTTTTTAAAAGTATTTTGGTGCCATAAAAATTCAAAGTACAAGTGAGTTTTTAAGAAAAATGGATTCATCTTCATTTGCTTCATCACTACAAAAGTTTCAAGGTGATTTGGAGATTGTTTCGCTCAATTTAACTGATAAATGTGACGAAAATGTCGAGTAAGGAATGAAAGTTAAAACTTGATGTGAATTATCTTTGTGTCATAACAAATTTCCTCTAAACCTATACACCAACCAGATCGGTCACCATTTCAAACATTGGAAGAATTCAAATTGCAGATTGCCAAACCCTTTTCATGGAGGTCATAATACTCATGCCCGTTAGTATTTGAACATCTCGGGACAACTTCATTTTCAAGAAGCAACAACAAGCATTTCAAGTATGAATTTGCCATAGTTATCCATAAACAACAAAGGTATTTTTTTCCTTCTGAGATTGTACAATGGCTAGATCATCTTGTATTTGGCAAGTAAAGTAGGTATAAATCCGCTTTTTAGTTTTAATCAACTCAAATAAAATGAATTTAATCAACTCATATTAGTACATTCCACTTGCCGATTGCATGTCAAAACAATTGGAGAAAAAGGAATTCCTGATTCATGATTCAACTATTTTGCTCGACTACTGCTACACGTACAACCATTTGAGAGCAACTCAGGATCCAACTGTTAAAAATTAAAATCACCTAAAAGGGAAGCTCATAAATGCATGAGATGGTTTAGATGCATGGTTATACTTGAGCTGTGCAGAAAATGGTTGTACGTGAAGCATTTCTAATTTTGTTCCGCACTGAAAAGGAATGGTAGAAGCTGATACCTTACATGTAGAGATGCCCATCAACACAAGACTAATAAGAGTGATGTCCACCAAAGCAGGTTTGATGCACATGATACCACGTCACCAGTATCTAAGCCTCAACCAAGTCATGTGACTGTTCAGCTATGTGTTTAACTTGAGTTTGTGCAGCAGCTAACGTCTGTCACAATGTCCCATGATTGCACATTGATCAAGGAGCCACAGGCCCACAGACACCAGCTTGCCAAGTCTCCTTGGTGCATAGCAAATCTTGAAAGTAATTTTATGTTTGAATTTGTACCAGAAACTTCCCAATCATTATGCTTTTGTCATCTGAAAGTTTGTTGCTCTCTCATTCTCCCTGAGATACACCCTTGAAGATTCAGTTCATTCCCAGAATTTCTGGCACTATGGAACTATGGATGCACATAGCACATGGGAACATAATATTTTCAGCCTCAAAAATCACTCATCAGCTTCTTATCTTTTATCCCTGAACCTTCTTCCCTTGTACTTCTGTTTGAAATCTTCAGGGCCTAGTAAATCTGATGCACTTGAATTCATCTCTTCAGAGAGCTTTTGGGCTAGTTCAAACTGTCCAGCCTTTTTCACATCGCTGATCAGTGCACGATAGACATAAACTGAAGGTTTGTGGGACATCTTCATCTTGTCAAGCATTTCCAGGGCTTCAGTAATATGACCAGCCCGTCCAAAACTATCAATGAGTGCTGTGTATGTTCTAAGATCTGGATTGATGCCTCTCTCAAGCATTTCCCCTGCAAATCTTTTGCACAGACCTAATCTCCCAAGCCTTCGCAAGCAGTTTATTACAGTATTGTAAGTCACAATGTCAGGATAATGGCCAAGTTCTTCCATTAGCTTCACCTCATGAAGCATTTGATCCACTCGACCAGCTTTCCCCAGCATGTCCAAGATAGTGTTGAACGTGACAACATCCAAGGTTTGATCTTTCTTCAACTCTTCAAAGATGATCAAACTTTTATCAATGTCTCCATATTTAGCCGTGGCAAAAATAATGCGATTCATTACTGTAGGGTCTCTATTCTGTGTTATTTCCAAAATTTCTCTTACAAACTTGAGTATCAATTCACATTCATCCAACTTCTGGAGGGCCTTGGCAACATTCATATATGAAGTAGAATCAGGAGCAAGTTTTGAAAGCAGCAAGTACCTGAATACCTTGGCAAAAAGATCAAAGCCATCTGCTTCAGCTGCTTGCTGCAGTAACACATTAAACGTGTCCAGGCCAACATGGATCTGCTGGTGATGCAGATGCCGCAGAACACGAACAGCATCAACAAGGTTGCCAGATCTGCTGAGTTTGTCAATATAAGCAGTAGATGCTGAGGCATCTGAAGCACTACTGCTTGCTGTGATCGAGCAATCATGCTTAAATGCCTCAATGGCCTCATCATCGTCATCATCATCTGAACCACACCATTGGAGGTAACGCACAGTCATGTGTGGATTAGCGCGTGCAGTGTGCTGCTCCTCGTGGAGCAAGGCACGCACCAAACACCCCTGGAGTAAAAATGAAAGAAACTTATGAGATCGTTTCACCACTTTGAGTACCAGATACACAATTCAAACAACAAAGGTAAAATAGAAGGGGGGACAACTTCAAAGGTTAAACCAAACCCAGGATTAGGTCCTGAGTATGCCAAGAAAAACCACTGGTGAAATAAGACGGGCTATTAAGTATTAACGATCTACCAGATAATCCATGACAAGGAACCAATCAAACCCCTCACCGGAAGCAATCTAGCAAGGTTATGCTTGGATCCTCAAATTCGTGAGAGGCCCGCGCTAACCGAGCACCGCAACGGAATTTATTTTGCGGAAATCAACAAAGATTAGGAGAAGCCGGGAAGGGCAGTACCGGAACGGAGAGACGGGCGGTGGCGCCGAGCGAGCGTCGGAGGAGTCGGAGCGCCGCTGCCGGGGGGAGCCGCCACATCTGAATGGGAAGAGGAGTCGCGCGGGCCCCTCTCTACCTCGCGCCGCCGAGGCCATCCGACGGGGGGCGAGCGGGCATCCGCGGCGCTCTGGGGTTCCTCGGGGTTTAGGCGGCGTGGTGGGGTTTGGGGGCGCGCGGGCACGGCAAGTGTTCGGGGAAATGCTTACGAGGGTCGTCGGTCGCCGAGGCGCGCGGGGCGGCGAGAAGACCGTGAGGTGAGACCGCTGGGCGCCTGCGCCTGGTCGAGTTCTTTGGTTTGCAGAGGGCGTCCCAATAGCCTGATTTTGGTAGGATAAATAGGGGTGTTTGGCACATAGGGGTTAAAATTTAGCCCCTGTCACATCGGATGTTTGACACTAATTAAAAGTATTAAATATTGGTTAATTACAAAACTAATTGCACAACCCCTAAGCTAAATTGTGAGATGAATTTATTAAGCCTAATTAGTCCATGATTTGACAATGTGGTGCTACAGTAACCATTCGCTAATGATGGATTAATTAGACTTAATAGATTCGTCTCGCGATTTAGCCTAGGGGTTCTACTATTAGTTTTGTAATTAGCTCATATTTAGTCGTCCTAATTACCATCCGAATATCCGATTCTGACAGGGTTAAAGTTTAACCCCTATCTCCCAAACACCCCAGTGAAGTAACAAACTGCTTAAAAATTAGCTTGCCAAAACTCTGACGTGCTAAAATTTCGCCATCAAAATTGCTTAAATTTGAAGATGGTTAAATTTTTTTGAAACTAAACGATGATTAAATTTCGTTATAGCGTACCGTGCGGTGCACCTAAAACTTGGCCATTGAAGTGGCGCCGTTTCTAGTTTGCCATAAAATGCTCTGGCCAGTTTCCTTTTTGGCGTGAAACCAAATAGGGATCAAATATCTAAGTAGACGCCAAATGTTGGCTCACACACTAGGGATGTGAACCAAACACGCCTCAAAATTTAATGTCATTGACCGGAGAACCAAAAACTCGTAGCTCTTGAATTTTCGTCGGATTCCAAACTTTTTCTTTAGCAATCCAATACCGCAGCCGCCCCGAGTGACCATGATAGCACTTGTGTCAGAGTAACACTGGTGAGTGGACGATATGCAACCATGCAGAGCTCCTCGACAGTGACCAACTGACCATGCACGCGACGGGATCCGAAGCTCGCGCGGCGTCCCCGCGTCCTGAAAATGCGGGCAGGGTTCGTTACGAAATAACGGCCATGGCGCGCCCACCGCTCCCCGCCCTCCCGCGGAACGCGAGCCCCGGAAGAGCGCGTCGCCTAGGAGCTCGCTCCACCCAAGAAACGGTGCGCGAGCGCCTCGCTCCTGCTGCTGCTCCTCCTCCCAGTCCGAGTACGGCGCGCCGGCGGCGATGGCGTACCGCAGGAAGCAGGGCATCCAGCGGTCGGCCACCTTCGTGGAGGACCACCGCCGGACGTCGTCGGGCGGCTCCGCGTCGCCGGCCATCGCGTCCCCGCGCGCCACCCGCTTCGCCGACGACAACCGCCGCCCCGACCGCTCCTCCCGCCTGGCCGCGCAGGCCATGGTGTCCTCCTCCGCCGCGCTCGGGGACCTCACGCTGCCGGACTTAGGCGACCGCTTCCCCGCCGCGGCGGCGTCCCACGGCGACAGCCAGCCGAGCAGCCCGATGCAGGTGCGGCTCCGTTCTCCCCCGTCCACCCACCTCATGGCATCCCGTCCGTCCTAGAATCACCTGTGCCTCTGAACGCTGATCAAGAATCGCCGATGCCGCTGCAACAATCCGACCGTCTCTGAACGATCTGCTCCGCCCATTTTAGGACCCCGTCACCCAGCTCTACACGTCGACGACAAAGCTAAACGACGACGGGCCCAAGTACGACCTCGAGCTATCCCAGAAGGACGACACGAGGCATGGGTTCTGGTCGCTCGTGGCCCAGAAAGCCAAAGTCATGCTCGACGAGAACGGCACGCCACGCACTCAAGTAAGAGCTCTGAACATGTGCGACCCCTTTGTGAGTTTGCATACTGCGAGTTCTCTTCAGTTCAAGCTCTGTTTCCTCTGCTTTTCCCATGGGAATCTGTAGCCCGCCGAATCTCGCTGGTCCTACGACCGGGTCCGGAGCTCGGAGAGCCCCACGTCGCGGAAAGGAGCGCCGGAAGGGGGGAGGATCGACATCGGAGGGAAGATCAAGAACGTCCTTGAAGTCAGTCCTCTGATGAACTCAACATTTTCAGGCTTTCAGCATGCAGATTTGTTAGCCTTTTTAAGCATCTAGAGCCTGACGAGCTGTTATTGATGCCATTCACTGTTTGCTTAGCAGCAGGAGGGCCTGGCGGCGGTGGCCGACAACACGACACCCTGTGCCGGCGCCGGCGGCAGCGCCGTCGTCGCCGCCCGGAAGCTGCAGATCAGGAGGAAGGCGTGCAGCATGGACTTCCGGAGCGCGAACCTGGTCAGCCCCGACACGCCGATGCTGTCCGACGACGTGGAGTCGCCTCAGATCAAGGCCTCTCGCGACGTAAGGTTTCTCCTTTTTTCAATTTTTTGTATACGTTCTGCCTGCGGAAGAACAGCTTCAACATTGGCATGTGCCCCCATCATCAGGTAGCGAACGCCATGGCGGCCAAGGTGAAGCTGCTGCAGCGCGAGCTCAAGACGTTGAAGGCCGACCTCGCCTTCTCCAAGGAGCGGTGCGCGCAGCTGGAGGAGGAGAACCGGCAGCTCCGGGACGGCAACCCCGACGCCGACGAGGACATGGTACGTGCTCGGTCCCTGCAAATCAACAGTGAGGTGATGTGATTTGTCAAGTCCTCGTGACGCCCTGCGTGCTTTCGTTCATTGTGCCAGATACGGCAGCAGCTGGAGACGCTGCTCGCGGAGAAGGCGCGGCTGGCGCACGAGAACACGCTGTACGCCCGCGAGAACCGGCTCCTGCGGGAGATCGTCGAGTACCACCAGCTTAACATGCAGGACGTCGTCAACCTCGACGAGGACGACGACGACATCGAGGAGGAGGACGAGGAAGATGTCGACGCCGAGGACGACGACGACGCGGAGCAGTACCAGGATCGCGGCACGTCCTCGCCGTCCCACCTTGCGCAGGAGGAAAAGGAGCACCAGGCGGCCGCTCCGGAGGGCGATCCGGACGCCGCCCCGCAGTCGCCCTCCCGGCAGACGGAATCGCCGCGGACGCCGAGCACGAACAGCGGCGGCGCCATGGACAATGAGCCGCCGCGGATGCTGAACACGAACAACGGCGGCACGGTTGAGTACGAACCCCATCGGCTGCTGAGCACAAACAGCGGCGTCATCTCTGACGATGATTCGTCTGCGGTGCCCCGGAGGTCCAAGGATGATGGCTCGTCACCTGAAACGACGCGCGACGGCTGACGAAAGGCGGCTGAATTAGTGCAAGCTTGTAGAGGACACGTGTCGTCTCTGATTTGTTATTGTGATTTTGTTGAATGTAATTCATAAAATTCACCTGATCTGGGTGAAAATAAAGAAAGTAAACTCTTGTTGAGCATAACATAAACGCCCAGTGATCAAATATTCTTCCGTCAGATGAGTGAATTCCTGTGACTCTGTCAAGTCTTCTCATTCTTTTGAGTCCTTTAGAAACCACGGCCATTGATTTACTAGCATGTCTAAATTACTAACTTTACAGGTATTAAGGGCGCACTTGTTTAATCACACTGTATATTTCTTATCGTTCTTATTACACAGTTGTACGCCTCTACCCGTCTGAATCCACAATGTTTTATCAGAACATACTTGCCAAAAGTCATAACAACTGTGAACACTGTTATCTTCTTCATGAATCTGCTCCAGAGGAAAGAAATGGGGGTACAGAAATGACAAAGGAAAGCAACTTTGTTCAATTAAACAGATTCCAGATACACATTATTCTCCCAATTGTTTTGAGATTTCAAGCAAAACCAATTGTTCCCATTATACAAGGAAACTAAAGAGTTCTGTGCTTCCGAAATAGGTTCGTCAACATCCGGAAAAGTTTGAGGCTGACCAATACCCTGCAGAAACATGAATTACCATTTCAGTGGATTTGTATTACATTATTGACATGGCTAACAAGCAATAGTCAGCAGCATCCCAATAATGGCTAGGAACAATAAAGTAAATATAAGCTGAAGGAACACTGAAAGTCCACAGGGCATATCACAAGGTACTACCAGCTGAAGCCAAATGGATAGTCTCCCTTATTGTTGTTCCATTTTTCCAAATGGATACTCTTCCTTACTATTATCCCCTTTTCTACAAATTCGGCCAAACGATAATATTTAGTTAGGAAAAAAACACACCACCATCAATTAGAAGTTGGCATTTTATTTTCGTGCTTCTTCCTGGTCCAACAATAGGGAGCTATGAGAATAACATTGCAACTTAGAGCTGCATAAGGATGAAAGCGAAAAAAAAGTGACTCGCAACGAAAGGAAGAAAGGACTGAAGATAATCTGCTAAAGGAACTAATGATTCAGTACGTTTTTCCTGCCCATTCTGGTTGCTAGCAAAATGTATACCATAGGAAATTGCAAGAAAAGTGAGTTTTGTTCATACTGCATAGTCAGAATAAAATCTGTTGATAGGATATTTTGCATTCAGTTAACTTCATGGTAATTTGGTAACACCAATCTTGTGGTTTATGATGTGGTATAGGATTATAGACAATGATAACACAAGCAACTAAATAAACAGTGTGAGAACAAGGCAGCATGAAGTTTTTATCATTGAATATGGAATAGCATTTCCAAGACACAATTGACAGAAACAGAAAACACATAACATCAAGAAATGGCAAAGACAATGAGCATAAAAGACAACAGTTGCAAACTTGCAATTATCCGCAAGAGTGTTATCCATGATTAGAAGGTTTGGTCCTCACTTAGAACAACAGTATTGTATTGAGGTAGACCGGTAGAGTAAGAAGACAAAGTTGAAAGCAGGCACAGTTTGGTCATAGATATGCACTGAACACTATGACACGATGAGTTGATACCGCATGAAGAGTCTACCAGTTATTGTAAATAGTAGTTTTGAACACTCAACATTCATTGGAATCTGCTGGGTAGGAGGGTTCTACCCTCCTTGCACAGAGCTATTAATAGTTGCCTAGCTCGATTTGCTAAAAGGAGTAGACTACTGGAATGAAAATATGTTGGCCTCTCCCTCTCCCATTTCCATTGCAATGACCAAATAAGTTGCAATTAATACTGAGTGACAACAAGTGCAGAACACGCCAACCCACTACGGCAACCAAAAATGCTCGCAGGAAATGCTCAATTTTCCATCACTAGGATGAAATGCAATTCCTAACCTAAACCAGACCGAAATCGAGCCCAAACCCTAGAATCATCTCGCAGCGTACTGCACGAATTCCACCACAGCCGATCATCCCCGGAGACTGAACCCAAGGGGGAATCCCAGCAACAGCCACGGAGAGCAGAGGCAAGGGACCAGATCCGCACCTAGTTGCCGGAGGACTGCTCGACGAGCTTCTTGTCGCGGCGCTCCATGGCGACGTCCCACATGTCGTTCCCGATGTGCTTCGGCTGCATCAACCCACCCACGCACACGAGAGAAACGAGATGGATCGTGTCAGCACGGGGTGGGATTCGGATCGGGATAGGGAAGGGGTGGGGGTTGGGGGACGAGGGCGTACCCTGCCGTGCGCGGCCTTGTGGATGAAGTACTGGGCGTTGCCCATGATGCAGAGCATGCCGCCGATGATGCCGAGCGGCAGGATGGCCTCCAGCCAGTGCAGCCGCGCCATCGGGGAAGCCGGAACGGGGAGGAGGCGGCGGCGGGGGTCGACGACGGCGGCGAGATCTCAAGGGACAAGGGGGGCGGTCGCGGCGTGAGCCAGTGGACAGAGAGGTGGGTGGTGGTGACTCCGGGCGTCTGGACCTTTCGGGTGGATGAAGTGATTTGGGCCGGGCTTTTCGGATTCTCAAAGTGGGTGAGCCTTGCTGGGCTTTATTGTAACTGTTGGGCGCCGTGTTCCGCCCTTGCCCGATGGGCTGGATCGTTTGCCACAAGTCTCTGTTTCTAATCTGGGCGCCCACCCCACCTCAAAAAAAAAAATCTGGGCGCCCATGGCAACACACGATGGTACGTAAAGTTGGCAAAGCAACAAGTCCGTACATTTCCATCTCGTTTCTGTTTGCTTCATTTTTTGAGTAAAATGCATGAAGCATCATTAAACTTGCACCAGAATTTTAATTGGATCACTTAACTTGAAGACAGTACACAAAACATCATCAAACTTGTAACAAGGTTCACCCGAGGTCCTTTTTTCAACACATAAGGACTAGTCATCATGTAAGCATGTTTAATCCACCATGGCAAGGAATTTTCACAAAACCACCTTGGAAAGAATGAGGTAGCGTTTTTTAGTTCTAAGCCAGGGTGGCGACGGGCTAGGTTGGAAGCGGCGACATTATGCTGCTCGTGATCCAGAGGTGCTCGGTGAGAGTTGCAGAAATGAGGACGGATCCCTAGGGAGAACAGGACATATTGGCTCCAGAATACAGTAAGTTTAGGAGAACTCCATTAGTTAGGGCAGGGCAATGATACATCGTTTGTAGATGATCAAGACTAGAATGTGTAGAACAAGATGCAATTTTGGGTGCGAATGGAATGCAGGAACTTTGTTGTCGAATTCAATTTAATTAGATATTATGGTTAGGGTTTAGATTTGGAAGTGTCGGGAACTGCATAAAACATAGGTCTTATATTCAGTTCTGTTACACATGTCCCATTGAGTTTTAGAGTTTCAGTTTGTTTTTGTTAATTTTTCAATTAAGTTGTAATATCGCTAAGGCAATACATTGAGTGGCGTCTGAACCGTGAAAAGGAAATACCATTTGTTTTTCATCTGATAGAAAGGTATCATTTTATACAGAGAAGGATGATATTTTTGGAATTTTAATTATGTTGAATCGACAAGTAACTTTATATATTCAGTGTGAACTTAATTTTAATCTTCGTAATGTAACTTGGGCAAACCCCACGGCCCCACGCAAGTGTCATCCAATTCCATGTCATTGCCTACTGTTGCCAGATCAATAAGCCGTTGCAAAAAAAGGACCTCGGTGAACAAGAATGCAAGTTTGATGATGAGGTGTGTACTATTTGGAAAAAAAAAATGCAAGTTTGATGATAAGGTGTGTACCATTTGCAAGTTAGGTGATTTGAATGAGAATTTGGTGCAAATTTAATGGCTCGTCGTGCATTTTACTCCATTTTTTTTGGGCAAAAGTCTGTTTGATTCATATAGAAATGAGAAAAAGTAGCTTATGATGATGATTTGTAAAATCTGAGATTGTGCAAGAGAGTAGCAAGTCTAAACAAACAGATCCTACCTAGATTGAAATAGAGCCTTAACTCTATTTTCTTTTAAAAAAATGTTAGGTCTAGCTGGATCCAAATTCACGTGGCTTTGAGTTTTTTCCCCGTAAATTTACCGTGAGTTAGAAAAAAACTAAATAGAGTTAGCTGAGGTAGTGTTTGTTGGCTCAAATCTAACGTAATCTAATTACTGAAGGTAATGAATCTCATTATATATGTTTAGTTGCAATGGTTTCACTAATCAAATCTTTTACCTAAATAATATTTATACAAGCTTGTTTACCACTTCTTCCCACCGTAATCAGATACAACACCCACACTATAATCCGATTAAGTTATCAGAGTGCAACCAAACAAAAAAACATAATCACCTATTCAGCTGCAAAATACATTATAATCTAATTCTCTTTACGTTATCTTAGCATCAACTAAGCACGAACTAAACAGAAGTCAGGAATTCTCACCTCGTAGGTCGACGGGCTCCGACAGCGACCACCGAGGCCATTTCGGTCGTTTGAAAACAGGATAACGATTAGCCGCTGCGTCGCGATCACCATCGCTCTAAAATTCAGGCGGAAAAAAAAGGAAAAAAAGACGGCTCGTGCTGCCGCGATACGAGACAAGGAGACGTGGCCGCGTCGGTTGCGGAATCCGGTGGGCCCGGCGCTGGAGTATTCTGAGGGCAGCGGAGGAGGAGGGATCCGGTGGGTGACAGGGGCGCCTGGATTTGTGCCAAAAGCCCCCAAAATATTGGTGCTTTACACGGGGCAGGGGGGCATGGAAAGCGAGCGCCGAGTGCCCGAGTGGGAGGGGAGAGAGCACAGGCATCAGCAGTTCAGCACAGGCGGGGGAAGGGATGGCGCTTTTGTCTTGGGCCAGGCGCCCTTTTCAGCTTCACCCCCGGCCGTGACAACAGCGCTCGTGGCCGTCGCAGGCGGCGTATGGCGCCGGGGGAACTCCATGCCAGGCCCCGGCGCTTTCCCAACTCTTTTCCTACTACACCACACTAGTAGCTGTACGTTCAGTTTACAGAAAGAGGGCTACCTGGGTTAAATAAATAAACAAAAAGGGTCAGTCTCCAGGCGCCATGGATCCATCATTTCCGAGCTCCTTTTCCATTTCTTTTTTACTGCACGTCTGCCGGCACGTGCACGCACAGTAGTAACACCCGGCGCCGTATCTTCCTCGCCAACCGCATCGGACACCGTCGCCAGTTCAGTTCAGGTTCACCACCACAGCACTGACCACCACTCGACAATCAACGTGCCCCCGCACGGCCGCACCGCACCTGCCCCCCAACATGCGCTGCCGCGCGCGCCCGCGGACGTACGTGCTCGCCCCAGCACCGGAGCAGAGCATCCTATGCGTACGCGTATCCTCCCCCGGCCCAGCAGCGTCCCCTCCTCGCCCACACCGAGCACGGACCAGCCAGCCACCGCTTCGGTTGCTGCGGAAAGAACAGGAAAGGCGACGCCGAGCACGTGGAGACGACACGATCGCCGCGCGAACGTGCGCGGGAACGATGGCGTTGTCGTCGCCGCTGTGGGAGAAAAGAAATCCCGGCACGGACAGGAGCAGCACCGCATGCGGCAGCAGCTAGCGCCCTAGCGGGCATGTGCGTGTTGCCCCGCTTCCGATGTACGGTCGCCGTTTTAGAAATCCCCCCCCCCCCCCCCCCCCCCCCCCCCCGGGGGGTGGGGGGCAGGCCGCAGGCGCTCGTCACGGCGCCTTGTGCTGTTGTGCAATCGCCGCCGCACGTGTCCACGGGGTAGGGTGCGGCCATTCTCCCTGCCCGGCCGTGGAGGTGCGGGCGTGGCGAATGCTTATCAGGGGAAGGGGTGTTGAGGGTGTCTGGTCAACCAGCAAGGTCGATAGAAATCTCTGCCTTGTTTTCGTTTCAACAAATAAAAGAAATGAGAAACATTTTTTTTGTCTCTGTTCAACAATATGCACTGAAATTTCAGATACCTCGGGGTTAACAATCATTTCGTCAGTTTCATGCAGCATAAAAACTGCATACTTTAAGTTTTATCTGCCATAGGGGACTGAAACAAGGCATTTAAAAGTGAATGACGATGTCTATAATCAAATCCTCCAAAGACGTGTAAAACGATAAATACGAATATACCGGGTGCAAAAAAAAGACAGAAAAGAAGTATTTTGGTTAGGCATGCGATCCTAAAAGATATGACACCGAATATCTCTAACAACACGCTAAACATCACATGCCAGATATCTAGTGTGACACAAATATGTCTGTAGCTCCTGTCAACTCTAAACATATCGGCATCAGATATCAACTAGCTAGTGTGACCCAAGCATGTTCATCGTTGTCTCAACTGTAGCAATATGACACAACACCATAATTAGCCGGCACGACACCAACATGGCTGTTGCGGCCGTCAACTCTAGTAACATGTGACCACCAAATACAAACCAAATACAAACAAGATGGTTGGGCGTGTCTCTCGCTCTCTTTGTAAAATGTAGCACTGCTGAGACGATTAGATGTGTGTTATATAGCATGTCATGATGTCATAATACAATCACCTATTGTTTATTTTGATTTTTGACAAGGATCTATCAATAGTTTTACGGCATGTCATCTATGCGTCTTTGTTTACTGATATCAGGATAAATATTTAAAAAAGGCAACAAATAACCATAGTTTAAAAAATAATCCTTGTCTATTAAAATATTGCAGATACTACATCTTTGTTTTTTTGTTTAAGCATAACTTGAATATCATATTAAATATTACTATTGCGGTTTACAAGTTACCTATACATTTGCAAACGTGCAAAGTATGTACAGTTGAAGTCTTTCTACTCCTACGTTATAGCCAAATGGAATCCAGCAAGTACGCTAGCCTTTCTAAAGCTCTGTATAACTCCAAGAAAAGATGCGGGCTGTGGTGTATCCCCAGTAAAACGGGTAATGCAGAATATGGCAAGTAGGTCGATGCGTATCCCTGCAGCTGCCCTGGGCCGCTGGGCGGCAGGGGGTTTATAAACCCTACGGGGCAAGCACGCAGGAGCGCAGAGGGATGCCGCGACGCAACCCGTCGTGCCGGGCGCAGGGTTTTGCCGAGATTTTCCCAAAAAAAGGGCATTGCCACCGCACCAAGAAAAGAAAACGAGACACCGCGATAAAAACATACCCCAATCTCCATCTTCTCCTCTTCTTCCTCCTCTCCCCGTAGCGGCTTCCCCCCGATTGGCACCCGGGGCGGCCCCATCCCGACCCGGCCGCCGCGCGCCGCCATGGACGGCCTGCACGGTACGGACGCCTGCTTCTCCCCCGCGAGGGCCATGTCGCCGCAGGTCAGGCCCCCCGGGCCGCCGGACGTAGGCAGGTAAGCCTCGGCGCTGGGGTTGGGGGGTGGGTTTCATCGGGAGAACGAAAAGATTGGCTCTTTGGAGTTGTGGGGAGTCCGTCTGATCCGTGCCTTGTTTTTGCTCCTGTGTCTGTGTCTGGGTGCGATTGGATTGCTTGTGGCGCAGTCAGTACCTGGCGGACTTGCTGCAGGAGCATCAGAAGCTGGGGCCGTTTATGCAGGTGCTCCCAATCTGCAGCAGGCTGCTGAATCAAGGTGAGTGTTTTGATCTAGGTGTTATAAAAAGATGCTCTTGTTGCTATGTTTCTTATGCAGATAAGCATTGCTGCGGTAGATTCGAACTTCTCATGCTGTCCTCTACGGGCAAATTGCTACGACTTGCCTTGCTTGATGAAAATTTGCTAGATAGACGTCTTTTGATTTCAGCTGCAATGTTTTGTGCCGTGGGTATTGATAGATGAAAAATCTCGCCTGTTCATAACAAGTACAGTGGCTTTTCTTCAGTGGCAGGATGTTTTCTTATGTCAATGTTATGTGCTAACTTTTGCTTATCGATCCATGGTACCAGAAATAATGCGGGTGTCGAATATGCGGCGCCAACATGGTGCTGGGGAGTTCGAGAAGTTTCCAATCGCTAGCCCAAACCAGATGCATCCGTCACCCCCCATGCCAAATTTTTGCGGGAACAGTTATAGTCCATGGAATGGGATGCATTCAGAGGTAGGATACACTTCAGTCACTTAGCATACCTTTTTGTTTTTTCTACAAAAAGAGAATGCTATATAAGAGATGTAGCCATGATATAAGTTGCTATGCATTTTCTGAAGTGCAATCCAGCAAGAATTATGATCCACGGCATATTAATATTTCTGCATTCATCAAATTTATTCATGAAGGGCCTGCGAAAATAAAGTTGGCTTTCAAAGAGTACTAAGCATGCAGATGCTTTTATAGACATAAATATAAGCCAACAGGTGGTCAATGGGCTCCATGAAGTGTTTCTTTTTTGACATCCTTGCAATATTTCAGCTGTTTTTTAGTTGGAAGTAGGATTATTACCAACTTCTCTTCTGTTTTTTTGCTGTTAATCCATTTTCCCCTTCCCTTTTCAACATTTATGATTTTAACTAACCGTTACCACTATGTCCTTGTAGGCTTGTAGTCATATTATAAAGGAAACAAATTTATCCATATCAATTATCAACTATATACATAAAAAACTCGGCCTTTTGGAGAAGTGTCCACATGACTTTGCCTCAAGAGAGGGGAGTGCCGAACCCTTTAGGGAGGTACTCGCACGGCTTGCAAGCACCCGGGTTCGAGCCCGGGTGGACTCTCAACTGGGTGCTCTACCAATCAAGCCATTTCTTGGTTCTCTCAATATCAAATAATATCCTGCTATGTTTAAAAAAAAGGGAGGACTTGGCACAGTGGTACAGAGGCTCCACTTGTGGCCTAGAGGTCCTGGGTTCGAACCAGCCTCTTTGCAGAATTTCAAAGAAATTATGCAAGTGTAAGGCTTTCTATGAATTCCGTTCCCCAAACCCACCTCGTGTGGGAGCTTTCGCACCGGGTACGCCTTTTATTATTTTATTACGCTTAAATACTTTATCGCAACTCACATCCATTCTATTCACCACATCAGATAAAAGGGGTGTCAACATCCTTCCAAAAAGCGTGCAAATGAAACTGACACTCAAATTATCTAAGACACACTGCGCTGGGACTTCAAGGGACATAACTAAATCTCTGGTGTTTAAGCCACAAAACTCAAAAGTGAAAACAATTTGATGTAAACCAAGAATTATATTTTCCATTATCTTCTCTTCTCGCCTTCCTCCTTTACCATATTACACTATTTCCATTATCTAAAAAATTTCCAATCATCCAAGGCAGCATTCTTGTCAATTATGATTGAATTAGTTTCAATTATCTAGTCATATTAGAACCACTGACCACAAAGTTGACAAGAACCTGTCATTCTACAATACTCTACAATACTTACATCTGCTTCTCAAATTGTCCACATCACCTGAATAGTCTTCGAACTGTACACTAGACATGTGGAGAAGCGTGTGACGTGTCTTCCATATTGAGTTTGGTTTGTAGCCATGTTTGGAAAGAAGTTCCTGTAATCCAAATAATGCTCAAAAGAAGGTCCATGCTTAATGATACACTATTGAAGGTGGAAATATAAACTTGATCTATTTCTCCACAAAGATCTGACATTTTCCTTTGCATTTGCTTTTGCTGAGACTGGCAATTCATTTTTTCACCTTGAACAGGAGTTGAAATGTTTAGAGTAGGGGTTTATAGTTTTTAGAAACATAGCTTTTGTGCTTGTGGTGGGACGCATGCAAGTTGTAACTGGGGAAAAAAACTCGACCAACCTAGGACGAAGTAGGTGGTTTTGCATAGAAAGAATAAACAGGCATCCAAAGTTGAGTTGAACCTAGGTGCTTGGGGTTTACAACCACACCTACCGCCAACTAAGCTAAGTTTAGTTCTCCAATGTTGTAACTAAATCTTGGGCATATTAAGAAAGCATTCGGAAGCCTAGAAGAATTGTTTAGAATGAAGTTTGTTTAATGTTTGGCCTTTTTATCCAATTCTGTAATGTTCTTTCTTTAGGAAGTATATGGTGCCAATTTTGTACATTCTCTAAATATATCCAAAGAAGTACATCACTAACACTCTGCTATCATTGGTCAGAGAGTAGGTGTTCCACAAGGAGCTATGGGTTGGCAAGGACCCCCACAAAGTCCCTCTTCATACATTGTCAAGAAGATTTTGCGGTTGGAAGTACCAACAGATACATACCCTAATGTATGTTTTCATCTGTCATATTTGCAAGGGTTTCTGGTACAGCACTATGGCACCATTACTTATACTACTAGTCGTTTTGTACAGTTCAATTTTATTGGCCGTCTTCTTGGCCCAAGGGGAAATTCTTTGAAGAGGATTGAAGCCTCTACAGGTTGTCGTGTTTTCATCAGAGGGAAGGGCTCAATTAAAGATTCTGGCAAGGTAAGCATTACTCTGGAATCAACCAGATATGGCTATGTGTACTGTATCTTGAAATGACTGGATGATTGTTTGTGTTTTGTTTTTACAGTAGGCATTTATTTTCAGATTGCATCTAGCAAACCTTCAATACTAACCATGCTACTCTTTTCATTTCGTAATAAAGGAGGAACAACTTAAAGGAAGACCTGGCTATGAACACTTGAGTGAGCCCCTCCATATCTTGATTGAAGCTGAGTTACCTGCTAATGTGATCGATGCAAGACTTGCAAAGGCACAAGAGATCCTTGAAGAGCTATTGAAGCCAGTGGTATGCATACGTGTTCTCAACCTTCTTATCTTCCCTTCCACTTTTCAATCTGCAGCTTATCTCAAACATATGCTGAAACATCCAAACATGCCAAAGAAAAGAGCTTTGCCAAACATCCAAACATCCAACTTGTGTCAATTGCTCTATTCTTCCACATTTGTTTTAAGCAGATCACTGAGTACTAACCCACTAGATTAATGCTATGGGCTACGACTTTTACCAGCTCATAGTACTCCACAAATGAATAAACAATCAACGTCCTTGACTTCTGTTTCTAAATCCTGATTCTTATGCACTGCTAAACAGGACGAATCACAAGACTACTACAAGAGACAGCAACTCCGGGAACTTGCCATGTTAAATTCACCCCTCCGAGAGGAGAGTCCACATCCAGGTGGTGCTCCTCCTAGCCCCTTTAGTAATGGTGGCATGAAACGAGTGAAACAATGACCACGGAGGCTCATCCCTCCCTCTTGACTCTCCAGCAATCCCAACCAGTCCATGCCTTCACACCCTAATTTTTCATGAGCAAGCTTTCATGACGGTGTTGGCAGTATGCGACATCCTTTACTGTATTAGCAGGTGAATTTTGATCTCCCATCCCATGTGACATTAACCTTATGAGAATGACAGATGACTATGCGTAGTGTATCCTCTGTGGCTGTATAATTAGAACATTTGATTTATTTGTTACTGGTAATGCTGAGATATAGTACTGTGCAAAATTTTGAGTTACAATGCGTTAGTGTGGCGGTACTTATCTCATTTTTTCGCTTTTCGGTGCAACATATTTGTGAGCTCTCCTTAAATCATTACTGGCAAGCAGAAATATGTATCGTATCAGGAGGCAGCTGTGGCTGTCTGGCAATTATGGATTTGAGTTCAGCAGTCCAGATTTCAGTTGATACTGCTGTTGGTTATGCAGTCCACACTAACAGGGGCTAGACTCTAATCTTAGCCATTCAGATTTTGATCGAATTATCTATTTTCAAGCACTGGCCATTTTATTAAACATTGTTGATGAAAGGTGGCCAATAGGCTTCAACGATATTACCTTCATTCCAAATTATAGGTTATAGGTTGTTTTGATATTTTTAGATACAAGTTTGACAGTGTGTACCTGCTGTTTAAACCTAACAGCCCTAAAATTCCAAACTATCAAAGCTCATGTGCAATGATAATTTGGCAAGTGCATCTAAAGTTGACACATAATTTGGCAACTTCATTCCAAATTGTATGTCGTTTTGATTTTTCTAGGTTCATAGTTTCGCACATATCAAAAACTATGAACCTAGAAAAGTTAAAACGACCTACAATTTGGAACGGAGGGGGTGGTACCTAAATTCGGCTGGCTTTAGGGACACCACAAACTCTACATATTCTACAATTAGATCATGCCTAGATGTCGGTACTCGGTACCAAACTCCTAAGAAATAACACCTCGTGCAACACATCTTTTTGTTTATTTGCGAGTTGGTATATACTTATGCAACGCAGGAGCTTCGGAGTTCATGTATCACTTTTGAAGAACTTAATTAGTGCTAGGTTTCTATATCGAGAAGGGACCACTAGTCCCGAAAGGACATCAAGGGGCTCGAATAGTTCACACATCTCAACCAGATAGGTTGAATAGTTTGCACATATAGTTCATAAATAAACATTAGCAGTTAATTGCTTTGAACCAAAATAAGTTCGCTCGGCAGTCAGCACACATGTAAGTCGGTTCCTCTTGCTCGTGGAAAAGAATGAGCGATGACTGGAAGAAAGAGAAGAAGCAACGGAGACAAACAACAATACAGTCAAGGGCACATGCGTTATTTGATATACCAAAATAATGAAAAATAAAAGAAAATAGATTAAAATGAAAGATTATCAGACAAATCAAGCAATCTGGCGTTTTGAGTGTCAAAACTATGAAGCAAACGTTTCGGATGTCAAATATGTGAAGCTTGTTGTTTGGAGTGTCAATATGGCAATTTTCTCAATAAAAGTTGTGACGTCAGTATTGTAATGTTGTTGTCCCATTAAAAGTTTGTTTGTATCTTTTCTTTCGAATTCGCTAGGAGACAAACAACCATTACCAACTCACCACAATGTGGATGCCCTTCTTGTTTTTTTTCTTTCGTTTCCTTCTAAACTATTTTGCCCATTCTCTTCTATGCCTATGTGAAATTTTTCATTGTAAATTGATTTGAGGTCCAATTGGAAGCGACTAGTCCTTCACTCCTTTGATATGTGCTTATGCTCAGGTTAGGCCTAAACTTATAAATATACGCACTCATTTTATACGATTGTGATAGACTTAGTAATTATTATATAAAGTGTTTCATTCACATGTATAGTAATCATTGAACCCTTAGTTTAAGTTATGTGTTTAGCAAGTTCCCCAAAAAAAAGTTATGTGTTTAGCATGAAAATATGTATTCTCATAACTTCTTCTGTACATATATGTATGGTCTAGATGGTGTCAGACATCATGCACAAGTTAGTATTTTCTATACAAACAATTGCATGGATAGATAATTTAGAATATATTGGTGTACTTGGGGTTTTTTAAATAATATATGCAGGTATTCCCCTGCTGACTTTGTTCAAAAAAAATATATGTAGGTATTTAAATTTGTATTTAGAGATTACTTTAGGTTGTTTATAATAATGACAAATATGGATAAATTATATGCAAATTTAAAAGGTTGCTTTACTTTTTTTCTATAATTGCATAGATAGGTAATTTAGATGAAGATTAATGGGTTCATTTAGGTTGTTTTTCATGAAAAAAGTGAGTAATTTAGATATAGACTTCAGGGTTACTTTAGAGTATTTTTATAATGAGGAGTTGCATAAATTTTTAGAAAACATAAAGATCCGGGTCTATCGGATTGGCTGGATGTTTCTGATTTGTGAGATAATTCTAGAAATTCCGTTTTTTAACAGGTTTCGTGAGGATTAACATGAAGGTTGATTGTTTTCCTTTTTATTGGCAACCCTTATGGGAAATGAATTGTCTCACTAGAAATTCAACATTGCCTTAGCAAAGTCTTTAGCTTGAACCATGTATCCGTGAGTGCCCCAACAATTCATCTTGTAACGGTTTTTATTTAATTCTTAATAAAAAAAGATACGCAGCTCTCACGTATTTAAGAAAAAGGAAGCTCGACATTTCAAACAACTTAAAACTACTTGAGCTGGACAATTTTTTGCAAAAGATAATACTTGCTAGAAATTATATTGAACAAAGATTAGTCATTATCTATGGTTCAAAGCATTGCCAACTGGAGTCCTGAAGGGATTCTGAATTTATCTTAAGTTTGACAAAGTTTATAGATAAACTCAGGATCCATTAGGGCGGAGGGGAGTACTTGAGATGAACTATCTATATTTCTTTGCTTCTTATCATGGAAAGCAGTTTGTCTCGATTGGAGCAAAAAAAAAAAAAAGCTTAGCGTAAAAACATCATATCTAAACAAGTAAGAGGAAATAAGCATAGGGCGGAAAACATATTAGTTGGCTGGAAAATCTAAGATAATATCCTAAGGTAGGGAAGATAATCGCTACAAACCATTCAAAATTGAGAAGTGTTCAAATTCGTATTAAGAGGATGAAGCTGGACAAATGAAACAGGTAATGATATGCCATGAACATCTCTAAACCGCCTAGCTTGCTCCACGGTACAATACATAACAGCTGTACAGATCATAGAAACATCCCAGTTCTTAACCATGGAACAAGAATGATACCTCTATTTTTACTACGGAGAAGGCAAGTAATTGTTGGTAGCTGATTTACATTAACCTTTTTAGAGCAGGCCCAACGCTTCACGGTCTGCAGTGAGCTCACCTTGCCAAATCGGATGGGAACCTCTCTCTCTGCTCATCGAGGACTGCAGGACGCCACGCACGCGAGGGAGACAGGGCTAGTGCTGCATGCCGTCTGGTCTGGATCTAGTACTCTCTCGGTTCTAAATTGTACTCGTATTGACTTTTCTATGCATCTACATACATAGGAAAATACATAGGAAAAGTCAGTTACTTTTTTATTTCGAACAAGCATGTGGTCTTGCACAGCTAACATGCTTGCATTTTGAGATTATGAGTTTAGATGGTGTCTTAAATGCATTCCGTTTATAACCCTTTTAGAACCCTTTGGCGCAGCTCCGACCAGCTCTGACTCAAAAGACCGTAGCACCGTTGTAGAGTGCAGGAGCTGGAGTTGGAGCTCCACTGACTTCATCTCTTTCCCAATTCATAATCCGCCTCCGTTGCCTCGCCTGCGCTGCCGACCTTGGCATCGCCCCCAAACTTAGCCGCCGTCCGTCGCCTCCAACCCCGCCGGCGCCGTCACCTCAAGCAGACTGGGGACGTCCTCACCTCCGATCCAATCCCGCCGCCGCCATCGCCTCCAGCACGCACACCGGGGACGCCCTTGCCTCCGATCCAATCCCGGCGCCACCGTCGACTACAACACGCAGACTGGGGATGCCGTCATCTCCAGCACTCACCCCGGTGCCGCCGTCGTCTCCGGCATTCGCACCGAGGCCGGCGACACCTCCAATCCCACCCCGACGACGTTGTCTCCTGTCCCAGACCGGGGCCACCATCGCATCCAACCCAACCCTGGCGCCGCCGTTGCCTCCAACTCCACCCCGGCGTCGCCGCCGTCTCCAGCACGCAGACCCCAGCGTCGCCGTCGTCTCCAGCACCCACCCCGGCGCCACCGTCGTCTCCGGCGCCTACCTCGTCATCCATGCCGTCATCAATGCCGTCACTGTGTGAGGGTGCCATCTTGATCCATTCTGCACAAGGAACCAATACAAGAAGGTCAGATCTCTCGGTCATGATGTGATTTTTGCCGCAACATTCTTGCCACTTCAATTTCTCCTTGCATTGTTCTGTAGTGTGTTGGCGGCAGTTAACTGGTCAAATTAAGTAATAATAAAAAATTAAGATGCAATCTTAATTCTTTAGAACCAATACAAGGTCAGATCTCTCAGTCATGATGCGATTTTTGCGCAACATTCTTGCCACTTCAATTTCTCCTTGCATTGTTCTGAAGTGTGTTGGCGGCAGTTAACTGGTCAAATTAAGTAATAATAAAAATTTAAGATGCAATCTTAATTCTTTAGATGCTTCTGAATATAGTTCATGTATAATTCTGATGGATAGGTGCTTCGATGTTTTGAACAAAGATTATGGAGCTCAATGCAATTGTCTAATTTGACTGCCAATGGTAGAATCATATTCTAAGGAAGTTTGACAAATAATAGTGTTAAGAATGGAAAATATCAGAGCAAGGAAATATTTATATGCAGAGGGAAAGAATCCTTTCAAGGAAATATCAGAGAAGCATAAAATATCTTGTAATCCATAACAGCTACCTGGTATAGTGGCTGAAATTTTCCAGAACATGCCTTCACAACTTCTTGATCAACAATTCCACCAAAAATAGCAGCCATTGGGTTCAGGACAGCTCTAGAACCACTTGCAAAACGCCGCCGCAGCTTTTCATCAAGCTTACCTTCAATCTTGTAATCAATTGTGGATTCATTGAAAGAAGCAGTGAACTCCACAATCCTTTGGGCATCCTGGGCACAACCAACAGCAGGGAAACGTCCAAACTCTTTCCTAAATTTATCCAAAGCTAGAAATGCAAAATGAAGCAGAGGTGGCGGTCAAACTTCAAACAAGCACTCAGAGGGAAATTGCCAGGTTCTCTAATAGAATCTCTCAAACTCTTAAATTCCACAACCATTTGTTCTTTCACCTGCGTAACACTTCCATCTTATGTATAAATGCCAAAGTTACTTGTATCCTCCTCGATGCAAAACGAATATGGTCTTGAACGTATTATCTTCCTTGGCTTGCCATCATTCAGTTCATTCATTCCCTGGACCTCTGAGAAAACAACAAGATCACCTTCCTGGAAATCAAGGCGCTCACCATCAATACAGTATACCGTTGCAGGATTGTCATTGCTGATGAATGCAATTATGCCAGTATGTGGATCTTCACCATCAAGATCATGAACAGCGAACTCAGGCCCAAAGTCACAAAAGACACTACCAAAGAGACCACAGACTTCTGTTTTGATAAAGGAAATTGGGGGCTGGTGGCTGCGACAATAATCATCGAATTGAAATGCCTTGTCCAGACTAATGTCAGTGAAAACAGCCACCTGAAAATCAGAAAGTGTAAGTATGATAACTGTATGATGACTTCACAGAGTTACGTTGACGATTTATGATACAAGACTTGAACACTGCAGCAATACATTCAGTGATGCTACCAAACATGTCACTATCATTAAATAAATTGTATTGGAGGGAAACTTTATCAATTTAATCTGAACATATAGGCTTAAGTCATATGATGTTACTAATCGGAGGTTGCAATTGTGGTGTCACTTAAAGATTTCCAAATTTATTGACTGTGGAAAGCTATCAAGATACTATCAGGCTCACACAGCGAGATACTAATATACAAGGTTGGTTAAGGGGTTCTGCAGTAGAATAACCAACCAACTTCTTTCACAAAGTAGGTTGGAAAAGTTAGGTCATGGATGCATCTGATAGCATGGAAGCACATCTATGGTATAAGCAAACCCTACACAGACTTGCAATTGGCAAAGAGATAAAATACAGATTTGCACTGATTCAATTTAACTCCAGGTTTCAGTAATTTTCATTTCAAGCAAATAAATTCACCTAGGCCCCACAAAAGGAAATCATTTGGTACTATGAGCACGATGACACTTGGATACAAAAGAAAAAATTACTCATAATCATAGGATCAGATACTGAAATCAAATAGAGAATATGAGCAGAAACACTAAAGATCATATCAAAGGCCAGGATGGATTAGCCTGTTACTATCAACACCAGGAATTAACCTGAATACGTCTATAATGTCATACACTTCAAAATGGGATCTCAAATAAAATAGTTTCTCAACAATGATTGTGCTACCTATCACTGGATAGGAATGAAGACAACACAACAAGAAGTAACAAATTTTAACACAGTGGAGAACTAGCAGACCTGGAACTTTGAAAGGTGCTCGGTGGTCAATTCTTCTGTTAAAGCAGATATATCAACAACATTGTTAAGTTCTTGAAGCTTTGCAACACAAGCAACAGCCCTGTTCTTCTCAATGTCGTGCTCGGATAGAAAGAAATTGCCCGATAGGTCCCGCATTTTCACATTTCCCGCATCATGTAGGGTGACATACTTAACACCAGCCAGAGCAAGATTCTTTGCTGTTGAAAGGTTATTAATTCCAAAGATCATTGATCCAGATAACATATAACTAATAAATCATAGTGCGATTAGCAATCATACCATACCAATAAGACAAGAAGACATGGTAGCATTAGAATTTGACAAAATGGATATAGGATAAAAGAAATAGCTATCTCTTAAATAATTAAAAATTACTGGTTCAAACAGGAAAAAAAATCCTGATGTCCCTGTGCTGACAGGTGATAGAGGGGGTGATCTAAATCCTAACAACTTGAGGGGTGAAAGAAATACACACATGCACACATGAGAGGCAATGAGTTAGGCTACTCACTACTCATACACGTATCTTATAATGAAGAGAACATTTACATGTCTCTGCCACAAAATACTGCAAATATGTACATAATTAGCAGAAAAATGGTCACTCTTCAACAGAGTATACACTTGTAGAGCAGAAATGCATAAGGCCTCCAGTCTGTTTGCTTGTGCAAGCTAATTACATGCAAGTATCCAAAGTGTATTTCACAATTAAGCAAATGAGCCTCTACACATATTGCATTGCCTAGAAACATGGGGACACCAAAATATCACAGGTTACCAACGACATATAAAAACATGGGGAATATTTTTTTGCAGGAGCACCAATATTAGAACAGGACATTAATAAACGTACGAATCAGAAATTAGAAGGGAGCACGCACCGATCTCCTGCGCGAGCAAGGTTCGCTCGCCTGCTTGCGTGCTCGCACAGGCCGCCTGAGGCACCGTCGAACGGCGTCACGGTGCCACAGGGAGCTCCGCCGCCGCGATTCGAGCTCCGCCGCCGCCGATTCGAGCTCCTCCGCCGCCATCGATTCGAGCTTCGACGCCGCCGGATCGAGCTGCGGGGCTAGGCAAGATGAGCAGCGGCAAAGGAAGCAAACGTCCCCTTGGGAGCTAGCCTTGCTTAGCCTAGCGAGGCGAGCGGCAGCAAGGGTTCCAAGCACGCCCTGCAGCAGCGGCGGCGAGGCAGGGTAGCGGTGGGGAGCAATGACAGGACTAGCGAGCGAGGGTGCGGCGAGCTCGAAACGGGTCAAAGCTGTGCGGTGGCTCCAGAGCGGCGAGGTCCAAACGACCTGAGAATGAACGGATAAGAATAGCTGAAGAGGAATAGATAAGAAAATGATAGGATTGGAGAAACTTTTTTTAAAAAAGAGGAAGGGATATAAAATGAAACGGAGAAAACGAGGGGAGAAAAAAAGAAAGCTGATGGAGAAAAAAAGAAATTATTAGTTAATTTATAGTTATATTCATTAATTTGGCATGACAATTTGGCAATGGTAGATTGGATATTTGACATCTTCCGTACAGGGAGAAGCCGTTTTGCTAAATATTTTTAAAAACGGCTTCAGCATCACCAGATAAGCTGCTTCACCGGAGGAGACACAGCCAGAGCCATTCTACGAGGAGCCGTATCCCCACCAAACAGGTCTCAATGCTGTTGCCGCTGCACGCTAAATGTTTAATTTATTGCCCGTAGCAACGCACGGGCACGATCCTAGTCTTCTCAATTTATGTAACAGTTTCATGCTATGGTATACTGGGTATTTGGTAGCACTCCACTCCAGCTTTTTCAGCTTCACTCCACAAACTTCCTGCCAAAACACGTCCAGTCAGAAAAAAGGTGGAGTTGGTGGCTAGATCCATGAACACTGAGGCCCCGTTTGGGAGAGCTTCAGCTTCGGCTTCTCCACCAGCTGAAGCTGGAGCCCTACCAAACTATGAGATGGCGAACGACTTTGGCGGAGAAGCTCTGCGAATCGTGCTGACTGGAGTTGATTGGGGGAGTGGCGGAGGTGGCTGGCAGCGGGCGCAGACGAGGCTTGAGGGCGGCGGCGTGGGAGCAGAGGCGCGGGGCGGTGGTGGTCGGCGGCGGACAAGCCACAACGGAGGACGGCCAAGGATGGCCGGCGGTGGCGGGCGCGGGCAGAGGTGGCCGGCGGTGCGCGCTCGGGCGCGGGGCGGGGCGGGGTGGAGCTGGAGGGAGCTGGCGGTGAAAGGGGAAATAATAGGAAGAGAAGAGAAAAGGAGAATGGAAAAAAGAAAAAAAAGAGAAAAGAGAAAAAAAGAGAGGAGAAAAAAATAGGAAGAAAATAGAAAACCGAAAATAAAAATAAAATGAATAAGGGTATTATAGACATTTCTTCATTTTTATCCATGTTATACAGTTAGCAGAAGCTGTTTTGCTAAGCGTTTTTCTATCCAGACAAGCTGAAGAAAAAAAGTGCTTCACCGAAGAAGCCACAACCACAATCATTTTAGCCATAATCGCAGCCCTACCAAACGAGCCTGGTTCCAGAACTCCTCGTGGACCTGTGCTATGCCAGTGATTACACATGTATAATCCATGGAAGGAAAAAAAGAACTCGCCCTCCCGTGACCCGTCGCACCCTCCCCCTTCTCCCATCATTTTTCTCCTGCTATCGCACCCTCCGCCCGGCACCCGCCGGACCTCGCCATCGTCGCCCACTGCAGTCGCGCAGCCCCCACCCAAACTGCGCCGCCATCGACCGTTGGGGAGGGCCGCCTGCATCGCCATCCATGCCCCCCACGGGATACGCCAGCCATGCTCCCCGGGATGTGCCGCCGCCGCCTGCGCCATGGCTGCTCGTCGAGGCCACGACCACAGCCGTGCCGCCGCAATCCGCAGAGCCGCGCCTCCGCCACCTGTCGGTGCCGCGCTGCTGCCCGCGGGGCCGTGCCGCCGTAGCCTTCGAAGCTACGCCTTCGCCGCCCGCCGACGGCGGCGCGCTGCCTTGAGCCGCGCCTCCGGTGCCCCCGCGGCCGTGCCTCCTCCGCACATCGGGACGTGCTGCTGCGGTTCGCCGGGGCCGGGGTTGGGGCGGCGCCGCGCACGCCAGGGCCGGGGCCGGGGGTTGGGGCCGAGGCCGTGTCACGCTGTTGGCAGGGCAGCAGGAGGATTTGTGAGCTTTGGAGCTGCGAATCTTGAAAAATGCAGCGGCGGCGGCCATACTGTAGCCCTGGAGACCCGCCGAGGCAAACGGCTTATCGTTTGATGCAGGGACCGCCGGCGCCTTGACTCAGAACCAAGGCACAATAGAGGAATAGAGAAGGGATAAAAGATGAGAGAATGACACGTGAGCCCATTTACAAAGGACACAATAGACCATTCACAACAAAAGCTCTTATTCTTGGAGCTGGAGCTACCGCATCAGCCAAACATGTAGAGCAACTCCACATTTTCTCTGAAGCACCAAGGTGGAGCCACTCTATGGTGGAGTTGGTGAAGTGGAACTGAATTTTTTGAAGTGGAGTGCTGCTAAACACCTCCTAATAATTAGCACCATTTTCACTATAGTAATTAGCACGATTTTCTTCTCCGTTAGTGCCTGAACATGCACATCCATGTGCTGAACACCTGAACCATACATTGTTCCATGTATGCATGTGCTGAACACCTGAACCATACATTGTTCCATGTATGCATGTGCTGAACACCTGAACCATACATTGTTCCACGTAGAGAAAATTGGATACATAGAGGGTCTCTTGAGCCTTGTTGATGGACAAGAGGAAACTTAAAGGAGACGATTATTGCTGCTCAGTATCGTTGTACATACAAGTTTCTTGTATGGTGGGTTTATTTGTCTGATCTACGCTAAGAAATAGAAGTAGAGCCGATTTACAACAGTGGTGGTGCAAATCATGTTTGATTGCAGGTCAAAGGGAATAAGAGAGGGTAGTATGGATCATCATGAAATAAGTTCACAACCTGGTAGGTGCATAAGTTTGTATTTTGAAACTTTTATTTCCTTCCTCAGGCTAAAATAGTTGATAAATTGGGTGAAGAGCATATCACTTGGAATTAAGAGCATATGATGGTTACAATGGAAACAATCCGTTTGGAGTGGCTACTGTCATGCAGATGGCAGACACCTTTTGCTGCCAAAAAAAAAGGTGGTGATGTATCTAGTTGAGCAATTGTTGCTGATGTTTCTACCTGAGGGCTGAGAGAGTAGTCTTTGCTAATGTAATGCTCACGGGCAATAGATTTTACCTTTTGTTGAACACTTTGTAATTACGTTGCTGCTTTGGTACGAAATCCGGGATTATTGTGGGGCAAAAATAGTTCAGTGTTGTTGTTTAAGTGTACAGAATAACTTCTCGTGCTCACATTGTTATGTAAGACCAAAATGCTATCTGCACTAGCAGATAGTCATGCTGTTACAGTTGCTTTCAACATCCTTTTGAACCTGATTCAAATATTTCAATTTTCAAATCCTGATTCACATATGTAGAAGCTACTGTGCCCATTCATACTACATCCAATCTTAATAGCCGTACAATCAACTACTTTGGTATATAAACATCCCAGTTCTCATGAATTATGGTCTTATGCCTACCAGTTGGTACACTAAGCACATACACAAATGTAAGTTGCAGATAGAATTAACATTTACATTTCATCACGCTGTCTATCTATCCCTCGATGCCTCAATTTACACCACATTTAGGGAGTGTTTGTTCCTTGAGCTAAAGTTTAATCCGTGTCACATCGAATATTCGGAGGCTAATTAGAAGTACTAAATATGAGTTAATTATAAAACTAATTGCACAGATGGAGCCTAAACGGCGGGACGAATCTATTAAGCCTAATTAATCCATCATTAGCAAATGGTTACTGTAGTAGCACATTGCCAAATCATGAACTAATTAGGTTTAATAGATTCGTATCGCCATTTAGCCTCCATTTGTGTAATGGGTTTTGTAAATAGTCTATGTTTAATACTCCTAATTAGTATCTAAACATTCTATCGCCGTTTAGCCTCCATTTGTGTAATGGATTTTGTAAATAGTCTATGTTTAATACTCCTAATTAGTATCTAAACATTCGATGTGACACGGGCTAATAATAAGCAATGGGAACCTAATTAATCCATCATTAGCAAATGATTACTGTAGCAATACATTATCAAATCATGAACTAATTAGGCTTAGGTGGTGTTTGGATCCCCGGGCTAAATTTTAGCCCTTGTCACATCGAATGTTTGACACTAATTAGGAGTATTAAACATAAGCTAATTACAAAACCAATTTCACAACCCCTAGGCTAAATCACGAGACGAATCTATTAAGCCTAATTAGTCCATGATTTGACAATATGGTGCTACAGTAAACATTCACTAATGATGGATTAATTAGGCTTAATAGATTCGTCTCGCGATTTAGCCTAGGGGTTCTGCAATTAGTTTTATAATTAGCTCATGTTTAGTCCTCCTAATTAGCATCCGAATATCCGATATGACACGGACTAAATTTTAGCTTCATGATTCAAACACTCCCTTAATCTTGCATTTACCTCTGCCTTCAGTGGGGTTGTGACAAAACTCAATCTTCGTCAGATGCTCTATCCCAAACTCTCCATGAAGCCATAAAAGCTAAGCAGATTTCTGCAGTTCTTTTCTACGAATGGTTGTTCTAACAATATCAATGAAAATGCTTGTAGAGTACCACAAATCTGCCATCAAGATCTCAAGCAGAACTAAAAGTTTTTTAGATGGATAGGCAAAAAATTCTGCCCCATTTTCATTAGAAAACAAGGAAAAAATCTTTCATCATTTAAGTATTTTTACAGAGTGATCGCTAAAGCAGGACAATACCTATTACATCGACTAGCCTATAGCAGCTGGGAACAAATCACCACTGCAAACAGCAATACAGATTACACATGTAGTCTGCACAGAAGTTCTACACGCGTACTACAAAACAACCAGATAGCTGTCCATGCTGTTTGTCGGAAGCTGTCCGATTCAATGTCCAGCCTTGACGTCCGAGTCGATCTCCAAAGGGGGCCCTTCGAACATCGATTTCCGTACAGTTATACATCTCCACATCTTTTTTTCAGAACCATTTTTATGTCCAGCCAATTCTGTAAACCAAAGATCATATCATTTCTAGTTAGCCATATTGCCCAACAAGCTCCAGCAGTGATGATGTTGATCAAATCATGCATGTCCATTTACTAGCCATGTCTAGATAGCAATATATATGGACATTGACAAAAGTGCCGACATAATAACCCCAGTTTCTCATTGCGGTACTCCTTTTCAGTAAGTTTTAGTAGCTTAAACCAATACATATTTTAGATTGATTTCACTATTAATCATAATACAAACTCATTTCACTGTTAAACATGATATATAAACTCGAACCATGACATTGTGCATGCTACTAATAGTTTGGAAGCCTAAGCTCTGTAGCGAGTATTGTGTGATGGATCAGTATATGATTAATTTCTGCTACATCTACTAGATAGAAAAATGTAAATCAGTACATCCAGAGGCCCATGAGCAATATTTTCTAGCACTCAACTTTAATAGATATTTTAGAAACATCAAAGGAAATATTACTACCAGTGCTTTGGCAACTCAAGAAATCTAGTACTGTTACCCTGAAAAAACTATTACCCCTTCTTTTTTGCAAGGGTATAGACTAAACCAGCCATTCGATTCACATGAACTAGTTTCAACCTCTAAAGAAAAGACTTTGAATTCAGAGCAACTAATACAAATAATTATGGCTTCTAGCACAAAGTTATGAAAATACGGTATAAATCGCATGTCTCAAAAGCCTATTTACTCACTTCTGCAATTCTAAAGCAATTCTCCTTCCAATCTTTTTAAAGAGAGCACCTATAACTGTAACAGAATGACAGTTGAGATGTGCAAGAATCCTAGCAAGATCCTATGCAGCAGTTTTAAACACATAAATATGCTCCGTGCCAAGAAAAGAAGCAGCCTATAACTGTAACAGACGGAGATAGTGAGTGGGGGAGCGTACCGTGACAGCACCGCCTCCGCTTCTCCGTGGAAGAGGAGGGGATTCCCATCCGGCCCTCAGAATCGATTTCCATCATATCCCCATTTTGGACCTGAAATGAGGAGGAGAGAGAGTTTAGGGGCCTTTGACTACATGTACCATGGAACCGGACTTAGTTGATAGTTGTGGGATTTTTTCAGGGGTCTATTCATAAATTGTACACCTGTGTAATGTGGCGTCCAGATCGCACACGTCCATCTTCAGTTTGACGGTTGATATCATTGCGGAGTATGGGAGCAGTGGAGCACCTGGAGGCCCTGGAGTACTGGAACCATTCTCCGCCGCCATTCCCACTCCTACGCCCGTTGTTTTCTGCGCACCGACCGTCAAATAATTGGCTCGCCGATGGAAAGACGAGGTTGGTGTGGGCAAAATCCAAACAGCCCCATATTTTTCCGACTCGCCTCTCCCCGAGCCGCCGCCTGCCGACTCCTCCTCCCCCGAGCGCTGCTCCACCACCTCCCGCTCATGGCCCTCTCCTCCACTGTCGGGCATGCATCCTAGGTCCACGAGTAGACCCTGGACGACCACAAAGGGACGTACTCGGATATGATCAGAATAAGGGATAGGCATATCCTACTCGGACTAGTCAAGTATAAGTATGTGTATGGAAAACTACTCGGGCTATACCGAGTAGAACTCTGTAATAGTACTCGACTAGAACTCGGACTTGTAACCTTACCCTCCCGTGCATATAAGGGCGGGCAGGGACCCCCCTCAAACGGGACAACTCTGGTTCATCCAAGATCAATACAAACCAACACACAGGACGTAGGGTATTACGCGATCTAGCGGCCCGAACCTGTCTAAATCGTGTTCCTTGCATCACCATTGATTCCTTGATTCTCGACGATCCTTACCGCACAAAAGACCACCTAGGGTACCCCTTAGGCGGGTTGCCGGTCTAAAACACCGACAGCTGGCGCGCCAGGTAGGGGCATTCGTCGAGTTTCTCAGCGCGAACTCAATGGCAACGGTCATCATCAAGCCCGTCTTCATCATCGAAGTGGACGCAACCTTCGTTTTTGGATCCTGGCTTTGCGTCGCCGATGGCTGGCTCGTTCCGACGCCAGATCATCAACGCCCAGGAGAAGAAATTAGAGGGTCTGGTCAGAAAAAACCAAGATTTCAAAGTCGACAACTTTGAGTTCGACTACGCGTCGGACTCGACTTCGCTTCGGACTAGTCGTTCCCAGTCACCCCCAAGCCGGTTTCGACTCCAAAACGGTTTCCGTACGGACTCCGCAATGCAGCTGAAGTCCACTAGGATTTTCTTACTCGAATTCAACTCGAACTCGGGCACGACGAAGATGACGACTCCGACTCGGTTTATCCGCCAGAGATACCATTATCTGGTCCAGCCCAAGGATTGGTAATAACTTCAACGTTACAAGGCAGATTTGCACATTGGCCAGGTTTGAAACCATCTCTTCTTGCCCGCGACTATGACTCGCGCCTTGTCGCTCATATAGACAACCTCCCATATCAAGAGGGTGTCCCCACTCCTATCCAACCGCGAGGAAAGTTCCACAGAGATTGCAACGTCAAGCTCCGGAAGTTACTACCCGGACAGAGAAGTCCTTGTTATTACTCAAAATAACAACCTGGGTACTAGCCAGAACAGAACCCCCAGGCGATTAGCACAACTCGACAACATCTCAGAAAATGAGTCTACAGCTGACGCCCCACAAAATGAAACCTCTGATCAAAGAAAACCAAAGAAGGATGCGCAATGCTACTCGAGCCGAGTGATGACAGTCGATGGCTGCAAATATTCCTATCACAAACCTTGAAAGAGCTTTCGACGCAGTTCAGGCTCAAGAGCACAATACCCCACTTGCGGCAATCGCCTCTATCAATCTCTTAACAACGTTGATGCCTTAAGACAGGGACAACGAAGACACAGCTCAGATCGTGCAACGCGGCAATGGATTAATCGCACAACTCGTGGAGCAAGCCTACAAGCTACTTGACAAAGGGTCACCAATTCCGTTTGTTCCTCGCATCACAGCTCACCAAGAAGGCAGCAGAGGTGCTGCAGCCAACAACAACGATGCTCCAAGAAACAACAATGAAGTCGTCAACCAGCTTCAGCAACACAGCCAAGGCCCAAGCAAACACAAGGCCCCAACACGCCATAAGGATGTTGGAGAGGCCAGCTGCACCAACTCGGTAAAAAGTATTCGCCCTACTCGGAAGAACCACGAAGTGTCAAACTTCAGTGATCTACAAGATATCCTCAACAGTCGGCGCGAGCGAGAAGTCGACAACTACAACCACTTTCCTGCTTTCACAAATCGGGTAATGAAGACAAGACTGCCTGACAAGTTCAAGCCAATAGGAATTACCAAGTATGATGGCAAGCAAGACCCTAGTCAATGGCTACGATGCTACTCCTTAGCAGTTCAGGTAGCTGGAGGTAATAATGACACCAAAGTCATCCACCTCCCCATTTGCATGGAACCTGCACCGCTGACATGGCTCGAGTCCCTCAAACCCAAGTCAATTGACTCTTGGGTAGATTTGACAAAGGCTTTCACCAACAACTTTGCCGGCTCCATGGCTAGACCAGGCAACAAGATCGACTTGAGCCAAATTAAGCAAAAAGAAGGCGAAACCTTACGCGACTATTTGCGACGGTTCTTCGAAAAGAAGGCAACCATAGTTGACATTTCAGAAACAGACGTCATCGAGTGCTTCCACATTGGACTCTACGATCGACGAACATACCAAGACTTCGGTCGACAATGGCCAGCCAAAGTCAAAGACCTTAAAGTTATGGTGCAGATGAAGAAGACAAAGAGCGAGAACGGTTCGGCTCCCACCGCAACCGTGGATGCGACAACAACAACAACAATGACCAGGATAGAACTTGGCACAATGATACTCGAAACAACTTCTCGAGTAATCACAATCGCAAAAGGAAGCCCGACAACACTGTTGCAGCCATGACCAACTCCGGGAAAAAGGGATCCCGCAAAAACGATGAAGGGCCGACCTTCACCGAACTACTCAAAAAGCAGTGCCCATGGCACCCGACTAGCAAACACTCGGCAATAGACTGCTACAGCATGCGCCAAGTAATGCAAGATTTACCCGCACCACCACCCCTGAGGAGTACACCAAGAAAAAGGATAAGGGCAAGAACAAAGTCCACAACGACGAAGAAGAAGAAGGCGACTTCCAGACCGCCTCCAAGATAGTTAATGTTAGCTTTGGTGGAATCCCAGGCACCGCATCCAAGCGAGCTAACAAACTCGTACTCAGGGAGATCATGGCCATTGAACCAATGGATCCAACACCGCTAAAGGGGTCAGAAGTGCCCATATCCTTCAGCAGAAAGGACCAATGGACCAAGTTCTCAGAACCAGGCCGGTTCCCCCTAGTACTCGATCCCGTTGTGGCAGGCTCAAAGCTAACAAAAGTCCTCATCGACGGTGGAAGTGGACTCAATGTCATTTTTGCCAAAACATTGAGGAAGATGTGCCTCGGCGTCACTGAAATGCTTACTCCAACAGATTCACCCTTCTACGGCATCGTACCTGGAAATGCAGCTATACCACTAGGACAAGTCGTCCTCCCAGTTACCTTTGGAACAAAGGAACACTATCGTACCGAGTACATCAGATTTGAAGTTCCCGACTTCGAGACATCTTACCACGCCATACTCGGAAGGCCAGCACTCGCCAAGTTCATGGCCATACCACACTATGTTTACTTGGTACTCAAAATGCCAGGCCCCAAGGGAGAACTAACGCTACGAGGAGATCTACGGTGATCCTACGAATGCGACACTGAAGCCGTGGAAATCGCTGTGACTTCTCAAGCACCTAGCCCCATGCAATAAGTCTTTACAGCTTCAAAGAAGCTCCATCCAAATGAACTCGATATCCCAGAAAACAAGTCGGGGTCTACAAAGGTGAAACCCGCAAGTGAGAAAGACTTCAAGCCAGTCGATCTCCAGATGGACGACTCCTCCAAGACAGCCCTGATCGGAACAGGGCTAGATCCCAAATAGGAATCCGCGCTTGTCAGTTTCCTTTGGGCTAACCATGATATCTTCTCTTGGAAACCAGCTGACATGCCAGGTGTGCCCAAGAAACTGATCGAGCACTCTCTTAATGTTGACCCCAAAGCCACTCCAAAACGGCAGCGACTTCGCAGATTCGCTCAAGACAGACGAGAAGCAATCAAAAAAGAGCTAGCTAAGCTACTCACCACAGGGTTCATCAAATAAGTCTTTCACCCTGATTGGCTTGCCAACCCTGTGCTCGTTCGTAAGAAAAACAACAACTGGAGAATGTGCGTCGACTACACCGACCTCAACAAGCACTGTCCAAAAGATCCTTTCGGACTACCCAGGATCGATCAAGTGGTCGACTCCACCGCTGGGTGCGCTTTACTATGCTTTCTCGACTGCTACTCCGGCTATCATTAGATAAGCCTCAAGGAAGAAGATCAAGCCAAAATAGTTTTCATCACACCTTTCGGAGCTTTCTGCTACAAAACAATATCCTATGGACTAAAGAACGCAGGAGCAACTTATCAACGAGCTATACAGATGTGCTTCAAAAAGCAACTTCACCGCAATGTTGAAGCTTATGTCGACGACGTAGTCGTCAAAACAAGAAAACAGGAGGAACTCATCGCTGATCTGGAGGAAACTTTCTCTAGTCTACAAGCTTTCCGATGGAAACTCAATCCTACTAAGTGCGTCTTCGGAGTACCTTCTAGCAAGTTACTTGGGTTCATCATTAGCCATTGCGGCATTGAGGCCAACCCGGAAAAAATATCTGCCATCACAAACATGCAAGCACCAGCTGGCATCAAGGATGTGCAGAAACTCACAGGCTGCATGGCCGCTCTCACCGGTTCATCTTGAGACTTGAAGAACGGGGACTACCCTTCTTTAAGCTTCTCAAACGCCAGGACAAGTTCCAATGGACAGAAGAGGCAGACAAGGCACTAACGCAACTCAAAGACTTTTTGTCAAAGCCTCCTGTACTCACTGCTCCATCTCCAAACGAGGACTTTCTCCTATACATATCAGTTACTACTCATGTCGTCAGCACGGCAATAGTAGTCAAACGGTTTGAACCAGGCCATGCTTACAAGGTCCAACGACCTGTGTACTTCGTCAGCGAAGTACTCCCGGACTCCAAATCGGTATTCACCGATACAAAAGCTCTTATACGCAATCCTGCTCACCTCCCGGAAACTACACCATTATTTCCAGGAGCACAACATCACAGTCATCTCTGACTTCCCGCTCGGCGAAATTCTTCACAACAGAGATGCCACGGGTAGAATCTCCAAATGGGCAGTTGAACTCAGAGCTCTCACCTTGGACTTCAAGCCAAGAACAGCTATCAAATCCCAAGCTTTGGTCAACTTCGTGGTTGAATGGACTGAAAATCAAGTACCAACACCAGGCGAGCGGCCGGAGCACTGGGTGATGTACTTTGACGGGCCCCTCAAACTTGAAGGGGCTGGTGCAGGCGTACTGCTCATCTTCCCAAAGGGAGACCAGCTCAAATACGTACTGCAAATCTTCTGGGAGGTATCGAACAACGAAGCCGAGTATGAAGTACTGCTACACGGCCTTCGCCTTGCAATCTCCCTCGGCATCAAAAGACTACTGGTGTACGGCGACTCACTAGTTGTTATAAACCAAGTCAATAACGAATGGGACCAAAACAAGGATAATATGGACGCTTACTGTAAAGAACTCCGCAAACTGGAAAACAAGTTCTCAGGCTTGGAGTTTCATCACATCATTCATGACAACAACATAGCCGCCGACGTCTTATAAAAAATGGGCTCAACTCGTGCAGAGGTTGTAGCAGGAATTTTCGTACACGAACTGCACAAGCCGTCCATACCTGAACAAGTTACACCGCCAGTGGTCCAGACTACTGATGTTACTCGAGAAATCATGATGATAGAAGTCGACTGGAGGACACCCTTTGTCGACTACATCAAAGATCATAAGCTACCATCCGACAAAAATCAGGCTGAACAAATCTCCCGACGAGTAAAAAATTACGTTCTTGTTGGAGACAAGCTCTGCAGGAAAAGTGCATCCTCAGGGTACTCATGAAGTGCGTTACTCGGGAAGACGGCCAAGAAATCTTAGAAGAAATTCACAAAGGAATCTGTGGCAACCACGACTCTTCGCGGACAATAGTTGGCAAGGCTTTCAGAGCAGGCTTCTACTGGCCAATGGCTCTGGCCGACGCTAAATAACTAGTTGAGAAGTGTAAAGATTGTCAATTCTTTACCAAACAACAGCATGTACCGGCTTACAAGCTAGTCACAATACCTCCAACATGGCCGTTCGCCTGCTGGGGGATCGACATGATAGGGCCATTACCAACCGTGCCAGGAGGATTCAACCGAGTACTCGTGGCAATCGACAAATTTACCAAGTGGATCGAAGTCAAGCCAGTCACTTGCCCCAAGGTAGACCGAGTCCTCGACTTCTTTGATGAAATTGTACACCGTTATGGCTTACCCAACAGGATCATCACAGACCTAGGGTCAAATTTCAACAATCATGACTTCTGGGAATACTGCGAGAATAGCGGAATCGACGTTGGCTATGTCTCGGTCGGTCACCCGTGGGCCAATGGACAAGTCGAGCGTGCCAATGGCATGATACTCGACGCCCTCAAGAAACGACTACATGACGTCGGCAACACCAAAGGCGGCAAATGGCTCAAGAAATTACCCAATGCTCTATGGGGACTACGAACCCAACCATGCAAAACTACTGGGCTCTCACCCTATTTCCTCATGTATGGCTCAGAAGCCATATTACCCGCCGACATCATGTGGCAATCACCCTCAGTTGAACAATACGATGAAGAACTGGCAGAAGAAACAAGGCGAACAGATCTAGATAGTCTAGAAGAAGCAAGATGCGCAGCGCTAGTGCAATCTGCCATGTACCTTGATGGGTTAAGGCGTTACCACGACCGCAACGTCAAGGAACGATCTTTCAACTTGGGCGATATGGTCCTCAAGCACATCCAAGACACGACAGTGTTGCATAAACTCAACTCACCCTGGGAGGGTCCTTACATCGTATCAAAGGTTACGGGACCCAGATGTTACAGACTGCAAGAGCTTTCAGGAGAACAAGTACCAAACTCTTGGAATATAGAACACCTTTGTCGCTACTACCCGTAGCAGCAATCGAGTAATTGCATCAAAGCAAAAACTCATGTCAACTACTCGAGCTAACAGCTCGACTACCAACTACAAGATATACTACTCTTGACTCAAGACTATCAACCCAACAAGCATTACTGGCTTGGTACAAAGTTTCAGTGGTGGAGTAATTCTTTACTCAGGTCCGAAGATACATCAGCAAGTTACATACAAGTAAGCATACTCGAAATACAAAAGGACTACAAGCAATTGCCTACTGGCGGGCTGCATTTAAGCCTCAGACTTTTACAATATCACAAGGCCACTCAAGTCTGCCGACTACAATGGGGAGGGCCTACACGCAAAGAAGCTATGCAAAACGCAGCCATATCCAAGTCCTCTACCCAAGGCAACGCCAGGAACTCCTGTACTGTCGCTGCCTTGACAGTGGCAACGATGAATCCCGCGCGCCGCGCCAAGAGGGAACCAAGGCTGCTCTTTTGCTAGCCTCGCCAAGCCAACCCACTCTACGGCCACACCTTCTCCTCTAAGAGAGCAGGATAAAGACCACGACACTCGTCACCTATTACCCGCGAGTTCCAGCGCGTACTCCACTGGATCACGAGCTGCAAGATGAGGCGCGCGATGAAACCTCCTACGAGGATTCTTCTAGCATCGCGGCTATCCCTACGAGCGTTGGAGTCTGTGGAGGGAAGGTGGTCTCAGTCTACGAGGAATATTCTAGCACCGGTGCACTCTCTGAAGGCTCTCTACACTCAAACAACCGCAACCGCAGGCAATCCATTGCTACTCAAAAAAACTTGATTCGGGTCGACCTCCAGGTGGATCTATTTATAGCCAAGGGCTACAACTACCACCCGCCCAGGAGTTACTATGCGCCCGTGATCAATGAGTCTGACGACCTTTGACTCTGCCCACGTGAAAGCATTCACGCTACAAAGGATAAAAGAGTACAGTACACCCGTGCATCCCCAAAAAGCAGAGTACTTGGCAGCATCACGACTACTCGACAGCATCACGACTACTCGACACTCAGAACTATTCCAGCCAAACATGACTTGCGCTCAAAACGCACAATTGTCTCGGGGGCTTGGAGAAAGCCGACCCTCTACTCAAGGGTCAGGCGATACGAAGCCTTGCAACAAGGGGTCGGGCGCATCCGACCCTGGGTCAAGGGTCAGGCGAGGCGGAGTTCCATCCTCGAAGGGTCGGGCGCATCCGACCCGGGGACCAAGGGTCGGGCGAAGCGGAGTTCCTCCCTCAAAGGGTCGGGCTTAGCCGACCCTGGGACCTTGGGTCGGGTGAGACGGAGTGAACTACTCCTCTCCCACAACAAGACAACTACTTCAAGCAACAAAAGAAATAACCAGCATTCATTTCTCAAAGTATCGTTCAAGGTACTCGAAAAAACTACAAGAGTACATAAAAAGTTCAAGGCTTCTCTGGAGAGACAACTTCAGACATCTTGGACGCGATTGGCTCCGCCTCCTCGAGGTATTGCGCATATGCTTCTTCTGTGCAGTTGCGAGCCACGCCGTCACTAGCCGCCGACAAATCTGCTCTCGGGTAGTATGACTTCACCACAGCAAGAACTTGTTTGCAAACACCCTTGCAAAGACCTGCCACTTTACCCGGGGCAGCCTTCAATCGCTCGACTAGAGATTGGGGTCCTGCGTCCTCTTCCATGGGGGCAAGGGCGTTCACCAGATCTTGAGCTGCCGCAGACAACTCTCAGAGTTCGCCCCGAAGTCTTCCTATGGTCTGGACATGATCTCTGCATGCCACCATGGCCATAGCAAGCATCACCCCGTTCTGAATCTTCCTGTCGCGCTGATGCTCGCAAGCAGCCTGTGCTTCTGTCAGTGCAGCATGAAGACGTTCAGCTTCATCCTCCACTCGGTCGTGCGCGTTTCTCCAGTCAAGGAGTTGGCTACTTGCAGCAGCCTCTTGCCTCTTGAGCTCTGTAAACACGGCCAAGCTTAAACACCAACCGACTATAGTCGGACATACTCGAAAGATATAAAGTACTCACCTTGATACTTTTTGTTCAAAGACTTGTAGCGGCTCTTCAGCTTCTGCTGCAAGACTTCATCCGACCTCTCCACAGCAAAAGATTTCGCTCCAGCCTCATGAACCCTCAAGGCTTCTGTAAGCCGAGCACATTCCTGCTCCAATTGATGGCTTCGTTCCTGAAGGGTCCGAGTGTGCACATCAATGCGATCAGTCAAAGGCCTTAAAATTACCCAATCTGTGTGACAAAGCAAAGAAAATACACCTGGAAGCTCCGAAACACGTCGACAGCTCTCTGGAACTCTGCCTCAGACGGAAGGCTGGGTACTGGACTTTGAGTACTCTTCGCAAGATGAGGAGCCGCACCAAAAGCAGTACCTCAAAAGATCATCATCAGTCACCTGACTACTACGACTACAATACCAGGATTATTCATACATACCTGGAGCAGTTGATTCTTTGGATTTTTCTACACCCACTACAGCTAGAGCTCCGCCAGTAGACGTCGACAAAGAAGCATTACCAGAACCCGAAGCAGCGAAGGGGGCCTCCACCGAGCGGATGACCTCTTGAAGCATAGACATGGTAGCTCCAAGGCAACCAGCGTCAACTTCGGGTACTTCCTCAACAATAAAATCCACCAAGGGAGTAGATAAAGTAGTCGGGGGATACGACTCTACTCTTGTCTCCACGGGGATAGTTTCCTCCGCATCCCTAACATCACAGCACAACCATTATACGACTTAAAGATATACACCAAGGACAAACAAACTCACCGAGTTGAGCGTGGCGGAAATCGCACACGTTTCTTCTCGACAGCATGTGGCCGAGTACTCAGCGCCACAGGAGCAGCTGTTGACGTCGTCTTCTCACCAAGACCTGGAAAACACAGAGTCAAGACCATAATACAATTCAGACTAACACAACTAGTCGCGAAAGAAAGCTTACCACTAGCAATTACGTTGGACAACAAAGAGCCAGTAATAACTACTGGCGACACCTTCTTCGCTACTCCAACAGGCAATCCCAGGACTGCTTGGTCAGCAGCCGGTAGAGCGTCAGCCGACGGAGCCTGTGCGGTCAGCTCGGGGGCTATTTCAGCATCCGCTGGTGGCACCTCCTCAACAGACGCAATACCGACACCCGGGTCGGTCACGGCTACTTCTCCAGAAGCAGCCTCATCATCACCAAGTGCCGCATTGACAGCCTTTTGCACACGACAAAGTAATCACAAGATTGCAAGATCAAGCCTATTAGCTACAATTGAGTGCACGGCTACATACCTTGGCACCATGAGACCTCTCAAGAGTTGAAGCAGACTTAGCCGCAGACATCTTGCGGACTACTCTGCGTTTCTTCACAGGAGGAGAGGGCTCATCCTCTGACTCCTCAACGACAGTTTCTTATTCTTCCGACTGAGCCAAGTAGCCAGCAAGAACTCGGGACTGCAAAAAACAAGTCGATATTTAAAACAAAAATGGCAACGATCAAAAAGTACAAGTCAAGTGCAAGGACATACCACTTCTGGCTCATACCAGGCATCATACTACCGAAGAGCTGCAGGGATTATTGGTACTTCCTGGTATTTCCTGAAGAACTTGGCCAGCAACGCCTCCACATCATCGTCAGATATATCCTCATCGGACATACGCGACGGATCCTTAAAACCTGTGTACTCACTCCCTGAGTGAGTTCGTTTCCGAAGCGGCTGAACTCTTATCTTCAGAAAACTGGCCGCCACGTTAATCCCGGTGAGACCAAGTGCTTTCAACTTGGTAATCTGTTGTAGCAAATGGTCAAGGTCCGGGGTATCTTCAGGTTCGCTCACCTAGTTCTCTGCATGCTTCGACGCGTGACCAGTAACCACCGGCAAGCGAGGATCATGGTTCCCAACATAGAACCACCTTTTCTTCCACTCCCCATAGGAGTTAGTCAAATTATACTCAATATACGCGCCCGAGTTCCTGAGTTGGAACCCGGCGTCTCCAAAGACCTCTATCCTAAGTGCACTAGGCCGAGGTTTATAGCGGAACAACTTCCTAAACAGCTCAAGGCTCGGAGGAAATCCCAAGTAAACTTCACAGAGGTGTACAAAAATTGACATATGCAGTACACCATTGGGATTCAGGTGAACAAGTTGAAGCTTATAGTACTCCAGGATACCTCTGAAGAAGTCGAAGGTGGGCACGACCAACCCTCTCTCTATGAAGTGTGCAAGCATCACCATCTCGTTGGGGTGTTGCTCGAACTGCCATGCATTCACAAAAGCAGGGTGCCACTCGAGTACCTCCTTCGTCTGCAGAAGCTTGGCGTCGACTAGCGCCTGCACGGCCTCCTCGTTCATCACCGAATGTTGCCACGTTGCTCCAGGTGGTGGCAGCGCAGTCTGGTTCGTCGGCCCCACCTTGGGCGCCGGCAGCAGCAGTTCCTTCCCCTTCTTGGACTTTACCTTACCCGCCGCTGGAGCCTTTCCTTGGATCTTCTCGGGTTTCTTGCCCATCTTCTTGGTGCGCATCTGGCGATTTCAACCTCAGCAAAATGCACTCACCCTCGGATCTTTCTCAAAGAACAGCAATGGCGGTGGTGGCACTCGGCAATCGCGATGATGGAGGAAAAAAAGGAATGGAAAAGTAGGGGAAGAAGAGAAACAGATCTGACTACAGTGGGGCGTAAACCTAACCGAAAGGGGGCCCTCCAGTTATATCTCCGTCACCTCCGAATTCTAAGCGTCAGTTACGCAACGGGTGGATTTTAAGCAGATTAATTGCCTTAAAACACCCAACGGCTATTCTTTTCAACGGGCTGTTGACCACTTTAATGACAAAAATCGCCTAAGTGCTCGGGGGGCTGCGGGTACCATACCCGATGGTTAGAATTTTCTTTTTAAGATTTTCGAGGGTAAAACAGTTAAAAAGCTGGATTGACCCTAAGCCTGACTCTTTGACTCAACCTAAGGCTAGGGGGCTACTCCATATGGAGTGCGATTGACATCGCACTACCATATAAAAACTCTCGGAACAGAAGCAACTCAAAGGAACAAGAAGAGTACCTTCCAGCCATGCGACAGTACTTGGGCACTTCGGACACTGCAACCTCTACGAGAAACTACTCGGATAGTGCCCACAGTACTCAAGACTGAGGCGCACGACTACAAAGTACTCGGGGGCTTGTCGGGCATGCATCCCAGGCCCACGAGTAGACCCTGGACGACCCACAAAGGGACGTACTCGGATATGATCAGGACAGGGATAGGTGTATCCCACTCGGACTAGTCAAGTATGTGTATGGAAAACTACTCGGGCCATACCGAGTAGAACTCTGTAATAGTACTCGACTAGGACTTGGACTTGTAACCCTACCCTCCCGTGCATATAAGGGCGGGCAGGGAGCCCCCTCAAACGGGACAACTCTGGTTCATCCAAGATCAATACAAACCAACACACAGGAGGTAGGGTATTACGCGATCTAGCGGCCCGAACCTATCTAAATCGTGTTCCTTGCGTCACCATTGATTCCTTGATTCTCGACGATCCTTACCGCACAAAAGACCACCTAGGATACCACTTAGGCGGGTTGCCAGTCTAAAACACCGACATCCACTTCATAGCGCCCCCGCCTACTCTTCCTGCTTCCGTGTCACACCCTAAAGTTTTCGAATTTTACGATGTGATTAAAAGGAATAAATAAACAATGCTTTTGTCATAATTTTAAATTTTTTCCCAACATTTATTTTCTTTACAGGAAATTTAGTATAGGAAAAATAATTGTTTGTTTTTCTAAATTAAATAATGATGTTCTGTGTCTCTGCATTCATTCCGATGCATCTTAGTGTTCTTTGAGTGCAAAAGTTTTAAAAATACATTTAGACGTTGTCGAGATCCTTCTGAGAAATTTCCATCTTTTTCTGAAATTTATTCTCCTTTTCTTAAAGCTAAATTCCATTTTGTGATGGCTCTAAAATCCTTTTCACGAGCCCAAAATATTTTATTTCGATTCCTCGTATCCTAAACTATCTCTGGGATTTTTCTTTGGATTTTTGGGATCTTCAGCGTATTTTTCGTGGCTTAAATAAATTCTTTAGATTTTTATTTACACAGGAAATTGTTTTCTGAAAATAACCGATCCTTTTCCAACGGGCCGAGCCCGTGGGCCCGACCCACTCCGACCGGCCCATCAGCCGGCCCGCCAAGCCCATCGGGCCCGTTGCCACGGCTCCCATGCCGAGCCGGCCATGGCGCCGCCGCCTCAGGCCTCCTGGGCGTGCGTGCCCAGCGCGCCAGCGCCCCCTGCGCCATATAAAGGGCGAGAGCCCCGAGCCCTTGCGTCCCTCTGCTACTCCTTGCGCCGCCGCCTCGCGCCGTCCTTCCCTCGCGCAGCGCCGCCACCCGCCGTCCGCTGGAGACCGAGCCGACGCCGCTCCTTGGCCGCGCCGGTCCACCGCGCCTGGGCGTCGCCGGACGAAGGTGCCGCCACCACGTGCATCCCCTCGCCGAGCCGAACCCGTTTCACCGTTCCTCGTCGCCGTCTTGACGCCGGAGCGCCGCCGCCGCGGAGGAGTTCGAGCCGGCCGCCGCCAGCTCCTCTGTCCGCCCGATTTCCGGCCGGCTCCGTGTCTTCAACCCCGGTGAGCACCTCCCCCTGCACCACCTCCACCCCTTGCGCCGCCCGCCTGAGGCCTTAGGCCGCCGGAGCGCCGGCAGCTGGCCGGCCTGAGCTCCCTGCCGAGAGGAAGAAGATGACCCGGCAGTTTTGCGATTAGGCCCCTGAGAAAGCCTTAAAACTTTAGATTGGTTCTTTGTGTCTTGGCAACTCTGCAGTCAGCCCCCTGGAAAGTTTGGATCTCTAACCCAAGTCCTACCCGAGAGCTTTTACAGACCTAACCCTAGGTTTTGATCTATTGGCGAACACTATTCCTTGTGTCTTGCCAATCTCCCTTGCTAACCCCTGAAGTATACGGTTAATCACGACTAGGTCCCTGCAATCTTGTTTAGCTCATAGAACCTACGTTTGAGCTCCATTTTAATATGTTCAAGTTGCGTTAGATTCATCACAATATAAATTATACGTTAGTGGTGATGTTTACATTCATGCATATTTTTGAAAATAAATTTGATATTAAATTGATTAATGCTAGATAAACGTGTTCTTCTCTAAATAAAATCTAGTTAGAGTTATACGCCGCTTTTCATAATAAACATAAATTTAATTAATGCCTACTTCATATCCTTTCTAAATAAAAGCCAATTAGGTTATATATATATATCAGTTATTCATAAACTAAAGTTAATTTGATTAACACTTATCTAAATAATTCTTCCAATTAAAAGCTAATTAGAGATATATCTCGGCTTTTTATAAATTAAATTCAATTTGATTAATGTTTATTCAATTTGCTTTCTAAATAAAAGCTACATAGGTTATATCCCAAGTTTTCATAATTAAATGTTAATTCGACTAATATGCATATAAATGTGTTTTAAAAATAATCTGCTAGTTGAACTCGAAATATAAAGTAATGCGCCTAGATGTTTACATATACTTTATTTTCAAATTTAATGTTTAATTTGCATAAATTGTACTTAAATATCTATAAATAAAATTGGACTAAGTTTTACATCGTCTTTTCTTATGAAAATATATATATATGACTTGATTAATTCTAACTAAGGATATTTCTCTAAAATATCTTTACATTGTTTTTCTCAACTAAAAAATATCTTTACATTGTTTTTCTCAACTAAAATAAATGAAGCTTGTAGTTCTCATCTTTCTTTTATAATTCAAAACTCTCGATAGTTTTATCTTTTCAACCATAGTTCCGTTCTCAGCGTTTCCTACGTTCGAGTAATCCTAGAATCGAGCCCTATCCTTTAGTATGCTCTTTTAAAGCCTGTCTTTTGTTTTGGTGTATTGTTCTTAGTTGTACTTATTTGTTGCTTGTATGTTTGTGCCGATGTTTGCTTCGAGTAGAAGGATCGCTGTTCGGAAATTTTAAAGGGTAAGAGTTTCAAGAAAGCAAGAAGCTGAAGAGCAGTAAGAGTAACTTTTACTGAGAGGTGCCAGCTCTCTCCTGACAGCTAGGGTTTCCTAATGCCGCCCCCACCATCGCCCCCGTCCTCTTCCCGTTGCCGGCGCGGCGAAGAAGGCGTCGTCGAGGATCTCCAAGGCCGGCACCCCCGTCTACCTCGCCGCTATCCTCGAGTACCTCATCGCCGAGGTTCGTGCACCATCTTTGTTCGCCTAGTACTTGAAAGCCAATGAACCATCGGATCGATGTTATGACAAGCTTATGTAGTACTGAGAACATTTTATCTTGTGCTGCTAATGCAAATGACTTCCAATATTGGTTCTCTTTTGGTGAATCCTGTGAGGTGCTCCTATCTTTTGGCCTGTTTGCAAATCTGCATGTTTTTTTATTATATCCTTCACCGCACCCCCCCCCCCCCCCAAAATCTGAACTGCTCAATACAAAAAAAAATGGTTATAGTACGTGCTTACTCAACATATGCAAATCTGAATTGCTCTATAATAGGCCATATGGTTCATGCCTTGCCAACCACAAATTAAGTCCGTATACATGCAAAACACAAGTGATGGTCTGAACAAGATTACAGTATGTGCTTACTCAAATAGCACCAACAGAAAATGTATCACGAGGCACACTAACCATCTGTTAAGAATTGACCACATATAGCTGCTCCTATCTTTTGTCTCAATTTGCTAGCTGCTGATATGGTTACATTTGCTGATTGGCCTCATAGTAGTACTAGTTTGAAAGGCAGTTATTCTTGCAGAAATAACAATTTGCTGTTTCTTCATTTATCAAGAGTGTCTTTTTCTCATAGGTAAGATTAAATAAAACAGTGAGCATCTATAGATTACTATCTCAGTGCCTTAATGTAATCAGTGACATGTCGGTTAATCTCAAGGAGCTTGAAACCTTTTTAGTTGTGTGACTGGTTGACCTAGGAAACAAACGGGGCCTTAACGTAACTGTGCAGGTCTGAATTCAATGGCGTACAGGGTACGGGAGACGGTCGATTTGTTCGGCCGACGTTCGCAGGTCGTGTCCCGAGACAATGGAGGAGCTTCATCCTTGACAACCATCATGAACTACTTTCTCCTTACCGATCCATGCGTCACTATGGCTCCAACACTATCTGGGAACAATATTGCTATCTATATGAAGCAATTTATCACAGGACAAATTATAAGTGAAATGAAATCTTTGCCAGCGGATAGAGAGAATTTGGACCTTGCGACAGACCTTTTTAACATTGTAAAATGTGCCCCTGAGGATATTCGTCTTAACCCCATGCTTTCAAGGTGGGTTAGCTATTTCATTTTTTGTTTTCTTTAGTCTTCTCTTTTCTTTGTGTTCAGTACTTGATGAATGTATATCTCATTTTGATCGTATTGGCCTATAAACAGCATAGCGGAGTTTGAAAAGACAACATCATATGAAATTTTCAGCAAATTGAAGATTCCATTGTTTCATTTATGGTCCTTCAGCAAAAAGGTATTCATTCCGTCGATTTAATTGTAACAGAGATCATTGTACATAATTGAGCAGTTGTTTTAGTTTTAATCTGTGCAAAGTTAGTTCACTTACAAATATTGATACAGGAGAGAACTTGTTAGCCACTAGCTTAGCAAAGATTTTGGAACTCACATTGATTAAAGTGAATTGTTTCTACTGTTCTTGCATCATTTATTTCTAGTACCAAAGTCACCATACCATATTTCTACCTCCTAGTACCTTGCAGTCCCCATGTAGACCAGGAATGGCTAGGATTCGTATTATCAGCTGTGCCACCTCTTCTGTATAATTTCCTGAATCACCCAAAACTTGTTTTGGTCTAAAGAAACTCATAGTAGATCTCTGTAATGTTCTGAAATCTCTTTTGGCCGTTTCTTTCCATCCTTTTTACCTAGTAAATTCCATAAAGTTTTAGAAGATCATCTTATAGTTGGTATCTCAGTTGCCACTCTCGAGAAGTGATGTCTCTAGTCTCATGAGATGAGTTTTCCTATGAAAGTTTAGGATGCTGATAGATTGGCTGCAACTGGTCCATGGACTTGCAATGGAGTTAAGGTTGGCGTCAAGAAATATAAGCAGACTAAGGATAAAGTTCCATCAAATGTGGAATTGACCAGAAGCCATGCCGACTCAACTAAACTGAGTCGACGAGGAGATATTGAGGAGGCTGAACAGCTTAAGCAGGCCCTTATCACGTCAGAACAGCAAATGGTCTCTGTACAAGATCATGCTGAGTCTTCCACTTTGACTGAAACTGAGTGTAAGAAGCTTCTTATCCTCAAGTTATAGGTTATCTGCACATGTGTAACAGGTGTGAATTTCTTTACCGTGTTCATTGACTTACATGCAGGGGAATACCTAAGTACTATTCTGGACAGGATGGGTGGACTGGGAAGGGCATTGAGTGCTCATAGGTACATTCACAAATAAGTGACTTTTTTGGGTTGTCAACCATGCCACGTTTTGATTGCAAATTACTTTGAGTTTGAATATTTGGAAATAATATGAGTTTTTTATGGAAACGTAGTTTCATAACAGAATACTCTTGCTGTGTGTTGCAAATATATTATAGAAAAAGTACTGGTCAACGTTGTGTTTTGGAGACCGTACCTTTGTGATTGGGGGAGTATATTGCTTTATAGATTTAATTGGATCATTGTTATCATCATTGAGTTTTTGGCATTTTCTCAATTTTGCAGCTTGTCATCGTTACGGCAAAGTCTTGAAGAGAACACTGTTGCAACTTTATATAGGAATGATGAATTTTTTACTATTTGTAAGGTAGGAATTTACTTAAGTGGAGTCTCTGATTCTTCATCAAGAGTTCTGGTTTAATTTTTTCCTAACCTTTTTTTTCAGCATAAAGGATCAATCTTTATGTTAGTTGATGATGAAGATGTACTTGTGACCCACCCTGAGGCAGTATGGAAAATACTGGGCATTGTATGTAACTATTTCATACACAGGGTACCTTCCTGTTTCTATGTTTTGAAATGGCTTTTGTATAGATTAATCTTATTCCATGTTAATAATCATTAGGGCGATCAAAAAGAAGTTTTTGTAGATGGAAAATTTGCTCCAGTCAACGGAGATGTTGTAAGTGCATCAGTAGAATGCCTCCCACCCCCACCCCTTCATCTGGTATATTGTTAACTGATCTAATCTTACTTTTGTCTGCATATCAGGTGGTGCACAGGTGTTCAAGCAGCAACTGTACTCTTGAATTCCACTCCGAGATCAACTACAAAAGACACCACTACATTCATTTGCCAGCTTCAAAAGTTGGACAGGTCTTGGATTTATCTCTCTTGCACCTTCACCTTCTGAACAATAACTTATCTGCTCTGAGTTGTGATATTATTTAAATTTCAGCGTGATAAAATCTTTGTTAATATTCTGTAGGGTTCAAGTTTGAATCAGGATGATCTGCAGATGATATGGGATGAAGTAATAAGCTATTTACGTTGAGTTGCGTACTGTGTATAACCTCCCATATTTTCACATTTCCATTGATTTTTTTTTTGGTGATCCATAGATCCTACCTGAAGATGCTCTAAGTGTATTGCACCTTGGTAAATCATTTGTCAAGGTATTTGCCAATGACATCTCTTCACAACATTCATTTTATCTAACTTATTTTAGATTGACTTGACATGGAAGAAAATATATATTTTCAGGAGTTGTTTGCGTCATCTTTTGAAGAAATAATGGGTGCATTTATAGTGAGTCCTGGTTATCGTTTAGCATCACCTGATGTAATCAAAGTTATTAAGAATATTAAGGTTGGTTTGTTGATCCTCACTGTTCCTATTCATCACATTTAATCCATAATTGTGAGTTTTTTCTATTTCTCTATAGCGTATATTTAGGGGCATTGGAAAGCCTTCCTTCGAGGAGCTTTTGCACATCCTAGACATTGCAAGTGAGAGCACCTTCATGTGCAGTGATGTACTTTGTCACAAAGAACTGTTTGAAGAAGTGATGCCTCGAAGTGATTGTATCCTGCGGAACGCGCTGGCGTGTTTTAGTCTAAGAATTGAACAGGCATTGGTAAATTCAAACTTTCTTTGTTGTTATATCTTCCATTTTTCAATTTTACCACCTAACTACAAATATAAACAACAGGCCCAAAGGTGTCTCATTCAGATGGCCAGAGAAGTGGATAAACGGGCGGACAAACTTTTGGAGGAAGAGCAAAGGTTTGCTGCTGAGCTCATCTAAAGTCATAGCTAGAAATGTTATAAAGTTACATCTGGAAATAAAAAAATATATATAGTAAGATATTCTTGCGTGACTTGCAGCGAAGAAATTATAGCAAGTAATGATGATAACAGAGATAAAAAAGATAAAAATGTCATAGAAGACATTGAGATCAGGGTTGAAAGTACCATAGCATCAGATACTTCAGCAAACTCTGATGAGCTAGGTCTGCCAGTTGAAGTGGATGCTCGTGACCTGAACATTCAGATCAGGGATGAAGATACCGTAGTATCTACTTCAGCAAACTCTCATGTAGATCTGCCAGAACTGGATGTTTGTGAAAAGACTGAACATAAGCTATTTCCATCAGATATTTTGCATTGGCCTCAGCTTCAAGGGTAAGCTCTCTGGTCCCATATAAGTCCATTCCTCTATTATTTATGTAACCAAAGAAATTTACAAATACTTCTTTTTTCACATATGCAGCGAAGAATACTTCCCAACTTTTGCTGCCAGAAGCCCTTTCGTGACTACATACACTCTTTTGTCTAGTAAAAACTCAGTAGCTTTGACTCGCATTGGTAGGAAAGCTGCAAAACGGCTGTTAAGGTTCATCCTTAAAGTCCACAAGAGTGGTAAATGTTGGAATGGGGAATGGACTGTTGGTGCCATTCGGGTTCGAGCTCATGAATGCATCATTGCTAAGGAGGCTGAAGTAAAAGCAAGTAAACAAGGAATCATTGCTGACCTTCAAAGATTCATTGAAATATTGGCCCCATACTACAGCCATGAAGAAGTTGAAGGCTCCCCAGCATTTTTTCATGAATTTCATGTTGATGCCATGGCTGCTCCAGAGCCAGAGTCAGAAAATTTCGCTTTATTTCAGAAGTACATGAGAAATCATCTAGCATTGATGGGACCTTTAGATAGACGTGACCTTTATTTTGGCCTCTTCATGGTGTGTGACATGCTGCGTGATAAGGATGATCGTGGATATAAGCCACTTTATGGAAAAAAGGATGCTCCAGAATGGCGATCAAATGCCAAAAAGTTTCACCCCTATCATTCAGTGTATTATCATGATGTTTCCGAGGAAGATAAGAATAACCCAGATTATCAACCATATTGGAATAATTATTGGGAGTTTCTTAGATTCCTAAGAAATTATGGGAGAAATGCTCATAATCACACCAGGGTACTGCTCTTATCAATTTAAACAACCTAACTTTCAAGCTTTGAATTTTTTCCATTTGAAGGTTTATGTAGTTTTCTGTCTAAAATCTTAGCTTTGAATTGTTATTTTTTTTTGGGAAGATTGATGGGGTTCAACAAGTGACGGAGGTTGCTGTGTTTGATTTAATGTTGTCAGAAGATTTTGGAATGTACATAACAAAATTGATCCTTTTCCTGATGTACGAATGCAAGATGGAAGGATCGTAAGTATATTATCTTTGTATTTCCTTTCTATACACTGTGTTGTATTTTGATACATTCTTACACAATTTATTTTTTTTCTTTTTAGATTCTTCAGCACATGGGATTCATATGTAACTTCAGAGTGAGTTTGTAACTATTTTTTTAACTGAATTAAATTTATTGAAGTCACAAGAGGTTATTTACGAATGGATCATTCTTTAATGGTCGGGGCTGGGGATATGCACTTCTATTAGGGCATATATTTACAGTTTAATAAACTTGAACATAAATTGTTACTTTTGTGTTTATGGATGCAGTGGTCAGACCGATGATGATGATAATGAATAGAATGGAGGGAACGGAGTTAATTGACAGAATTTGACCGCTAACATTTTGATCATTAGACTATGTTGTGTATGTTGTAATGCATTTTCAGCCTATTGCTCCCTTGTTATCTAATGCCAGTCTTTTTTGGTGCTGGTACAGCTATGACCCTTGCTTGCTCTGATAGTGAGGTGACACTCTGCTTAGATGGACAACCAGATAGTTTGTGCATTGTACTCAACTTTCGTTGTCATACTTGCCTGACAAGTCTAGCATTGTAGTATGACTTCAAATGTAGTTCTTCGAACATCAGGAGACGAGCTGTTCTGTTGTCTTAGGTCTGTTCCAGTAAAAGCTAGCTTTGGAGCTAATTCTGCGAGGAATTTTGGATGACTTGAGCAGTTCGGTGATTTTGCTTTTGTTCATTCTGTAATGCTGGTGAAACTAGCATGTTTGCAAGCCTATTCGGAGTTACTTTTTCATGTCGAGTGAAATGTTGCTTGTCTTATTCTGATCCTATATGAAATATTGTAACCTGCAAGGGGTCATGGATCTAAGCGATAGCCCTGTACATGGTTCGGTTCCAACCATAGTGCATTTTGGAAGTAATTTTGCTTGTGTTTTGTTTTTACAAATCGTTCGCACTTCCTTTCAACGTGCACTAAATTCTTCCCTGGCATGTTTGTACCATTGCTACTGGTAGTGCTTTGCAAATGCGTAGAATCCTAGATTCATAAGCGTCCGTAGACTGTCAAATATTTCGAGTCTTCTTGTAAGGAAGAGCGTTCCGATGTATTGAATGACTAATAAATCTCGTGTTATAGCTGCCTGATTCCCTTTACAAGATAAACAGCATCGGTGTCTTCGGTTGGATACTTGGATAAAGTAGCAATGAGGCCATGAGGAAGACATTGCCCACCTCAGCTGTCCATTAGGCTCATCCCACACAAAATCTTCCCCATTCTAATTTCCATCAAGTCCATTGTTAGGAAATGCCAACCCCCAATGCTTAGTCACACCGTACATCTCCTGTAGGATTTCCCAATTATATGAAAGCTCCAGCAGACCCCTCCGTGCAACTGCCCCATCGACCAATCCGAGCTCAGGACAAGGTCGTCCTCTGAACCGGCTCAATTATTCAGCTTAAGTGACTCATACTCGTTCTCAGCTTCGTAGCAACTGCGACACTTCGATTTGTTCTCTAAACACGAGCGACATCACCGGCTAATCGTGTTCCGGTTGCTATCAGTTATCGCCATGTCGTCGTCTTCCTCCTTTTTAAGCAGCTGGGCCTTACGGGAACCGGCTCCCCCCTCTCCAGCCGCCACCTCCTCCTCATCCTCCTCGGCGCCGGCTTCCTCGTGTTCACCGTCTTCATCGTCCACCCCAACGAGTTCCGCATCCAGGCCTTCTTCGCAGGCAGCTGCAGCCGCCCCGGCACGGACGCCGCCGCTGTCGCGTCACCACCGGCCAAGCCTGCCAGCGCCACCCCCCATGCCGCCGCCGCGGAGGCTGCAGGGGCGCCGGCGCCGGCGCCGGCCGACGACGACGGCGACGTGCGCATCCTCATCGGCATCCAGACGTTTCCGGCCAAGCACGAGCGGCGTCAACTGCTGCGGACGGTGTACTCGCTCCAGGTCCGGGAGCACCCGTCCCTCTCCGGCCGCGTGGACGTCCGGTTCGTCTTCTGCAACGTGACGTCCCCGGACGACGCGGTGTTCGTGACGCTGGAGATCATGCGCTACGGCGACATCATCGTGCTCGACTGCGCCGAGAACATGGACATCGGCAAGACCTACACCTTCTTCTCCACTGTGGCCCGCGCATTCGATGACGCCGCCGTACGACTTCGTGATGAAGGCTGACGACGACACGTACCTGCGTCTGCCGGCGCTGGCGGCGTCGCTGCGCGGCGCGTCCCGCGAGGACGCCTACTTCGGGCTGCAGATATCGTGCGACCGCGAGAACTTCTACCCGTTCCCGCCCTTCATGTCCGGGATGGGGTAGCGCTGTCGTGGGACCTGGTGCGGTGGGTGTCCGGCTCGGACCTCGCCCGGCCCGAGCAGGACGGGCCCGAGGACATGTGGACGGGGCGGTGGCTCAACCTCGCCGGCAGGGCCAAAACCGGTACACGATGCCGCGCCGAGGATGTACAACTACAAGGGCGCCTCGCCGGACAGCTGCTTCTGCACTACGGGAAAGTTAAAAATTGCTGAGTGTTTTTTCTTTGCCGAGTGTTTTTTTCGAACACTCGGTAAACCAGCTCTTTGCCCAGTGCCAAGCTAAAAACACTCGGCAAAGAAAAAACACTCGGCAAATTGGGTCTTTGGCGAGTGTCAAGAAAAAACACTCGGCAAACCCGCCTCTTTGTCGAGTGTCAAAAAAACACTCGGCAAAGAGGGGGGTTTGCCGAGTGTCAAAAAAAAACACTCGGCAAAGAGGGGGGTTTGCCTAGTGTTTTTTTTGACACTCGGCAAAACAATAAGTTTTTTCTCTTTTCACCTTGAAAATTTTTCTACTCCCCACATATAACATTTGGTACTCCATGTTAAAATTTGGTACATTTTTGGATTTGTTTGCTATATTTAATTAATTAATTGTATTTCAAGGAATTTTTTTGTATATGTCAAATTTGAACTGCAAGTGATTCAAACTATAGAATAAAATGAGTAGAAAAATGATATTCATGTTATTTAGCCAAGTTTGAGGCCTTACCCGTGAAATGAAAAGAAAATTTTGAACATTTTGTTCAGGAAACACGACCATGAATGTGTAGCCAAATGATTTTTTAATTGTAAAAAAAGCATGTAAAGTCCGAAAATCATGAGATTTGTCATGATGTGATGATATCATACGTGGAGGCTGCGGTAAAAAATTGAGAAGATTTCGCACATGTCATCACGTACGATGTTTACAAACTGAAACATCTTAGAAGAAGAATAGTAGCGTTGAGAAGGATTCAATAAGAATTAGAGTTAGAGTGACGGTCGAGTTTTGTTTTGACTACAAAACTTTTTGCATAGGCAATAGAGAACATATATTGTTTCATGTGAAATTTTTGTAATTTTTTGGAACCGTTAGATAATTTTAATGTATTAAGTGCAATTATAGAATTTTAATTGATATAAATTTAATTTGAATTATAACCGCATAAAATAATGGAATAATATGGGTATAATAATCAAATATATATTGTTGAGTGAATTTTACATATCACCCCATAATATAATCAAATAATATCAGTAGAAACTGTATGGAAAAGGTGGGAAAATGAAAAAAAATCTTTGCCGAGTGCCCAAATCTGGGACACTCGGCAAAGAAGGAGTTTGCCGAGTGTTATTCTTTTTACACTCGGCAAACTCCATACAACGGACGCGGCCCGCCCGGCCACACAAACACCCGGCGCCCCCCCGGCTCCCCCACCCACCCGCACCCACGCGCCGCCCCTTCCCCTCCCTCTCCGGCAGGCGGCACCCCCTCCCCTCCCTCTCCTTCGGCGGGCGGCGCCCCTCCCCTCCCTCTCCTCCGGCGGGCGGCGCCCCTCCCCTCCCTCTCCGACGGGCGGCGCCCCTCCCCTCCCTCTCCGACGGGCGGCGCCCCTCCCCTCCCTCTCCTCCGGCGGGCGGCGCCCCTCCCCTCCCTCTCCGACGCGCGGCGCCCCTCCCCTCCCTCTCCTCCGGCGGGCGGCGCCCCCTCCCGGCCCCGCTCCCCACCGGTGAGATCTGGCGGCCGGGGCGGCCTCCTCCCTCCCTCCCTCCCTCCGCCGCCGGTCAGATCCGGGCAGCTCGAGGGGAGGGGGCTCAGGAGGCGGCCAGATTCGGGCGGCGGCCGCGGATCGAGGGGAGGGAGCCTGTGGGCGGCGCACCCCTGCCCCTCCCCCACCCTCTCCGGCGGATCCGGCGGCGCCAGCCCTTCCCTCACCGGATCTGGCGCCGCTGGCCCTTCCCTCGCCGGATCCGGCGGCGTTGGGGCCCTCTCCAGATCCGCGGCGGCGTGGGGTGTGCTGGTGCTGGTCGGTGGTGATGGCGGCATGGGAGGTGGTGCTGGCGGAGCTGGCGGTGGTGGCGGTGGTGGCGGCCGGTGGTGGCGGCGGCGGCGGAACAGAATTTTTTTTATTTTTTTGCAAAAATTTGATGCCGAGTGTTTTCTGGGCACTCGGCAAAGACTTTGCCGAGTGCGCGACACAAAACACTCGGCAAATCCGTGTTTGCCGAGTGAATTTTTGCCGTGTGCCGTTTGCCAAGTGTACACTCGGCAAACGGTTCGCCGAGTGTATTTTGCCATTCGCCGAGTGCCCTTGGCACTCGGCAATTTTCATGTGTCCCGTAGTGCGTCCCGGACACCATCGCCGTGCACATGCTCAAGGACGCCGCGCGGTGGGCCGAGACGCTCGCGTACTTCAACACCACGGCGGGGCTCCCGCGCTCCGGCCACCTCTACCACCCGCAGCCCCCGGCGGCGGCGGGCAGGCCGTAAGGCCTGAGCTGATCGAGTTGAACCGTTGGTTCAGTTCTTGGGCGTTCGCTCTCGTGGGGGCTCGGTCGGGGCCGGATGCGCGTGCGTTGGATGCTGTTAAGGGTTGGTGGGCGGCAGTTACGTATCCATTTGGTGTTACTACTGAATAATGCTGATAGAAAAGAGGATGGCATAATTTGGATTTGTTTGCAATTTCGAGTTTGAGGTTGTGCCTCATCTGTTGGTCTTGTTTGATGTATAAGCGGACGACTCGGGAGGAGAATTCATATGGGCCGTTGAGTACATAGAGGAGCAGCTAAAGTTCCACTGAATAGAGGCCCAACCTAGCCCGTCTAAAGTGAATTCAACCCATTCTGAAGGCCAACTAATGATGCTCCTCGATTTCATTCAGACTAGAAAACCTGGGGCGCGTCGTTGCCGCGCCATGTTTTAGCTATCCAGCGGTGATATTGTGTAGGGATTGTCCAAAAGCTTAGGAATTTACTGATAAGAAAAATGTCGATGTAACGGTAATAGAACTTGTATTGCTTGTGTTATAGATAGCAGGTCGGATTGTTTAAGTAAGGGTACAAAACTTAACAGTTGGCTGACAAGATCGTGACTCGTGAGATCTGTAAGCTCGCTGAGCTATTTGACGAACAAAATAGAAATGTCTTCACCAGTGAGTTATTACTGGGTTTAGACGACGCTTAGTGGTTGCAGTGTCATCTGTGCATAGACCTCATCTGTCTCAGCATCAGCCTGAAGAAGAAATGCAACGGAGCTGATGGAACACGAAGATATGAATAATAGTTGCTTTCTTTTGGTACAGATGTAGTATATAACTCCTAACTTACATGCATGGTCACATTATGGAATTGGCGTAATCAGCATGTAAGCTCCGGAGTAACACGTATGCGGAGTGTCTGGGTGGCACTGTCCAATTGCTCAACACTACTGAAAATGAAAAGGGATCTATACGTGAATCATGCTCGCTTGCCATCTGCATTCCTGTGCACAAGCATGTCGGGTACATCACCTGGCAAACATGGACACCCAAGAATCAATACAATTTATGGAGGCATTCATGTTATTTGTACGGATGATATGAAGTGCTCATCTGTTCTCTTCTGTAACCAGGAACATTTTTTTGTGTAAAACTGAATTTAAGCACCAAAAATTTGTTTAATCTGCACTATCACCTTGCAATTTAACCTAAAGACAAATACCTAAAGAATAATAACCGTTCCATTGATCCCAATTCAATATTCTATACAACATCAAACTGATAATAGCGAAACACAGTGGCGATAGACAGCATATATACCTTTCCAGCTCCTGAACAATTCTGACACCTTCCATCCGTTGACCACATATTATTCCCTGATAGTGAAAAAGGCTTTTTTCTCAATAACATCCCGCTAGTAGAACAGTGAGCATATGGCAACTATCCTGCATTACAGAAGCAAGATCAGACATGTGAGTACAGAGTTAGTGTTGCTGCATTAGGTACACAGGCAAAATATCATTTCAGATATATCCAAGTTTGCATTTTGGACGATGAATCATGCATTAGGCATGGCTGAGGCCATTCTTGGGTCAGATAGGTCAAAATGAAATTGCCTGTACCCGTCGCATGGCAATAAGTGCATCTTTTCTTCTCTTGTTGCCTGACGTTTCTCACTTCAACCAACATTAGAGCTGAGATAACACCAACCATGCCACCTGAAAAGGACGCCACTATGGCCTATGGGGTCTACCTGACTGAACAGAAGCCAACAAAAATGTATCAAATCACTTTTCTAAACACTGATACAGAATTCACTATCGAGATATATGTTCTTCAAAGCACCTCAATTGAAGAGGCAAGTGCAAGGTCCATAATCCATGTAGTATCTTCATAAGATGCACCACCGAGCTCTAATTTCAGTTCAAGCTGCACCCAAAGAAAGATTGATAACTTGCTATATCACTAATAATAGTGATCAGAGGTTCTTGAAAAAAAAGGGAGTACAAACATAAGTAATTGAGGTGCTTTAAAGAATTATGTCACTTACTACTGGGGCTATCAAGCCTCCAAAAATGATTATCCCAGATATGACAGAAAATGATGTCATATAGAGTTGCTTTATTGTCTTCGGTGACTGTTTTGGACAAAAGAAAAAAAAATAGAACTTAGACCAACTTCAGATGCCAATATGATCATTTTTCAAAAGTTTGTTGAGAGTTGCTGGTCACCACATGAGGGCATGAGGCATAAATGAATAGTTGATGGAATCTCAGGCATTTCATTGTCTTCACTGCTGGCACCCGGATAGTTGGAGATGTGAAGCTCCATTTGTTATTTGCTGATGCTGGTAGTAGGTATTTATAATTTTTGTGAGAGTTTAAAAAGAAAAAAATGATGAATGCCGTAAGATATTGAGGAAGGAGTCTTAGCAAAGGTATAAATAGCTAGTATCCTGGCTGATTGCAATGTAATGTAAATAGTGTGTTTGGATCTGTACTTGGATCCAAATTTCTAAATATAAATGATCTTAATGTAATGCAATATTCACAGAAGCATTTCCTAAGAGGCATTTCACCAAACAGTGGGAGGGTTAATGTACCATGTTTACAAAGAAGGCCAATTTAACTACGACATGCCTGATTGTAACATCCAAAATTTGAAATTTTCAAACTCAATAAAATTCATCCAAATTAGGGTTGCATTTAAATTTTTAGGCATTTAAACGTATTTTCCAAATTAAGTTAAACCATCATAGGAGTTCTTTGTGCATTCATGCTCCTGCATATCTTTTGTGTGCTTGGATTTGAATTGAAGTTTAAATTTCAAAATTTGATTTTATTTCAAACTATCCCTTTTCCTTTCTAACTTTTTTCTTTTGGGCTGAATCTTCTTTTCTTTTGTTCCTTACCCCAGCCGCACACGGGCCGTTTCCTTTTCCCCATCCCAATCTCTCACGCGAGCCAGCTCCCTTCGGCCTATTTCGCCACGCGGCCCAGCTAGCGTTGCAGCTCCGCTTCCTCTCACTGCCGCTCGGGGCCTGCCGGTCAGTCCCTCCTTCAACCTTCCTTTCTTCTTCCCCCGGCCTTTCCTTTTTCCCCTGCCACACCTTCCTTCTTCTCCTTCCTTTCTTGCGCCGCACCTTCCTCTGCACGCCGCGTCCCCGCATCCGCGTTGAGCTCGGGCCGAGCCGGCACCGCCTCCGCCCCTATATAAGACCGCCACCCCCGATCCTTTTCGCCACACCACCAAACCCTAGCCGCCTCCGAGTTCCAGCGCCGCTGCCGCAAGCTTGGCCTCACGGTGAGTCTCGATCGCGCCCCGTCCCTCGCCGAAGCCCCAAACGAGTTTGTCACGTGCCCCTCCTTCTTCCCATGCAATCCGCACGCGAAACCACGGCCGGGAGCTCAATTGGAGCTGCTCCGGCGGAGCACCGCTGCAATGCTGCCTCCCGCTACCGCTGGCGTCAGCGCAACGCATCGCCAGCCGCTCGATCCTGCCTACGCGAGAGTCAACCGGCAGCGTACCGGTCAACTACGCCACGCCGCATCACTTTTGCATTTAAGCCCTCGCGTTCTCTGCAAATCAACCCGTAGTCCAAGCTAGTTCAAAAATATTTACGAGCTGGTCCTATTTTCTTCTGTTTTAAACCCTGCTCTTTTATAAAATTAACCCACCATCCTGAGTTATGTTTTTGCGTGTTAAACCTTCCGTTTATATGCGTAGTTACGTATATATCCACGGTTTCTCGCAGTTTAGCCCTAGAAGTTTTATTTTTCTCACAGAAAAGCCCCTAAAACTTGTTTTAATCATATCTTTTGCATCTTAACTCCGTTCTTCGCGTTCTTTATATCCACATGTTCGTTTTAATGCGTAGATTAGTTTTCAAGCTTGTTTTCTTTGTTTATTATGATTGGTGTACTATTTTTCTTATGTTATACATTTGTTTGCTTGTATGTGCTCGTGTGACGCGTGTAGACGTTCAGCAGTTCGAGGGATTTGAAGATCAAGCCTTCGAGGAGTACGAACAGCAAGAGCAAGACCAAGAAAGCAAGTCGTGTCCTTGATCACTTCTTTAAGTCCTATTCACCTTTACATTCATGTTCAACACAACATTGCTATGCACATAATACTTTTAATCTTGATGGGTCCCAATTAAGGTTTGCCTAGATTTTATTTACCTTTGTCTTGACCAACTGGGTTTACTTTTATGTTGGGTAGCTCATGCTTATTGCTTACTTGGGTTATGGTGGTTTAATTGAAACAATGTTTAATCTTGCTTTACTCCTGTTATACTTTTCGTTAATATAAGACCATAATGTTTAATCGGAACATGGAGCGATCACCCAGGAAAACAGTGCTACCATAAGACTAAATGGCTCTGGTCTTGGCTGAATAATTAGAAACTCTAGTCTGGGGTAATCTTACCAAAAGGGCAAGAGGGGCGGCGGCAGATGGGGTATAGCAATCGCTCTCTTGGGACGTGGGCTTTGCTAAGACACGGTACTCACTAGGGGATTGTTATGCTCTGCTACTGATCCGGGAACCTTAGCGGATTACCACTTACTAGCGAATCTTTGTAAAGGGCTCGTAGCGTCCCTATGCAATCACACCTTAGAAGTGTGGTATGGTGCCTTGCAAACACCGCATGGTTGGGTCCAAAGTTCTTTTGAACTTTTACACGACTTGTGCGTAAAGATGCGCGACTTCTGCAGAGTGTAAAACTGATCGATCAGCCATGCTCACGGTTAAGAGCGGCCTGGACCCTCACATGATAACATTATTGAAAGATGGACTTAAATCGTTGTTATTTCATTTATGCATATATTGTTTACTTTATTTATGCTCTTGTTTAATTTCGGGTGGTATAAACTTACACTTAGTTAATTGCTAATAAAATTTGACCAACCTAATTAAAAGCTGATGCTAATTAAGCCTTAGCCATACCTTGATTTACCTTACACTACACTGTTTCCCACGACTTGTTGAGTGCCAACCATAAGTGTACTCACACTTGCAAAATCGCTGTTCAGACAAAGATAATCTGGTGGAGTACATTGATGACTTTGAGGAGTTCTAGGCGTACGGTTCTTCAGTCAGCTGCCTGTGGTGTCGTCGCTATCTTTGGAGTTCGCTGCGTGTTGAGACTTTCGGTCATGTAATAATGTTTAATTACTCTCTTTATTTGATTTGACACTATCTTTATTATTCACTTATGTCATACATGTGTGTAACTTGATCCTGGCGCACATGTATTCAATGCACTTGATTTTATCCTTAAAATTGAGTGTGACAGAAGTGGTGTCAGAGCCGTGTTGACTGTAGGATGTTAGCCTAGTTAGAAAACGGTCGCAATTAAAGGATTATAATTATCTAGTAGCCATTCCTACTTACTCCTTAATTTAAATCTGCTTAAATATTCTTAACCTTGATTTTACCTCATCCTTATTGCTATGCTTCTATCTTAATCCTATCTTAATCCTTTATTTTGTTTCTATCCCTGTTCATTCAAAATTTTGTTCTAAATTAATTCCATCTTCTTTCTATTAGATGGCTCGCACCAGGAGGACAGCCCACAAGAGCACCCATCCCCCACGCCACAGCATCACGCAGTATCACCCTATGGAGCCTAGAGAAGAGGAGGTCTACTACTTTCAACACCCGGGGGATGTGACTAACGAGGACGACGTACCCGTGGAGTAGGAGCCAGCCCCAGCCCCAGCACCTGCGCCAGCACCAGCACCCAATGTCATCGACGTATCGGATGCTAACCCAGATTCAGATGCAGAGTCAGATCCGTCCGAGCCGTCTGATCCAGAGCCTGAACCAAAAGCAGATGCACAAGCTCCTGAGCCCGATAAGTGGACCAAGTGGGTTAAGGAGGACCTTGGACAAGGAGTTCCTATGGCTGACATGCTGCGATGGACCTGGCACCATTTGGGACATGTCATGAGGCCTACCTACAAGTGCACACAGTACACACCCCCCTGCTACCCCACATTTTGGGAGGTGAAGGTTACCCTCTGTGAGGAGCATGAAACAGGATGGGAGGTGGTGTCTGTTCACCATGATGTGACAATGAGGATGACCATGGAGGCCGGCATAGCTGAGGCAGCTAGGAGAGCGCTTGAGATTCTCTCTCACAAGAAACGTTCACAGTTGCAGCATACCTATCGCCGGTACATCCCGTCCAGGGCCAGTGGTGAAGCAAGGACTTTCATAGCTTTGCACGATGGACTTGACATGGCAACGGACTACCTCCGAAAGTATCTATCTGCAACTCTCACCGCCTTGAATGAGACCAACAATGCTCTCTATGCTACTCAACAGGAGCTGCATGAAGTTAGGTGGGAGAGGGATGTACTAGTGGCTTCTGCAAAAGGAGCACCTCCACCGCTAGAGGATGTGGAGTATCCAGTCTCATCGTCATCACCCATGCGCCCCTGCTATGACTCACCCAGCGCCGCTACAGAAGATCTTTAGGATTTAGGAGTGTTAAGTTTAAATTCTTGTAATCGTTAGCATCGTCATCGATAGAGTGTGCTAGCTTAAAGTGTGTTTGGATGCTTGGTCTTGTGTTAAACGATTGAGTTGGATTTTTGTAATGATTGCGGTGTGTTGAGGAGTAATTGCCACAACGACATCGGTTTTAGTAATAAATGCTTGGTTGGGTTTTAGTTCTGTTCCAAATCAATTTCTAGTCTTCCTTAATCCTAATCTCTCATTTATCTACGTCTATCTGTCATGCAAGCTATGAGATGTTCAATTCTATTCTCGTCATTAAGCGACATGTCAGTATTGTTTTCATTATATCTCGACCTACAGAACTCCAAATGACATGAAATCGGTGGGGTTAGTTTCAGAATTTTGTGGAGTATTTTCTGTATATTTTTTAGAATTGTTGGATAATCTATCTGGGAGATATGTGTGAATTAGTGGGGCAATCAGAATCTGAAACTGTCACCTGGTACTGTCAGCTTGTTAATTTTATATCCCGAGATCTAGATCTCCAATTGAGGTGATTCTAGTTGGGTTGGTTAACAAATTTAGTGAATTACGATCTGGTAATTTTCACTAATTTTGGACACTCCTACTGACGACCACATCTAATTTAATGGAGCTAACAAAATCTATCTTACTTGCATATCTTGTTGTTTTATCTTTCTCAGTTATCTCTTCACACACATATCTAAATCTATTGTCTCTAACGCTCAGATGGTAAATACCAGGTCCGGATCAAGAGTTGACCAGCCCACAGTGCCTCATCACAGGAACAACAATAGTAACCCCAACCCCGCTCCTCAGCCGAATCAACAAGCACCCGCAAGAATGGAGCAGTTCTTTGCAGCCCAGACTCAGCTCCTCACCAACTTGGCCAACACCATGGCAGCCATGCAAGCTCAGATGAACAATAACAATAACAATAACCACCAGCAGCTGCCGCCAAGGGACAAGCGTAGCGAGTTCATGAGCCACAGGCCCCCGATGTTCTCACATTCTCCAGACCCGCTTGATGCTGATGACTGGTTGAAAACTATGGAGAAGATGTTGAACATTACCCGGTGCTTTGACAGAGAGAAGGTCCTATATGCTTTAGGATGCTTGGAGGGACCACCTGCAGATTGGTGGGATGCCTACACCACCACCCATGCCAACGCCAATGGCATTACCCGGGAGGAATTCAGGGCTAACTTCAGGAGTCTCCACATTCCTTCTGGACTGATGAAGCTCAAGAAGAAAGAATTTCTCGCTCTCAAGCAGGGGAACATGTCAGTGACTGAGTACAGGGACAATTTCATCCAGTTGTCCCGCTATGCTCCTGAAGATGTCGCAGATGATGAGCAGAAGTAGGAGTTGTTCTTGGATGGTTTGATTGGACCACTCCAGTACCAGCTAATGTCGCATACTGTTGACGTAAAATCCTAGCGGTGGTGGACCCTGCATCAGCACATGAGGACCTGGGAGATCTGCTTAACTCCAGTGCAGAATCCAAATCGGCGCGCGTGGTGTGCGCGGGCGTGCAAGTCAGTTTGACCATTCAACTAACAAGGAGATGATAGTCGTTGTGAAGTCCGAGGCAACCGGCCGATCAGGCCGATATAATCCTAGCACAGTAGCGATAATGGTGCAACAAAATAAATCATGACAAATATATCAGCTGTGAAGCCGATTCCAGTACCTTGATGAATGTGAGTGATTCATCGGCTATCCAGCCGATTTAATATAATTTACAATAACCATCAGCCAGACGGCCGATAGAAAATAGGATGCTGTTGAGTTGTTGCTCCACCATAGCTAGAGCCACAAGCCGATGAGATCTAAACTAACGTCACCACCAATATTTCTAGGTGAAACGACAACGATGCGCCCAGTAGTTGCAGTCTAGAAATATTTAGCAGGACGTTAATCTAAACCCCGCTAGCCGATGAATCCAATCACAACGGAACTTACTCCAAACAACACTCGAAGGATGGCCAAGATTAAGATGCAACATGCTAGTAAATGATCTATCATCTATGATGAACCGATCTAAAGCTAATTAAAGCAAATTGAACGGCAAGATGAAAGAACAAATAAATATCAGCCGATGCAAGCTCAATCAAGGTAGGATAACTGGTGAATACCATAGATCAAGACAGAAGTGATGCGCTGTAAGTCAAAGATCCAAGATACTCAATAACTGGCAGATGAAACTATTCGAAACCATAGCGATGCGCCCGGTGGTTAAAGCCTAGAATACCTGGTGACGGAACTTGCAGCTCACCGGAGATCAAAGTCGATGCAGCCCAGCTTGCTAGAAGGAACTCGTCGAGAAGCTACATTACTCCTACTCCTAATGCAATGGCGTGAAGCCAAAAAGTAAAGGTAAATATGTTTGTTTATTGATCGTGTGATGATCCTTTACACTAGTCACGTCCCTTTATATTTATAGGGCGGACGTTACATAATGGGCATCTAACCACGTACAAGGCAAGTCACATACACAATCTTTTCTAATAAAAAACTCTATCTCTAACTAACCCAACTCTATCTCTAAAATATTTTATTTTATAAAACAACCTCCCGTACATGCAAAGATCGGCTGCATGCATAATTATTCTGGTAGCCTCCCACGTATGGCATGCAAAGTGCACCAGAATCCATGTTGTATATTCTAATCATTTTATCCATACGTGCTAACCTTTCCTTTATATCAGCCTTGCCTCTCCTTGCCGATCAATCCAATGAAGCCGATTTGGACTCCATGCCCATGTGCGCGCATGCTAGCTTCTTATTGTTGCACATGACTCCAATTATCTTGTACTCCGAATTTATAGGATTGGTTAAAATTCGATGTCGACACAGGCTCCCAGTTTCGAAGTATGAATGCTTCATGTTCCGAAACTAATTATAGAAGTCCGATACTTGTCTTCAAAGCTAATGACGTCTTCTTGCAATATCCAAAGCTAGGTCGACTCCTCTTGAAATATAAAGAACACCATCGGCTTTGCCAGCAGTAGAAACAATAGATCAGTCAACACATACCTTCCCTAGCTTTCAGAAGTTGCTGGACAAAGCAATTGGCCTGGAGCTTTAGAGGAATGAGCTTGGGGAGATGAAGAGGAAGTTCAACTCCCAGTCACCTTCAAAAAGCAACACTCTCCCTCGCTTTGCTCCACAGCAAGGGACACTACTCCGCCCAAGGGGCCCGAGTGGGAATTTTGGGCAGCAGTCATTCTAGCGCCCAGCCTAGCAATTCCAGCATCCAGGGATGCAAGCTCCACGCCCCAGCTTCCTGCAGAATCGCCAGATAACTCCTACTTGCACTCCAGTTAGGCCCAATGCTCTAGTGGGAAACACTTGCTTCAAGTGTGGTGAAGTTGGACACTATGCCAACGCTTGTCCTAAGAGGAATGTGCCGTCTACTCCCGTGCAGAACAACAGCGCGGCAGAATCAGCAGGCGCAGCAGCCAAGGAACGGGAATCAAACCTCGCAAGGCAATCAAGGACAACAAAGTTATGCCCGTGGCAAGGTGAACCACGTTAACGTAGAAACTGCTCAGGAAGCTCCCGATGTCGTACTCGGTATGTTCCTTGTCAACTCAGCCCCCGTATCAGTTTTATGCGATTCTGGAGCATCGCATTCTTTTATTACTTCTCAATATGTGGCCAAGCACAACCTTCCCATTTGCACCATGAAACATCCCATGCTAGTTAGCTCACCTGGGGGAAATATGAGAGCACTTTATTCCTTTCCCAAGGCTAATCTCAAAATAATGGGTAAAGATTTCTGGGCCACTCTAATAGTACTGGATTCAACCAGGATTGATGTGATTCTTGGAATGGGATGGTTAGCGGCATTTGACGCTATGATCCAGTGTGCCAAGAGGTCAGTTCTATTGACGAGTCCTGATGAAGAGAAAGTTGAGTTTGTGGCTACGCTACCATCAGCAGCAGACTGTATAGTTAATCAGTTGGCTGGGAAATCTCTAGAAGATATCAAAGTGGTATGTGATTACCCGGATGTGTTCCTCGACGAGTTACCAGGTATGCCACGTGATCATTAAATTGAATTTGCTTTTGATCTTTTACTTGGTACTGCAACTATCTCCAAACGTTCATATAGAATGTCGATAGATCAACTGAAGGAATTAAAACAACACTTAGAGGAGTTGTTGACAAAATAGTACATTCGGCCCAATTCGTCACCATGGGGAGCACCGGTTATTTTTGTGCCCAAAAAGGATGGAACGAAGAGGATGTGTGTGGACTATAGATCACTCGGTGAGATAACCATCAAGAACAAGTACCCATTGCCCCGCATTGAGGATTTGTTTGATCAGATGAGAGGAGCCAAGGTATTCTCCAAGATTGACTTGCGATAGGGTTATCATCAGGTGAAGAGCTTTGCTCTAAACTGAGGTCTAGCCAGTAGATAGTAGAGAGGAGGTTAGGCCATTTGACATACCCAAGACTACCTTCACTACCCGATACGGTCTGTATGAATATACGGTTATGTCATTCGGGCTGACAAATGCTCCAGCTTCATGTATCTGATGAATAAGGTATTTATGGAGTACCTGGATAAGTTTGTTGTGGTGTTTATTGATGATATCCTGATTTATTCCAAGAATGAGGAAGAACATGAAGAACATTTGAGATTAGTGCTTCAGAAGCTGAGAGAACATCAACTGTATGCAAAGTTCAGTAAGTGCAATTTCTGGTTGAAAGAGGTTTCTTTCCTTGGTCATATCATCTTCAACGGTGGAATTGCAGTGGATCCAAGCAAGGTCAGGGATGTTTTGAAATGTAACCCACCGAAGACAGTGACTGAAATCAGGAGTTTTCTTGGACTCATAGGCTACTACCGCAGGTTCATTGAAGGATTCTCCAAGATAGTGAAACCCCTCACATCACTATTAGAAAAAGGAAGGGAATTCAAGTGGACAGAAGCATGTCAGGCCAGTTTCGAGGAATTGAAGAGTAGGTTGACCACAGCTCCAGTGTTGGTAATGCCAGATCTGCATAAAGGTTTTGACATATACTGTGATGCATCTCAATAGGGTTTAGGCTGTGTTCTTATGGAAGAAGGTCATGTGATAGCCTATGCTTCCAGGCAGTTGAGGAAACATGAGCAGAATTACCTGACTCATGATTTGGAGTTAGCCGCAGTGGTACATGCTTTGAAAATTTGAAGGCACTATGTTCTTGGAACTAAATGTCAGATTTATACGGATCATAAGAGCCTCAAGTACATTTTCACTCAGAAAGACCTCAATGTGAGACAATGACGATGGTTATAGCTCATCAACAACTATGATCTGGAGATTCACTATCATCCGGGTAAAGCTAATCTAGTGGCAGATGCCCTGAGTCGGAAGGGCCATGCTAATCTAGCCTTAGCATTTTAATTGCCTGACGAGCTGATGAAGGAATTTGAGAGGCTTAACTTGAGCATTGTTGCTCATACTGATGGATTAACGATGGAAGTGGAGTCAACTCTAGAGCAAGAGGTACAAAAAGGACAGCTTGAGGATGCCAGGGTCAAGGAGATTAAGGAGATGGTAAAGGAGGGAAGAGCCACAGATTTCACAGAAGACTCTCAGGGAACTCTATGGGTCAAAGGGAGAATTTGGGTACCCGATGTGGGAAATCTCTATGAGACGATCTTGAAAGAAGCTCATGATTCAGCTTATTCCATTCACCCCGGGAGTACCAAGATGTATCAGGATCTTAAGCAGAGGTATTGGTGGCCCGGAATGAAGAGAGATGTAGCTGCACATGTAGCCATTTGCGACATACGTCAGAGAGTCAAAGCCGAACACCAGAGACTAGTTGGGTTACTTCAACCATTAAAGGTGCTGGAATGGAAGTGGGAAGAAATCGGCATGGATTTCATAGTCGGATTGCCCCGTACTCAATCTGGTTAAGACTCAATTTGGGTGATAGTGGATAGGTTAATGAAGGTAGGTCACTTCATACCTGTGAATACTACCCATTTAGGGGCAAGATTGGCAGAGTTGTATCTGTTAAGGATCGTGTGTTTGCATGGTGTGCCCAAGAAGATAGTGTCCGACAGAGGTACTCAGTTCACATCACGCTTCTGGCAAAAGTTGCATGAATCTCTGGGTACAAGGTTAAACTTCAGTTCAGCTTATCATCCTCAAACGGATGGACATACTGAAAGAACAAATCAGATACTGGAAGATATGTGTATGTGTATCTCAGAGTATCGCCCATTAGGGGTATGCGCAGGTTTAAGGTCAAAGGAAAGTTGTCACCTTGATTTATTGGTCCGTTCAAGATTCTTGAGAGAGTGGGATAGGTAGCCTATCGGCTGGAGTTGCCTAACTAGTTGTCAGATATACATGACGTGTTCCATATCTCGCAACTTAAGAAGTACCTCAGAGTTCCAGAAGAACAGTTGCCTATGGAGGAATTAAATGTTCAGGATGACCTCACATACACGAAATACCCCGTCAAGATCTTGGATACTTTGGAAAAGGTTACTAGAAATCAGATGATCAGGATGTGCAAGGTTTAGTGGAGTCACCAGAGGACGAATAAACTTGGGAAAGAGAGGATGAGCTACAGAAAAAATTTCCCCATCTCTTTGCAGGATCATCCGAATCTCAAGGACGAGATTCTTCTTTAGGGGGGGTAGGATTTGTAACACCCAAAATTTGAAATTTTCAAACTCAATAAAGTTCATCCAAATTAGGGTCGCATTTAAATTTTTAGGCATTTAAACACATTTTCCAAAATTAAGTTAAACCATCATAGGATTTCTTTCTGCATTCATGCTGCTGCATATCTGTTGTGTGCTTGGATTTGAATTGAAGTTTAAATTTCAAAATTTGATTTTATTTCAAACTATACCTTTCCCTTTCTAACTTTTCTCTTTTGGACTGCATCTTCTTTTCTTTTTTTCCTCAGCCCAGCCGCGCAGCAGGCCGCTTCCTTTTCCCCGGCCCAATCTCTCACGCCAGCTAGCTCCCTCTGGCCCATTTCGCCGAGCGGCCCAGCTAGCGCTGCAGCTCCGCTTCCACTCACTGCCGCACGAGGCCCGCCGGTCAGTCCCTTCACTACAAGGTTTTGTCACTAATGCGGCCAATTTTCTTTTGCAACAGGTGACTTTCGTTGCAATACATAGGGGTTATTACGACAATAGTCCGTTTTGGTTGCAATAGGGGTGTCATATTGCCACCATTTGTGTAGCGTTGTGACAACAATTTAGTCATTGCAATAGGTACGATATATCGCAACGAATATTTGTTGGTTGTAATTGCGGCGACGTATTGCCACGCTATTTTATAGTGGTGGCCATTAGTTGTCCATATTGCAACGATTATAACACGTTGCGATAAGTACTATCGTGCGTTGCAAAAGAGTCTTAGATATAGCAATGAACTCGGTGTTGTTGCAAAAGATACCTTGGTTATTACAATGAAGATAGTGTGGTTGCAAAAGAAATCTTGGTTATTGCAACGAAAATATACAATGTTGCAAATGAGTCTGAGATATTGCAACGCTAATATGAATCGTTGCAACTAGTATTAGATATAGCAATGAAAATGGTATTGTTGCAAAATAAATCTTGGTTATAGCAACAAATGCTGAAACCGTTGCTATACAGGAGGTGCTATTGCAATAATATATACTCGTTGCAATATAGGGGAACGCATGGTTGCAATAGATGAGTTTGTGGGTGCGGCCAGCTTGGTTATGTTGGTGGGTTTTTATTTTGGCCCACACATATGGCAGGCCTTTCTTTCACGAGCTGAGAGGCCTAATCCTGGTCTATGTCGTCCTAGCGTCACCTCCCTTCCTTCTTCGCACGACTCGTCTCATCCGCTTCTCCTCGCATGATGCTACCGCGCAACCGCCGCCTGCCGTCGTCTTCCCTAGCGCGTGAGTTGCCGAGTGCCAAGGAAGAGTCCCCTTGTTAGTCCTCCACATTCTCATCGCCTCCCCTCCTTCTTCGCACAACTCCTCCCCTTCGTTACGCGATCGTCGCCTGCCGTACGTCATCTTCCGATCCCTAGCTAGCTCGCGAGTTGCCGAGTGCCAAGGAATTGAAGGGTCCCCTTGTTAGTCCTCTACGATCTCTCGACGCGCGGGATGACACGGGCGTTGTCCGATTCCATCCTCTCAAATCAAGGTATAAAATCGGTCCAGACCTATCGCAATTAATTAATTAATTAATTAATGTGCATGCTGAAAAACTTGAGTTATTCAATTATTAGTACATATATTCATTCAGTTTTTATAAACTAGTTGATAGTAATAATACCGATGGAGGAACCTATATTTTTTTGCAGGTTATTCAGGAGGTTATTCAGGATTTGTATAGTAGTATACTACAAGCCTGTGCTTAAAATATTAGTTGGGTTTTTTTTGCAATATGGCACATGAACATGAGGATCGTTTTTTGATGGAATTGTCACATACAGATGCTGCGTGGCAAAACGGAGTTGCTAAATTCATTGAAGATACCTTTGATGCTGGCCCCTTACCAGGACAGACTATGCCCTGTCCATGTAGACGATGTCGTCGCATGGCATATCAAAATAAAGAAGTTGTTGAGTTGCACTTGAATACCAGAGGGTTTGATCCGCATTACATAAAATAACATCATACTAGCAGATCTGCTAAATGTGTTGTTATGAACGATGATGATCGGGACATTTGTGAAGGTAAAGAAGGTGATCATGATGATGGTGTCTCATCCACTAAACTGCTTTCATCACTAATTAGTGGTGCCATACATGGTGAAATTAGAGGTGATAAGGAGCCAAATGAGTCAATAAGAAAATTTTTCAAGTTAATGGAAGAAGCTAGGAAAGAACTATACCCAGGTTGCGAGGAGGCTACCCAAATATCTTTTATTGTGAGGCTATATTAGATTAAGTGCATGTTCGGTATTAGCAACAATGCTCTAGACCAAAAACTGTTATTATTCTGCCATGTGGTCCCCAAGGACCATTGTGTCCCAGGTACCCTGGACAAAGTTCGAAAGGTAGTTCGAGACCTTGGACTGGACTACCAAAAGATTCATGCTTGTGTTAATGATTGTGTGTTATTCCGTGGAGAAGAGTACGAGAAGCTGAACGCATGTCCAAAATGTGGGGAGAGTAGGTGGAAAGATACATATTTAGAGTGTGGTTTTGATGGCACTGGTGGAGTAAATAAGAAGCTCTTACCTCTAAGATACTGAGGTATTTTCCACTTATTCCTCGACTGCAGAGATTATATATGTACGAGATCACATTGGTGCATATGCGTTGGCATAAGGAAAAATTGGTTGAAGATGGTAAAGTGCGGCACCCAGCTAACTCAAAGGCATGGAGGCACGTAGATGCCAAGTACCAAGTATACTGCATTTGCAAGTGATCCACATAATGTTAGGCTGGGACTTGCTTCGGATGGCTTCAATCCATTTGGGATGTTGAATGTGACTTACACTATATGGCCAGTGATCCTGATTCCTTATAACCTGCCTCCTTGGTTGTGCTTCAAACAATCCTATTGGATGATGTAGATGCTAATTCCTAGGCTTAAATCTCCAGGAATTAACATTGATGTATATTTGTAGCCTCTGATCGATGAGCTTAAAGAGATATGGGACAATGGAATTGATACTTGGGATGCGGGAAAAAAGGAAAATTTTACTCTACGTGCAATGCTTATTTGGACAATTAATGATTTTCCTGCATATGCGATGTTGTCTGGTTGGAGCACAAAAGGCTGGTTTGCTTGTTCTTATTGTCACGAGGATACCGATTACTTGTGGCTAAAATATGGTTCAAAGCATTGCTACATGGGCCATCGTCGTTTCTTGCCTATGGACCACGGGTGGCGGAGGAACAAGTTGAGCTTCAATAACAAGGTAGAAATGAGGACGGCTCTAGTGCCCCTGAGTGGTGCAGAAGTAGTGGACCAGTACAAGACTTTCGAGCAAGTCAATTTTGGAGCGACTACTTCAAGGAAGAGGAAGCAGCACGATGAAGATAATAGATGGCACAACTGGAGGAAGAAGAGTATTTTCTTTGACCTTCCTTCTAGGATTCTTTGCTTATACACCATAATCTCGATGTGATGCATATTGAGAAGAATATATGTGAGAGCTTGCTAGGGACTCTGCTTGATTAGGCTGGTAAAAGTAAGGACGGTGAGAACCTAGACTCGATATGCAAGGTATAAGGCTGGATCAACATCTATCATTCGACGATAAAGGAAAATAGACTTTGCCACCAGCGTTGTACAAGTTAGGTGATGATCATAAGGAAATTCTGTGCAATTTTCTTCAAGGTGTTAAGATGCCCGATGCTTGTGCCTCAAATATCAAGAGATGTGTTGATGTCAATGGTTTTAAGGTTGCTGGACTTAAAATTCATGACTACCATGTTATATTACAAAAACTTTTACCCTTGGTGGTGCGCCAAATATTGCCTGAGCAAGTAGTGATCCCATTGATTGAGCTCAATAGGTTTTTTAGTTCGGTATGTTAAAAGGAGCTTGAGGAAACCGAGATGAAAGAACTTACCAAATTGATTGCAGAGACCCTTTGTGGGCTTGAGATGATATTTCCACTAGCATTTTTTGATATGATGCACTTACCTGTTCATATTGCTTGGGAGGCAGAACTCGGGGGTCCTGTTTCCTATAGATGGATGTACCTAGTTGAGAGGTACCTACGTACTCTCAAAGGCTATGTGAGGAACAAAGCGTACCCAGAGGGTTCAATAGCAGAGGGGTACATCTCAGAGGAGTGCCCTACATTCTGTTCTCGATTCTTTGAAGGTGTTAGTACAAAGCTGAATCAGCCAGAGCGACAAGAAAGGAACACTGTTAGTGAACCACCTGCTGGTCTAAGTGTATTTGTGAGCATGGACTTCACTAGAAAGAAAGGTAGTTATCATAGGCACAATATGGAGATACCTTCTCCTGATGACTTGTGCAGGATGAGGTACTACATAATATGCAACTGTGATGAGGCCACTCCATGGATAAAGTAAGCTTCATGTAATCCTATTTTTTTATATTGTGTTCAATATCTAACTGACATAAGTTTATTGTTTCATCAGTTTGCACATGGACGAATTGAGGAAAACCGGCATGCATAATGTTGATAGCAGGCACAAGGCTCAATTTTTATATTGGTTCGAGCGTAAAGTGAGTCATATATATTTCTATTCAATTTTATTCATCACACTTGAATATATATGTTCGTAACATATCTTCCAAAAGTTTCTGAGGGTAGATCAGGAACCTACGGAAAAGCAAATGAAATGATTTACTCTCTGTCTCGTGGTCCAGAACAAATAGTTACTGTGAGGAGCAGGTGTTCCATCAATGGGTTTTTCTTTCGGACATCAGATGTAGAGAAAAATCTATCAACATAGAACAATGGTGTTGTCGTCAAGGGCAATGATGGCATGGAACATCATAGAACAATGGTATGGAGTGATTAAAAAAATCATCACCCTTTATTTTGCTAAACAGCATGAAGTCACATTGTTCGCGTGTGACTGGTATGATGTTCCTGCACCAAATAAGAGCAAATCCAGAGGGTGTAGTAAAGATAAGTTTGGGATTATTGATATTGATACCACTCGGTTTCGCTACTCAAATGATCCATACATCCTGGCAACACAAGCGGAGCAAGTGTGTTATGTGAAAGGCGGGAAGAAAGGTACTAAATGGTGCAGTGTCCTCAAAATGAAACCTAGGACCCTGTTTGCCATGCCGAAAGTAGAGGACAGTGTTGGTGATACAAATGTGGACTTTGTTATCACAGAAGTGGAACAAATGAATGTTGAGGACCATCTGGAGGCTTTGACAAACTGGATTAGGCAAGATGTGCAAGGGTTATTTGGTGATGCATCTGTACTTCAAAAGGTGGTGCCCATGCCTGAACTGGATCATGTAGAAATACCAGAAGACGAAGATGATTCTAATGACGCCTACATTGGTGATGGAGTTGTTGCTCCAGTCAATATACCTGGAGAAGACCAAGATATTTTCTTTGTGTAATTTGGAGTTGCAAAGTTTACTTCGTGACCTAATGACCATTTGATTTCTGGAAAACATTCAGATGAAGATGATTCTGATGACGCCTACATTGGTGATGAACTTTATCAAATGCTAAACCAGACGAGATAGAGCTCTCCCATACATAAAAATTACTTAATTCATACGAACTGGGTCGAGTTTGATATAGTAGGTGCATGCCTCTCATGTTACCAAAATAAAGCACAGGCATCCATTACTTCTACATCAACTACATGTTATACCAAAATAAACTTGGTGAATGCCTCTCTCATGATTCAAAAATAAAGAAGAGGCATCCACGACATGATCAACTAACATAACTCTCATAACTAAGAGTACTGATACTTCTACATCAACAAGGACTAAGCTACTCCCTCCTCCACATTAGTCGTCCTTGCCTTCCATAATGTAGAAATAGCCCTTCTGTAGCTTGCGCTTGATAGCAGCACGAAGCTCTTCTGCCATCTCTCGCACCTAACATTTAAGAAGGGGGTTACTTAGCATGTGAAAAAGATAAACTGACTAGATAAACCAAAACAGCACATAATAGAAACCAATTGATGATTAACTTAAAGGGTAGGAACATCACCTGCCTACCAGACAGCTCAGGTCCATCGTTCAGCTCATCATCGCTCCCATGAGTGAATATCATTGTACATGACATCTTTGGGAAAACGACCTCATAGGTATCTCCAGCGACCTTCATTATAGGGAAAATAGGGTCACAAAACTAAATAAAGTGTTGCTCAATTTTAATAGGATCATAACATGACAACACATAGTGTTAGAACTTATTCGAAATAGAAAACACCTACTAGTTTGAGACTTGCTGGCATGTCTGGGCAGTCATATTGGACGTCTCGCTTGTCCTCGGAGGGAGTAGACTCGGTGAAGATGTGGCGGGCTCGGACTGGGTCGCGCGGTCTACTTACTCACGCCTACCATGAGATCGCAAAGTTTAACATGTCACTGAATCATGAAATGAAATATATGGTATACTAAATCTAATTTTCCTACATCACCTCCTTAGGGATCGAGCGCCTTGGCCGAGCCTTGGTGGAGGTGCCAAGTCCCTTCTTCTTGAATCGCCCGGTGGCTTTGTCGCGCAGCTGCCTACTAGAGTTGTGCATCTTCTTGCGGTGAGCCATGGTGGGAAAGGAAGCGAAGCAGAGGGTGTCGGGACTACTCCCCGGATCCACGAGTAGGCCTTGGACGGCCTACTATGGGACGTACTCGGATGTGATCAGAACAAGGATGGGCGTATCCTACACGGACTAGTCTTGTATGTTTATGGAAAACTACTCGGGGCAATACTGAGTAGAACTCTGTAATAGTACCCGACTAGGACTCAGACTTGTAACCCTGCCCTCCCGGGTATATAAGGCCGGGCAAGGACCCCCCCTCAAAACAGATCCCTCAGGACCAGAACATACATCAATACAAACCACCACACAGGACGTAGGGTATTACGCGATCTAGCGGCCCGAACCTGTCTAAATTGTGTTCCTTGCGTCACCATTGATTCCTTGATTCTCGACGACCCTTACCGCATAAAAGACCACCTAGGGTACCCCCTAGGCGGGTTGCCGGTCTAAAACACCGATTCAGGGTCGGGCGAGGTGGACTTCCATTCAGGGTCGGGCGAGGCAGAGCTACTCCCTCACAGGGTCGGGCTCAGCCGACCCCTGAACTCAGAGTCGGACTCACCTCGGATTCGGCCCCAGTCAGCATCTAAATCAGTCTCGATTTCAAAGCGGTTCCCGCACGGACTCCGCAACGCAACAAAAGTCTATCAAGATTTTCTTGCTCGAACCCAAGTTGAACTCGGGCATGACGAGGACGTTGACTCCAACTCATCCTACTCACCAGAAATACCATTATCTGGCCCAGCCCAAGGGTTGGTAATAACTTCGACACCGCAAGGCAGATTCGTCCACTGGCCGGGACTGCGACCATCTTTCCTCGACCGTGACTACGACTCGCGCCTCATCGCCCACATAGACAACTTGCCATATCAAGAAGGCGTTCCACTTACATCCAACCATGAAGGAAGCTACACAGAGATTGCTACATCAAGTTCCGAAAGCTACTACCCGGACAGGGAGATACTTGTTATTACTCCAGTTAACAACCCGGGAACTAGCCAGAATAGAACCCCCGGGCGACTAGCACAAGTCGACAACATCTCTGACGATGAGTCTACAACCAACAATGAAACCCCTGAACAACGCAAGCAACGAAGGGTGCGCAATACTACTCGAGCTGAGTGTCGATAGTCAATGGCTACAAATATCCCTATTACAAATCTTGAACGAGCTTTCAACGCAGTTCAGGCTCAGGAGCATAATACTCCACTCACGGCTATCGCTTCCATCAACATTTTGACGACATTGATGCCTCAAGATAATGATAACGCAGCCACAGCTCAACTCATGCAGCGTGGCAATGGACTAATTGCACAACTCGCAGAGCAAGCTTACAAGCTGCTTGACAAAGAATCACCAATCCCGTCCGTTTCTCGCATTACAGATGGAAGCAGGAGGGCTGCATATGGGACGTGTGCGGGATTGAGATGGGACGTGTTGGGGGAGATAGATTTCGCATTGAAAGGGGGCGGAGAAGAAGGGGCCATAAGCGAACTTTGGAAGCGGGAGTCCACGCCACCAGCAGTTATGTAGGCCAGATATCACTGACGTGTGGGCCTGGTGGTGAATGGGCCCACTCGGCAGTGACAGGAGTGGCAGGGGACAATGAGTGGGTCCAGCTCTTCCCGCGCACATTCGGGAAGCGAGTGCCCATTCGGGAACCAAGTTGGAGGAGGGAAAGGAAAGAATTGGCATAGTACTCCCTCCCTCCGTAGATCATTTTGACTTTTTTACACACATGGATTTAGCTATGTATCTAAACATAAACATGTGTGGATGCATAGCAAAAGTTATATATATAAAAAAATCAAAATGACATATAATTTGGACGGAGGGAGTACAAATATATCTAGCTACAAGATAAAGATAAATTTGGTTTGTTGAGAGTAATATTTCTCTCCTTATGTTGAAAAGATTATATCAGCATACCAGCCATAGGAACTCCTTGTCCAAGATCCTCCTTCACCCACTTGGTCCACTTCTCGGGCTCAAGAGCTTGTGCATCTGCTTCTGGTTTAGGCTCTGGATCTGACGGCTCGGACGGATCTAACTCTAGATCTGAATCTGGGTCAGCATCCGATACGTCGACGACGTCGGGTGCTGGTGCTGGCGCAGGTGCTGGGGCTGGTGCTGGCTCCTGCTCCACGAGTACGGCATCCTCGTCAATCACATCCAACGGGTGCTGAAAGTAGTAGACCTCCTCTTCTCTAGGCTCCCTGGGGTGATACTGCACGATGCCGTGGAGCGGGGGACGGGTGCTCTTGCGGGCTGTCCTCCAGGTGCGAGCCATCTAACAGAAAGAAGATGGAATTAATTTAGAATAAAATTTTGAATGAATAAGGATAGAAGCAAAATAAAGGATTAAGATAGAAGCATAGCAATAAGCATGAGGAAAAATCAAGGTTAAAATATTTAAGCAGATTTAAAAGGAGTAAGTAGGAATGGCTACTAGATAATTATAATCCTTTAATTGCGACCATTTCTAACAAGGCTAACATCCTACAATCAACATGGCTCTGATATCACTTCTATCACACTTGATTTTAAGAACAAAAATGAGTGCATTGAATACATGTGCGCTAGGATCAAGTTACGCACATGTATGACATAAGTGACTAACAAAGACAGTGTTAAATCAAATAAAGAGAGTAATTGACCATTATTACATGGCCGAAAGTCTCAATAAAGCACAAGCCCAAATTATTATGCAGCGGACTACGAAGATAGCGACAACACCATAGGCAGCTGACTGAAGAACTGTACGCCTAGAACTCCTCAAAGTCGTCAATGTACTCCACCAGATTATCTTGGTCTGAACAGCAGTTTTGCAAGCATGAGTACACTTATGGTTGGTACTCAACAAGTCGTGGGGAATAGTGTAGTGTAAGGCAAATCAAGGTATGGCTAAGGCTTAATTAGCATCAGCTTTTAATTAGGTTGGTCAAATTTTTTTAGCAATTAACTAAGTGTAAGTTTATACCCACCGAACTTAAACAAGAGCATAAATAAAGTAAACAACGTATGCATAAATGAAATAACAATGATTTAAATCCATCTTTTGATAATGTTATCATGTGAGGGTCCAGGCCGCTCTTAACTGTGAGCACGGCTTATCGATCAGTTTTACACTCTGCAGAGGTCGCACATCTTTACCCACAAGTTGCGTAAAAGTTCAAAAGAACTTTGGACCCAACCATGCGGTGTTTGCAAGGCACCATACCACACTTCCGAGGTGTGATTGCAAAGGGACACTATGAGGCCTTTACAAAGATTCGCTAGTAAGTGGTAATCCGCTAAGGTTCCCGGATTAGTAGCAGAGCATAACAGTCCCCTAGTGAGTACCGTGTCTTAGCAAAGCTCACGTCCCAAGAGAGCGAGTGCTATACCCCATCTATCGCCGCCCCTCTTGCCCTTTCGGTAAGATTACCCTAGACTAGAGTTTCTAATTATTCAGCCAAGACCAGAGCCATTTAGTCTTGTGGTAGCACTGTTTTTCTAGGTGGTCGCTCCATGTTCCGATTAAACATTATGGTCTTATGTTAACGAAATGTATAATAGGAGTAAAGCAAGATTAAACATTGTTTCAATTAAACCACCATAACCCAAGTAAGCAATAAGCATGAGCTACCCAACATAAAAGTAAACCCAGTTGGTCAAGGCAAAGGTAAATAAAATCTAAGCGAACCATAATTGGGACCCATCAAGATTAAAACTATTATGTGCATAGCAATGTTGTGTTGAACATGAATATAAAGGTGAATAGGACTTAAAGAAGTGATCAAGTACACGACTTGATTTCTTGGTCTTGCTCTTGCTGTTCGTACTCCTTGAAGGCTTGATCTTCAAATCCCTCAAACTGCTGAACGTCTACACGCGTCACACGAGCACATACAAACAAACAAATACATAACATAAGAAAAATAGTACACCAATCATAATAAAAAGAGAAAACAATCTTGAAAAACTAATCTACGCATTAAAACGAACACGTGGATATAAAGAACGCAAAAAATGGAATTAAGATGCAAAAGATATGATTAAAACAAGTTTAAGGGGCTTTTCTGCGAGAAAAACGAAACTTCCAGGGCTAAACTGCGAGAAACTGAGGACTTATACATAATTACGCATATAAACCGAAGGTTTAACGCGTAAAAACGCAACTCAGGATGGCGAGTTAGTTTTATAAAAGAGCAGGGTTTAAAACAAAGGAAAATAGGACAGGCTCGTAAATATTTTTGAACTAGCTTGCACTGCAGGTTGATTTGCGGAGAATACGAGGGCTTAAATGCAAAAGTGATGCTGCCAGTTGACTCTCGCGTAGGCCGTCGATTTGGGATCGAGCGGCTGGCGATGAGTTGCGCTGACGCCAGCGGCGATGGGAGGCGGCATTGCGGCGGCGCTCCGCCGGAGCTGCTCGAAAATGAGCTCCTGGTCGTGGTTTCGAATGCGGATTGCACGGGAAGAACGAGGGGCGCGCGACGAACTTGTTTGGGGCTTCGACGAGGGACGGGCCGCGGCCGAGACTCACTGTGAGGCCGAGCTTGCGGCGGCGGCACTGGAACTCGGAGGCAGCTAGGGTTTGGTGGTGCGGCGAAAAGGGCCGAGGGTGGCGGCCTTATATAGGGGCGGAGGCGGCGGTGGCTCGGCTCGAGCTCGACGCGGATGCGGGGACGCGGCCTGCGGAGGAAGGAAGGCGCGGTGCAAGAAAGGAAGGAGAAGAAGGAAGGTGTGGCGGAGAAAAAGAAAAGGCCGGGGGAAGAAGAAAGGAAGGTTGAAGGACGGATTGACCGGCGGGCCCCGAGTGGCAGTGAGAGGAAGCGGAGCTGCAGCGCTAGCTGGGCCGCGCGGCGAAATGGGCCGGAGGGAGCTGGCTGGCACGAGAGATTGAGCTGGGGAAAAGGAAACGGCTTGCTGCGCAGCTGGGCTAAGGAAAAAAAGAAAATAAGATGCAGCCCGTAAGAGAAAAGTTAGAAAGGAAAAGGGATAGTTTGAAATAAAATCAAATTTTAAAATTTAAACTTCAATTCAAATCCAAGCACACAAAAGATATGTAGCAGCATGAATGCACAAAGAAATCCTATGATGGTTTAACTTAATTTTGGAAAATGCATTTAAATGCCTAAAAATTTAAATGCGGCCCTAATTTGGATGAATTTTATTGAGTTTGAAAATTTCAAATTTTGGGTGTTATAATCAGGCATGTCGTAGTTAAATTGGCCTTCTTTGTAAACATGTTACATTAACCCTCCCACTATTTGGTGAAATGCCTCTTAGGAAATGCTTCTGTGAATATTGCATTACATTAAGATCATTTATATTTAGAAATTTGGATCCAAGTACAGATCCAAACACACTATTTACATTACATGCAATCAGCCAGGATACTAGCTATTTATACCTTTTCTAAGACTCCTTCCTCAATATCTTACGGCATTCATTATTTTTTGCTTTTTAAACTCTCACAAAAATTATAAATACCTACTACCGGCATCAGCAAATAACAAATGGAGCATCACATCTCCAACTATCCGGGTGCCAGCAGTGAAGACAATGAAATGCCTGAGATTCCATCAACTATTCATTTATGCCTCATGCCCTCATGTGGTGACCAGCAACTCTCAACAAACTTTTGAAAAATGATCATGTTGGCATCTGAAGTCGTTCTAAGTTCTATTATTTTTTCTTTTGTCCAAAACAGTCACCGAAGACAATGAAGCAACTCTATATGACATCATTCTCTGTCATATCTGGGATAATCATTTTTGGAGGCTTGATAGCCCCAGTAGTAAGTGACATAATTCTTTAAAGCACCTCAATTATTTATGTTTGTACTCCCTTTTTTTTCAAGAACCTCTGATCACTATTATTAGTGATATAGCAAGTTATCAATCTTTCTTTGGGTGCAGCTTGAACTGAAATTAGAGCTCGGTGGTGCATCTTATGAAGATACTACATGGATTATGGACCTTGCACTTGCCTCTTCAATTGAGGTGCTTTGAAGAACATATATCTCGATAGTGAATTCTGTATCAGTGTTTAGAAAAGTGATTTGATACATTTTTGTTGGCTTCTGTTCAGTCAGGTAGACCCCATAGGCCATAGTGGCGTCCTTTTCAGGTGGCATGGTTGGTGTTATCTCAGCTCTAATGTTGGTTGAAGTGAGAAACGTCAGGCAACAAGAGAAGAAAAGATGCACTTATTGCCATGCGACGGGTACAGGCAATTTCATTTTGACCTATCTGACCCAAGAATGGCCTCAGCCATGCCTAATGCATGATTCATCGTCCAAAATGCAAACTTGGATATATCTGAAATGATATTTTGCCTGTGTACCTAATGCAGCAACACTAACTCTGTACTCACATGTCTGATCTTGCTTCTGTAATGCAGGATAGTTGCCATATGCTCACTGTTCTACTAGCGGGATGTTATTGAGAAAAAAGCCTTTTTCACTATCAGGGAATAATATGTGGTCAACGGATGGAAGGTGTCAGAATTGTTCAGGAGCTGGAAAGGTATATATGCTGTCTATCGCCACTGTGTTTCGCTATTATCAGTTTGATGTTGTATAGAATATTGAATTGGGATCAATGGAACGGTTATTATTCTTTAGGTATTTGTCTTTAGGTTAAATTGCAAGGTGATAGTGCAGATTAAACAAATTTTTGGTGCTTAAATTCAGTTTTACACAAAAAAATGTTCCTGGTTACAGAAGAGAACAGATGAGCACTTCATATCATCCGTACAAATAACATGAATGCCTCCATAAATTGTATTGATTCTTGGGTGTCCATGTTTGCCAGGTGATGTACCCGACATGCTTGTGCACAGGAATGCAGATGGCAAGCGAGCATGATTCACGTATAGATCCCTTTTCATTTTCAGTAGTGTTGAGCAATTGGACAGTGCCACCCAGACACTCCGCATACGTGTTACTCCGGAGCTTACATGCTGATTACGCCAATTCCATAATGTGACCATGCATGTAAGTTAGGAGTTATATACTACATCTGTACCAAAAGAAAGCAACTACTATTCATATCTTCGTGTTCCATCAGCTCCGTTGCATTTCTTCTTCAGGCTGATGCTGAGACAGATGAGGTCTATGCACAGATGACACTGCAACCACTAAGCGTCGTCTAAACCCAGTAATAACTCACTGGTGAAGACATTTCTATTTTGTTCGTCAAATAGCTCAGCGAGCTTACAGATCTCACGAGTCACGATCTTGTCAGCCAACTGTTAAGTTTTGTACCCTTACTTAAACAATCCGACCTGCTATCTATAACACAAGCAATACAAGTTCTATTACCGTTACATCGACATTTTTCTTATCAGTAAATTCCTAAGCTTTTGGACAATCCCTACACAATATCACCGCTGGATAGCTAAAACATGGCGCGGCAACGACGCGCCCCAGGTTTTCTAGTCTGAATGAAATCGAGGAGCATCATTAGTTGGCCTTCAGAATGGGTTGAATTCACTTTAGACGGGCTAGGTTGGGCCTCTATTCAGTGGAACTTTAGCTGCTCCTCTATGTACTCAACGGCCCATATGAATTCTCCTCCCGAGTCGTCCGCTTATACATCAAACAAGACCAACAGATGAGGCACAACCTCAAACTCGAAATTGCAAACAAATCCAAATTATGCCATCCTCTTTTCTATCAGCATTATTCAGTAGTAACACCAAATGGATACGTAACTGCCGCCCACCAACCCTTAACAGCATCCAACGCACGCGCATCCGGCCCCGACCGAGCCCCCACGAGAGCGAACGCCCAAGAACTGAACCAACGGTTCAACTCGATCAGCTCAGGCCTTACGGCCTGCCCGCCGCCGCCGGGGGCGGCGGGTGGTAGAGGTGGCCGGAGCGCGGGAGCCCCGCCGTGGCGTTGAAGTACGCGAGCGTCTCGGCCCACCGCGCGGCGTCCTTGAGCATGTGCACGGCGATGGTGTCCGGGACGAAGCCGTGCAAGAAGCAGCTGTCCGGCGAGGCGCCCTTGTAGTTGTACATCCTCGGCGCGGCGTCATACCGGTTTTGGCCCTGCCGGCGAGGTTGAGCCACCGCCCCGTCCACATGTCCTCGGGCCCATCCTGCTCGCGCCGGGCGAGGTCCGAGCCGGACACCCACCGCACCAGGTCCCACGACAGCGCTACCCCATCCCGGACATGAAGGGCGGGAACGGGTAGAAGTTCTCGCGGTCGCACGGCATCTGCAGCCCGAAGTAGGCGTCCTCGCGGGACGCGCCGCGCAGCGACGCCGCCAGCGCCGGCAGACGCAAGTACGTGTCGTCGTCGGCCTTCATCACGTAGTGGTACGGCGGCGTTATCGAATGCGCAGGCCACAGTGGAGAAGAAGGTGTAGGTCTTGCCGTTGTCCATGTTCTCGGCGCAGTCGAGCACGATGATGTCGCCGTAGCGCATGATCTCCAGCGTCACGAACACCGCGTCGTCCGGGGACGTCACGTTGCAGAAGACGAACCGGATGTCCACGCGGCCGGAGAGGGACGGGTGCTCCCGGACCTGGAGCGAGTACTTTTTTTTTGTTTTTTAGCCCTTTTTCGAAAGGCTCACAAGTAGGTTCCTGACGGAACCAATTCCAAAAATGAACCTTTAGCTTGGCGCCATCGACGCTGGCGCTAAGCTACAACGTCTCGACGCCAGCCATCCTGGCGCCAAGGTCTATGCGCAGCTGCTGACGTGGGTGCCAATGTGGCAAGGGCTTGGCGCCATGGATCTTGGCGCCAAGCTTGGCGCCGTAGATCTTGGCGCCGAGCTATCTACCCCGTACCTCTTCGCGTTTCGAACTAAATAAGTATAATTATTCCGAGAAGTGTGCAACAAACTAAGCTGTGGTTCAACTGGTTAGAAGGTGGGCTTCTTATCCTGGAGACAAGGTTCAACACAGGGGTTTGAACTCAGGTCTCCAAGATAAGAAACCCACCTCCTAACCAATTGAACCACAGCTTAGTTTGTTGCACACTCCTCGGAATAATTGTACTTGTTTAGTTCGAAACGTGAAGAGGTACGAGGTAGATAGCTCGGCGCCAAGATCTACGGCGCCAAGCTTGGAGCCAAGATCCATGGCGCTAAGGCTTGGCGCCAAGATCCATGGCGTTAAGCCCCCGCCACATCAGCATCCGCGTCAGCAGCTGCGCATGGACCTTGGCGCTAGGGTGGCTGGCGCCAAGACGTTGTAGCTTGGCGCCAGCGTGGATGGCGTCAAGCTAAGGGTCTATTTTTGGAATTGGTTCCTCCAGGAACGTATTTGTGAGAATCTTTCGCAAAAAAGGCTAAAAAACAAAAAAGTCAGGCGAGTACACCGTCCGCAGCAGTTGACGCGGCTCGTGCTTGGCCGGAAACGTCTGGATGCCGATGAGGATGCGCACGTCGCCGTCGTCTGTTGATATTTAACCCACCATGAGTTTGAGAGGGGTGTTAGATGTATATGTACTGTTGATATTTACCTTTTCTATTAGGGGGTTCCGTGTATATTTTCCCCTCCTGTACCTGTATATATATGGGCCTAGTGCCCCTGTTATGAATACAAGTGTTATTCCTAACAAGTACAATGCACAAACTATCTGGTTGTCCATCTAAGCAGAGTGTCACCTCACTATCAGAGCAAGCAAGGGTCATAGCTGTACCAGCACCAAAAAAGACTGGCATTAGATAACAAGGGAGCAATAGGTTGAAAATGCATTACAACGTACACAACATAGTCTAATGATCAAAATGTTAGCGGTCAAATTCTGTCAATTAACTCCGTTCCCTCCATTCTATTCATTATCATCATCATCAGTCTGACCACTGCATCCATAAACACAAAAGTGACAATTATGTTCAAGTTTATTAAACTGTAAATATGCCCTAATAGAAGTGCATCTCCTCAGCCCCGACCATTAAAGAACGATCTATTTGTAAATAACCTCTTGAGTGACTTCAATAAATTTAATTTAGTTAAAAAATAGTTACAAACTCACTCTGAAGTTAGGCCTGGTTTGGTTCGTTTGCTTATTTTTAAGCACCCGTCACATCGAATATTTAGATACTAATTAGGAGTATTAAACGTAGACTATTTACAAAATCCATTACATAAGCGGAGGCTAAACGGCGAGACGAATCTATTAAGCCTAATTAGTCCATGATTTGACAATGTGTTGCTACAGTAAACATTTGCTAATGATGAATTAATTAGGCTTAATAGGTTCGTCTCGCCGTTTAGTCTCCACTTATGTAATGGATTTTGTAAATAGCCTACGTTTAATACTCCTAATTAGTATCTAAACATTTGATGTGACACTTGCTAAAAATAAGCAAAGGGAACCAAACGCCCCCTTACAAATGAATCCCATGTGCTGAAGAATCTAAAAAGAAAAAGAATAAATTGTATAAGAATGTATCAAAATACAACACAGTGCATAGAAAGGAAATACAAAAATAATATATTTACGGTCCTTCCATCTTGCATTCGTACATCAGGAAAAGGATCAATTTTGTTATGTACATTCCAAAATCTTCTGACAACATTAAATCAAACACAGCAACCTCCGTGACTTGTTGAACCTCATCAATCTTCCAAAAAAACACAGCAACTCTCGCTACATGTAGTGGTGGTTTCTCTCTCTTCACCTTTGTTTATTTAAAAATGCTGATGTGGCTATGCTGTAGATAGCTTGTGGGGACATGTTGCGGGTGCCCTAAATACCAAATAGAGCCGGAGCCGTAGAGCTCCATTAAAGCCCTTACTTACAGAACGAGGAGACTAGTACTTTATATACCCGTGTTTTTTTGAACAAAGTATATGCCTATGGTTGCCCTGGCCTTACTAAGAACATTCTTTACACAACACGTGATCTTTATAGCAGAAGGGGAAAAACGTGTTTGTAGCAAGAGTCAACGGCTACCTGGCAGGGTCCACGTGCCCACGCACTGGGCCTTGTGCGTCAGCCACGCAGGACCCAACACGTTGGACGGCCACGTGTCCGTCGGTGGCGGCGCCCTACGACTCATAGGATTCTCCATGAGGAATCTCTCTCGGCTCATTCGAATTCGAAACGGTAATACTAGGAGTAAGACATCTGACGCACCAATTAAATATCAGATGCTACGTGGCTGCATCTCATCCATGAGATGTCCACTGCCTACTGCTCCTTCCAGGGAAATAATATCCCACGTCATTATCCGCTCGAGTGCTTTTCCCGTGGCCATCCATTCATCTCTCACACTTCTATCCTGCACCACTCATTCATCTCTCTCTAACAGATGAGGCTCTAGGACCTCCATTGTGTGGCGATGATACCCTTGCTAGGCCCCATGGTCCTCGAGGAGTAGAGGAGCATGACCGGGTCATGAGGGGGGTCGAGCAGAATGGCAGAGATCTCCCTCGATGGTGGCGGCAGTAGAGCTAGGATCGAAGGGGAGGTTGGTGGACTCGATGAGCACTATGTGGAGTCCGTCGGTGCCGCGTGTGAGTTCGATTCCTTCGACGAGGTCCACCCCAGTGCCGAACTCCACTATGGAAGGTGAGCTTCTCTCCTCCATGGTGGGAGTAGTAGATAAAAACCCATCCATGATTGGGGTCTGCAAGCTTCTCACCTCTACATGGTCTCCTCATTTTCTCGTGGCGGAGCCCCTCATGGCACCTTCAGCGGATGGCATCATCAGCGATGCTGTAGTAGCTGTTTTATGTTGTTACGTTAATTGTTTCTCTGTGTTGCAATAATCTGTATTTTTCTGGATGTTGCAGTATGTGATTTTCTAGATGTTGCAATAGATGATTCCAATGTTGCATCAATTGAGTTTTGATGTTGGGATTACTTTTTTTCAACGGTGTAGTATGTGATTGCGGATGTTGCATTAGCTTCTTTTTATTGTTGTGGCAAGTGAATTCGGATGTTGAAAGTCACCTTTTTTTTTACTGTTGCATCAGTTTTAGCTCGAAATTTCAATTTTGTGTCAGATATTTTCAGATACTACCATGCTATTTGGTTGATGTTCCACAAGTTATACCGGGTATTGCAATAGATGATTTTCCATGTTACTAAAAATAAAATGGAATGCTCACAGCACATAATTTTTCCGTGATGTTACAATAGTAAAATCGAGATGTTTCTTTAAGATGTTTTTGATGTTGCATGGTTTGGTATGAGATGTTTCATCCCTTTCTATTTTCTAGTGTTTACTTTTTCTTCACCTCTCGCTCATGCAATGTTCAAGTTCACCCATTGACTCGTGGGCTTAAATGTTGCATGTAACGTACCACCGGCACTGCCTTTCCCCTGAACTAGAGTTGCTCTTGCCTACTCCCCGTGTCTATCGGTGACATGCGATGTTCAAGTCCACCTAATGATTCGTTCGTGGGTTTAAATGTTGCATGTAATATGGAATGCATGTTGCGGCTGTAATTTTTCATCCGTAAATTTAAATGTTACATGTAATATGGAATGCATGTTGCGTCTGTAATTTTTCCGTTGCTTAACCGTTGGACGCTAGCGTCCGGATCGTAGGATTCGCCACGAGGAATCTCTCTCGGCTCGTTCGAATTCGAAATTTCAATGCCCACGGCCACAAGGCAACTGGCCTCACCCTGCATTTCTCTCTCTAGAAAAGAACTCGAAAAGCCCCATCCCCATTCGCTTTCTCGCTCCCCTGCCTCGCCTACAGAGAGAGAGACCGAGACCAGGGGGGACTGGGAGAGAGAGTGGCGGCCGGCGGGGACATGGCGACGAAGGCGAGCAGCGCCGCCTCCGGCGCGGCCTACGAGGAGCAGCGCAGGAAGCGGGTCCTCGAGAACCTCAAGCACCTCGAGGTGAGCACGCTCGTCTCCCTTCCTTCTCGAGACGGATTACGGATCAATCCACGGATCCACTCTTTTCTTCTCTTTATTCATCTTTATTTAAAAACCTACCTTTTCTTCCTTTGGACCATTCATTTCTTCTCTTCTTCCCCACCGATTTCTGCGGGTTCCTTGGTCGATCTGCTTGTGTTTCTAACCGTCGCGCCTGATTCCTCTCCGCAGGATTTGGGCATATCGGAGATGTCGAAGAGCCTGCTCCAGGCGGCGAGGCTGCAGAAACAGAGCAAGGTGCTGCCCACACGTACACCGCTTGTCGCTCGCGCGCGCGTGTTTCGGGATAGTGTGGCGACGCTGGGTTGACTCGTTGTGATTCTGTTTTGCAGGGCGGCGTGCGCGTGAGCCCCAAGGCGAGGAAGAAGTTCGACGCCACCGAGGTGCGGCGTTCCTCGAGGGCGAAGGCCACGGTTTCCTACAAAGATGATGTGAGTTCTTCGTTGGCCTGTTGTATGCCGTACTGATCAAAGTATGCAGTTTTCGTGAAAACGGTAACTGTCAGTGTTCCCTGTTTGAAGATCCCTATTGAATTTTATTCCTGCGATTCTTGAATATGCCATATACTTGATTTTAATTGTGTGGCTCAGAAACCTCATGGTTTGAGTGCGACCTTTTCTGGTTGCATCCGGGCCCTGTTTGGATGGAAATTCCTTTTTGTAGTTCGAACAAATTACCATGGTCAAACTACGTCTCTCAGTAAAGTATTTTAGATTTAACTTGTAGATTTATCTATTTGCATAAATATCTGTAGAAAAGACGAATAGTCAAACAAGTGAAAAAAATTCAATGGTATCATATATTTAAGAACCGAGGTAGTAACAGATTTTGTAGTTTTGAAAACCATGGCAGTAGTCTATCTGAAACTTCTGTAGTCGTCATAAACCGTAGTAGTTATCTGTTCTAACTTCAATCCGTGGTTTTCAGCCACTGTATCACCCACACAGGGTTGTAGTCTTGGAGGTTTAGAAACTTTACATCAGACCTTTTTTTCTAAACCATGATTTTGCATGTCTCTGGTTTCTAAAACTAAAGTTTCTTGATAAAACGGTTTCTCAAAACTATGAAATCCAAACAGGCCAGAGCCATGTTTTATGGGGTATCTAGTTTGAGGAACTAATCCTTCCAAGAATGTGTTAGTCCACTATGGATTATTCTATATTTTGGTGGGATGAAATTATGATCTCATGTTCTTGTTGGTAATGGACTGATCTATGATTCCATAAGGCTGTGATGTTGTATGTAATTAGTTCAAGCTGTGTAGTGTGACTATTGTTGATACTGACATGTTCTTTTTTGTTCCACCAGTATGGCGAACTAGATACTTTTCTTCGTCGCAAAAGGTAATGCCTTTGTTTACCTTGTCTATGTAAATTAGATGGTACTGTGCCTGGACCCAACTAATCGGCTACTTTATTTTGTTGAACAGGCGCAGTGGTGGTAAGAACTCTGAGCAGGGAAGAGAATACACTGGAAGAGTTTCTTCTTATGAACAGCAACAGCGTGCTTTCAGAAGAGCTGAGAAACTTCAAGATGGTCTGGACCCTAATAACCCATCATTTGTTAAGACCATGGTTCGATCACATGTGTCCAGCTGCTTTTGGCTTGTAAGCTCTAAGATGTTGTGCATTAGAATTTCTTTGACTAGTTTTGGCACAAAATATAGTATCAACTACTAATCAAGGATATATTATGTGCACCTTAGGGTCTTCCTACAAGCTTCTGCAAACAGAATCTGCCTCCCACAGAGTTTAGGATGGTGTTGGAGGATGAAGATGGTGTTGAATTTGATGCTATCTATATTGGGAAACGAACAGGTCTAAGTGGTGGATGGAGGGGCTTTGCAATGCACCACAACTTGGAGGATGGAGATTCCTTGGTCTTCGAATTGGCTGAGCATGACAGATTTAAGGTATATCGTGCTTTAAATTTAGTTCAACATTGCACACTAATCTGGACCAGATAGACTGCCTTATTATGGCAGTTTAACCTTGCAAACGTTTTTAACCTTCTCCTAATTACACATTTGCCATAAGAATGGAAACAGAATCCAAAGGATCTGACATGAATAGTCTGGAAGAAAACATGTTTGCAGAAGCGCCCCCTAATGTATCAAGCAATCATGGCAAGGAATTAGCTTAGCTATATTCTTGCGCTGTTGTGCCTGTTAGATTGGTATTTATGAATGACTATGAGGCTCTATAAATATCCCTTCTTTTTTGCGGTTGCTCTATGAATATCCTTCAACAACTCTACAAAAAAAAATTGCAGGTCTAACCATTTGTTCTATTCTATATTTAGTTGCATTTTGTTGGGTCTTCTTGATTGAACTTCACATGCAATTCTTTTATCTATTGCAGATTTATATAATAAAAGCTATAGATGATGATGATGTAGAAGAGGATGAGTCTGATGACAAGAATGCCAGTGGGGGTACTAAGGAAGAGCCTGCTGAGGAAGATTCACCTGCTGCCGAGCCTCCAAAAGGTGCCAAAAGAAGAAAACTCCGTGGACGGCGGTAGTTTGCCTGTTAGTTTGCATCAGCTTGAAATATTAGGCACTCCTGGTGAACGAATGTTGTCATGCTAGCAAAGCGTCTCCTGTCAGGTCATCTATTTTGCCCAGTTTTTGTTGACCTGTTCTTTCAGAAATTGTGGGCAACCGATTACCCATATATCGCTGCAACAAGTACACCTATCAACGTAGGTAGCCCTTGATTCCATGTAAATAGGTAGTTTGGCACTCAGAGCACTTGTATTCTCAGAATCCCCTATGTGCGCTACTAAGCTAGTGTGTCACGTAGTGTGATGTTGGTTTAAACAATGCTTCTGTGCATATGAATAAGAGTCATTAGCAAAGGGAATAATCGCTAATGACATCGTATATGCAGCGAAACATTGTTACTTCTGAACGCCCAAGACAACATGTCAATATTCTCAGCTCTATTCATTTACAGAACCATATCTGAAAGCTAAAAAGGCTACGTCAATAACGTTCCTGACATCCCGTGTGTGTCATACAAAGGACCTGGGAGTGCTAAGCCTATAATGTTAGGCCCTCCGTTTTGGAGTACAAAACAAATTTGTTGCATATTCACAAAATTACACCATGAAAACACCATGACTACCGAGGAGTCACCCTTCCAGAAATCATGCCGCTGCTCGCATCAAGACTCCCAGAGACCTGCGACGAGATGAAGAGGGTCCCAGACGCTGAAGCCGACAATGACTTACTAACATCGGTCGAGTCTGTCTCCGAGGTTTCCAGCAGAACCAGGTCCTCTTTAGGCATCATCCTCAAGATGAGCTCAAGTTCTCTCACAATCTCCCACATGGAAGGCCTGTCATCAGTTTCATCCTGGCAGCACTTGGTTGCTAGAGATAGGAACCTGCTGACACATTCTGGAGGGCACAAGCCCATCCGGCCGTCGATTATTCCAGAAATATTGCCTGATTGGCAAGCAGAGTTTACCTACAACGGCAAAATGAAGGTCTTAATTACATATGTGCTTGGTTTTTTTACTAAAGGAAGCACAAGACAAGATTCCTGGTAATACTATAGGTTATGGATTTTCAATGGAAGGCTGTCATTTTTTGTTGCAAGAATTGGACTGCCATTTAAAGATGGTGTGAATCCAGAGTTGAAGATTGTGTACCTCTCTCACTATGTTTTTACCATGCTCAATTGGCTTCATCCCGGTCAACATTTCAAGAAAAACAACGCCAAGGCTATAGACATCGCTCTTGTCCGTCAATTTGTGAGTTAGGAAATATTCCGGATCAAGATAGCCCTGCCAAAATGGTAATGGTATACTACCATAAAAGAAAGCATGGCAATTTTGACATTGTCAATGTGACTGACAGTATGAGACTTACTGGGGTGCCCTTAACAACAGTGGAGACATGAGCTGGTAATGTCCCTTCGACATCTGGCACTGGAGCAAGCCTTGAGAGACCAAAATCAGCTACCTTTGCGACGAATTTCGAGTCCAACAGAATGTTGCTGGCCTTCACATCACGGTGGAATATAGGTGGATCTGCTTCAGTATGTAGATACAGAATTCCCTTTGAGGCACCCAATGCAATTTTCAGCCTCAAACCGAAACTTAAAGGTCTTTTGGACTTGGCTGTGGTTGGCAAATGGTGTAAAACCAGAAGAGGTGGTTAGTGCAGATTAAGAATACTGATTAGCATAGAAAAGAGAAAATGTTCAAAATTTGACAGTGAACTCGCCAATTACTCACCAGAAAGATGATCACGTAAAGTACCATTTGACATGAATTCATAAACCAGCATCTACAAAACACGATTTGAATGAGCAGTTCAGCAATACTGACAAAATATATTTTGCTACATATATAATTACAATAAAAAAGTTTCACCTGCTCATCTTCTTCATCACAATAGCCAACCAATGAAACCAAATTGCGATGATGCAATCTTGACAATAACTCTATTTCTGTGCAGAACTCCTTTGAGCCTTGAAGAGAATCTTCATGTGCTCGTTTGATTGCTACAATTGCTCCATCAGCTAGAATACCTTTGTAGACTTTTCCATAACCTCCTTGGCCAACTTGGGCCGATATATCAAAATTATTTGTGGCTATAGCCATTTCTTCAAATGCGAAGCATCTAACGCCATCAATTTTGACAGAAAACCTCGACACTGCAAATAGCATGATATTATATATCTTCAGGTGCTCTCTCTTGAACATACAACGAAATATAAATTACTTACTTGAACGCTTCGAGACTGTTCTATGTCTTGAACGCCTTCTCAGCATGAGGGTGGTAGCTACCACGGAAAGTGCAATAGCGCCAGCTATTGAGCCTGCCAATATACTGCCCAGTGCAGCCTTGCTTAAACCTGTTGAAGCTGCATTTGGAAATTCTGCAAAATTGCGACAAATAAAAGATTCTAAGCACTAATATATGGTTAATTGGGCTCAGCGAGCCGACAAAAATTCAATGAAGCACAAGTCGAGGACAAAGTTAATTGCTAGTCAATCTATGTTCCCAAAAAAGAAAACACCATAACTTATTGTCTCAATTTTCTATATCGAAAACAGCATGCACATAGCAAGTGGACAAACTTTATTTTGAGGAAGTAATATATGCTATTTTGTTGCATGCAATCATTACACTATATGCTGCTAAGCAAGCTAACATAAATGCTACAAAAAGTTATAATAAGCCAAAATAGTTCACGAAATAATATATAGAAATTCACTGAAGTCCTTTTTTTTCTCGCAGGAAAACTAAAAATAAGCTGATAGCAGAACATAGTTTTGAATAATAAAAATAATATATTCAAAGCGGACGCATACCATCTGCATAGGAACCCAGTGTGAAGTTGAGAAGCTCATATGGACCAAATACATCTGAAAGAGTAATTTCCCAGCCAGCAAGTACATGTCTGAGTCGCACAATCTCAGATATATTGAATAAACTTGAATTACTTGGAAATAACTTCATATGCATATTTAGCCTTGGACCAACTTCCCATATGTAGTGCTCAATGTTTAGCTGATAGAGAAACAGTTGCAGCAAAGAGGTTAAGTTGATACCAAAGGCTTCTTCATGGGGATGAAAGTCTGTAATTCCTGGACTTTTCAGACGAAGTCCAACTCCAAGTGGCACCGCACAAAAGCAAGGAATAGGCGATGACGGATTGTACTCGTAATTTTTATCTGTAGGGCAAGGTTGACAACTAAAGGTAGAGCCTTGTTCCTTTTTCGATGTTTGCTGGTTTACTGACATGGGTTTGCACAGGTTGGTTACCAGAGCTCCATTAGTATTCCTACACACAGGGTTTCCATAAAGCCTGCCGAAAACAAAAATAGTGGTGATCATTATCTATTGCATGAGAAGTTAGTCATAAAGGTAATTGAAACATTTCCTTTGCCCCTGAGAAAAGTGCAATCTTGAGTTCTAGTTCTGATTTTCACACTTGCATGATGATTCAAGTGTAGGATGTGAAGGAAACTGCTCTCAAACAACAGTCTCAGACTGTTGCACCCATAGAAACACTGGGTGTCAAAGGAAAAGAGATCTGTACAGCTCTTGACAGGTGATACAACATTAACCACCAAATGCAAAATTTAACAATTAATATTGGATACATTATCGAGAAAAAGTCTACCAAATTTGTATAATCTCAGTTAAGTATGCACTCAGACTATGGGCATGTGAGGAATTATTCCAAATTTAAAATGCATAGCATATATATATATATATATGGGAACATACATGACAGTGACATTTGGGGGAGGGTCAAATGTTGCCGGAATTGTGTTGAGAGAATTGTTTTGGAAGTCTCTGCATTATTAAACAAATGTTTATCGCATATATTGTTAGATTTGAAAGCAAATACTGCTGCAAAAAAGAAGGTTCATACAGAACAAGGCTTCTATTCCCAGCAAGATTGATGTCATTCCAGATTATCGAGGGAACAGAACCATTTAGATTATTATCTTCAAGTGATCTGCAAAATAAAAATCTCATGTGATCTTTGAAGAACAAAACATTAGAGATTACAAAATAGCCTGAGAACTTTTACATATTTGCTTTTATTTTCAAATCCATCTTTTTTGGGAAGTAACTAATACAAACTGAGATTGTATTGATCTCGATAAAATCAGTACAGATTTGAATCCAATTAAGTGATTATAACCATGTCAGTAAATAAGATGTACGTCAAATCAAGAAAATTTGAATTTAAAATAAACTGTACCACAAACGACAAAATCAAATCCATATTCAGTGCGAAGCTGTTTGGAGCACTATTTAGCAAGCTACACTTACAATATCTGAAGATCGGGAAGCCCTGAGAAGTTCTTTGGGATAGTTCCATCGAGCATGTTGTGAGACAAATCACTGCCATATAACTAGAAATTAGATCAATGATTAACGAAAATAGAGAAGCATTATCATAACTACATACATTGTAGTGATGTTTGAAGCAAGCTTATTAGTCGGTATAGATCCTGTCAGCTGGTTCCAGCTAATATCCCTGAAAAATAACGTGAGAGTTATTAAGATAATATATGCAGTTATCCTGAACTGCATGAACTGAAAAATTGGGTGCCTACTGTAAAGGATAAAATTGCTCTAATCTTAAATTTCTATTTTAAACTGTCCCAAAGAGCCACGTTCATAGTAACAATCATTAGTCATAATGCTAAACTACATTAATTGGAGAAGTAATACTGAGATGCCCATAAGCTAGTCCAGTGTCCTCACAGATAGCCAAGTTGAGGTATGCTACTCAGATCAGGAATAGCTCCTTGCAAGCTGCAGTTCCTAAGACTCCTGGTAAAACAAGAAATATTATCCTCAGCCTTTATTGATTTTGTATAAGCTTAGGCATTATATAATCTGGATTTTGCACAACGGATGCTTGTAATTACCTTCTGAGTAAAGACTAAAGCTAAGTTATCATTACAGGTTTCATCTTCAGACTTCAAATAATAAGGGAGAAAGGCAGGAAAATCACAAGAATAACAGAAAAGGACATTCTTACAGCTTTAGTAGTGTGGATATGTTGCTATATGTAGTAGGGATGGAGCTTCCACTGAAGTTATTATTATCAGCCTGACTAGAAACCAAAATATATGAAGTCAGAAACAGGTACATGTTTCCTTGATCGGAAGCAATTTTCCTCTGACCACTAAAGTGAGGTGAATATAAATCCGTCACAAGAAAATTAAGTTACACACAATATTTTTAAAGCAGGCGCCTTTGCAAATTCTGGAGGAAGAGGTCCAGATAGATTGTTGTTGTCAACAAGCCTGCAATGTTTTTGTTACAGTAAAAGAACGGAGATTAATTTAATATTTCATTCTATAATTTGCATAAGAAGAAAAATTGGAAAAGAATTAGAGTTCTACATACAGGTGAAGAAGTAGAGGCAATCTGGACAGTTCGGATGGGATGCTCCCGCTTAATGAATTATTGTTCATATGACTAAAATGCACCGGATGATTGAGGTTAGAAATAAGTTCAAATGGAATGGAAAAGCAGAGACACAATGGAAATAACAATTCTTACAGATGTTTCACACTTCTTAGATTGGCGAATGATTTAGGTATGGGGCCAAATAATTGGTTTTGGTCAACCTGTAATCTGTTTAAGTTTTGAAGGTTGCCGATCTCATCTGGCAAAATACCTGAGAGCTGATTGCCATTCAAAAGTCTGCAAAAGGTATTACAAATAACAAAATTAACTTCTTTTAATACATGTACATTCAGATACTGCTGTAATGTTTACAGATAAGAAATGGTACTGTTCTAACTAATGTTCTTTTATGTGCATAGATTGTTACTACATGCTGAACAACTCAATGAAAGGCAAGAAAAATAATAGCAAAAAGAACTTACATAAGTTTAAGTGTAGTAACATTGCCTATCTCCTTCGGGATGCTACCAGTTAAGTTGTTCCACATAAAATCCCTTCAGGGACAACAGTAGTTAGTTGAATAGCATGAGAATCAACAATAAAATTTCTCTAAAAAGAAAAGAAGGAATCAAGAATAAGCAATCAAACTTGTGACAGAAAACTCAATAGCGAGGCATTATGAACTTAGGCTCTTATTGAAAAGATAGTAAGTGACACTAGCGCAGCTTAAAATTTACGAAATGCAGGAGAACTCGAGAAGACGAACGAGTTTGAACTTCAGACTTCAGAGTAATACTTACAATGTTTTCAGCCGAGATAAAAGACTGACCTCTGGTGCCAAACTTCCTGAGAGATTCCTGTTAAACAACTGTCTGCATGAAGTAAAAACAATGCTTCAGGAATAACTTGATCCTTACAGTAATGATTTAATGAGCTACTAGATTAACCATATCCAATATTGTGATGATATAAAAATATAAACAAATTTTAAAAAATGACAAGTCAAACAAACAAACAAAAAAACCTTCGAAAAGATACCTGAGCAATGGCTAGGAGTTGTAAACTTAGGCCGGCAGGAATAACTAAACTGAGGTTTCATGTTAGCATTTCAACCATAATAGTGTGAACTACTCATAAAGCCAGCATTTAACTGTAAAAGGTACTTTCGAGACAAAGAATGTATACTGATTTTTCTTCGACTGAGAGTTCACTACAGAATATCATACGCAGAGACTACCAGGAAGAAGAATGAAAGTTCAAAAACTATGAATAGATAAGACAGAGGTACTGATCATACAATTCTGTTACATGAAGATATGTATCATCATTCACTTTGTGGCAGAAGACCCCAGTCCAATTTGATCTGCACGGATCTCCCCTATTCCAATTCTTAAGGTTATTCATAGGATCAACTAATCTTCCCTTGATAGCCCTGAGCGCATTGACTGCATTACAGGAAGAAATCATTCGTTTGCAGCAAGTTCAAATTCGCACAAACTAACATATGGCAGCGAGAAATTACCCTCTGAAGTGTCAGTGCTCTGCCCCAATGCAACATCCAAGCAGGGGAGCAGCACAACCAGGATAACCGCAGAGAATACACCTCCAAACTTGGCCATCCCTCCGAGAAAATCACCAACAACTTGTCATATCATCCAACATCACAATTTCCAAACTCCAATTCCTATCCAAGAAAAAGGCCACTGCCCAATTAAATCCATTGTAAGAGTAATCTAATGACTAGCACCACCATCATTCTCCATGATGTGGATTTGCACGATCGGGGAAAATATTATGTATCCTTGCATGAATTTTTAAATGGAAGGTGAAATAAAGATCAGACGTGCAGATATGATACTAGTCGCAGGCAGTAGTGCACCTACCAAGTCCTAACAACCTGCCTGCACCAACTGTCCTCTGCTCAAATAAATAAATGGGGAGCAAGTATGGCTCGGATATATCAAACCCTTTTCCGAGCGAGCATATGTTGCTCAGCTTCACTGACAATTAATTCAACTACACTGATGAGAACACCTTCCTACTTTTGAGATCACGACATGCCAACTAAACTAGCAGATGCAACAGTACAGATACTTGCGCTTGATGTATAAGTACTGATGGAGGCACAAAATTTTCCGGGTCGATTCTAAAAGAGAACTAGGGAGAAAAGAATCTTTTTTAGTACAGATTTTTGAAGAAATGGACGCTGAGCCAACAACAAGATTCCCAGAACATAATAATCGCTTGAGAAAAAAAACAAGAAGAAGAAAAAGATTCGCAAAACATCCGTAAACGACACCAGCAGACAGTAATCAAATGAGCAGATTTTAGCAAGAACTCACCTCGAAGTTTAGCCAGAAAGGCTCTTCTTTGATTCTTTCCAGGAAGCCAATAAGTAGGAAAATGGAAGGCGGTTGAGGTTCAGGGCGAAGCGGAGGAGTCTGGGAGTGCGTGAGAACGCGGCGTTGCTCCTCCGGCCGGCTTCCGTCTCGATCCTATCCGCTTTGCTTACTTCAGCGCCCGCCCACGCGAGCGGAGCGAGTCCCGCTGCTACGAGCTTCTCACGGGGTTGGGTGACCTGCGCCGGCGCTGCCACTGCTTGACTGCTTGAGTCCGCTGCTGAAGTCTGATGCCCCCCGCCGTCGCGACGCGCGTTTTATAGGGTGGTAGATCGCGGAGAAGTGGTGGGGGTTTCCTCGTTGGAAACCTTTTTGGGTATCACCAGCGTGGATTTTCTTTTTTTCCACTACAACATGTAGAGTTGTAGACTAGTTTTGGTGTTAAATCTAATCTTAATACATAAGAAAGCAATTTAGAAATGCTAAAATAACGTACAATTTAGGATGGATGGAGTATCTAAGTTTGGATTACAGTGGGCAGTGGCAACAAAAGAGTGTATCGATGAATAGGAATAATATACTCCTGAATGAACCTCTTTAGCGAAAATAGATAGAATTTTGCGGAAAACAACACAATTCGTCCATCAGGTAGGATAGCCCCCCACACGATTACAATAACGGTTATGCTCACCGAACACTGTGGAACGCAGCTGGACGATGCAATAAACTGTTCATGGGACCAGAATGTTTGCATATTTGTCCTGCCTGCTGTTGCTCTCCTATTGAACAATTTTACCAAGTTGCTTCCAGGTCTCCGCTCGGTTCGTCGTTCTCACGGCTACCCCGCGCCGGCATGGCGTCGGCGCTGATCTGCCTTGGAAGCACAGGCAGGGAGACATCAGGGGCATGCACGCCACGCCAGGAATTCAGGCGCCTCCGAGAACTTTTGTCGCCGTCTGACGGCTACCTGCGGTTTGCTGTCGAGCAGGTGTGTCGGCACTCTCGGCAGAGATGGGAATGCACGCGGGAGGCATCGCAAGTCAAGCGCGACCACAACTTGGTAGCTAGTGGAGGTGGAGCATACCGATCACCACGGACACTAGTAAATTCACAGCACTAGCGACTAAGGCAAGCGATGCTCAAGGGACACTTAGCTTCTTCTTCTTCTTCTTTTCACCTTTTTGCTTTTCAGCCGTGTTTCAAATTGTGACATGCGTAGGATTAACCGGACTAAAATTTCAACACCAAAGTCAAAAATTAAATGCCGAATTGATGCTCAACCAGGCCCCAGCAGCATGCGTGACTAAGCTTGGAATTAACGACGGCGAGCACCACCAAAACCTGAAAGCTGGAAAACCCCGCCCGTTTCCGCGCTCCTTTTAGTTTTTCCGCTTGTCCCTTCGCTATTGGCTTGATAGTTACGTCTTGGCTGGCCGCTAAGATAGCAAGCATCTAATCAATATCCAAATGACAGAGCTGATCGATCACTGCCGTAAGCGTCAATGCAGGCACAGAAGAAGGCATGCCTACACTACAAGTAGCTTTAGTTTAATCTAACAGGATATTTTATGCCGGTGCTTAGTGAATCTAATCCGTCCACCATCGATGTCGACACTGTCAAAAGCAAGAAGCAAGTGGGGGTTAACAATCTTGATGCGGTGTTTGACGACGACGACGGTGGTGGCAAATGAAAAAGCTTGCGCGCTGGTAGCTGGTAGCAGCTAGGGTTCCAGGAGCGGCACTGTTATGACGATGCCCTGACGTGGCTGTGACTGCACAGTGCGCTACCGCATGGACGGAGGCACGGGCGCAGTACAGAGAAAAAGAAAGTATACAGAGAAAACGAACGTGTGAAAAGGGTTTGATGGTGAGCAGGAGCCTCACAGTCCTGCTCAGACACGATAGGGTCCTACTGTTGTGTGGTGAATCCTCGGTCACATGTACAGATCCGAGTCCGATGGTCGTCTGGGCGCCCTCTTCTGGATGGTCTTGGGCTCTTGGCCTAGCGTAACCTCTTTCAGCTGCGTCGTTGTCGCCTCTGCTAGGATTCAGCAGCAAAGAAACAAGCTCAAAGACTTGGGCGTGGAACGGAAAGCACCAGGAGACTTGGTTCCTCGTTTCTTGAAGCAGGGCTGTGCCACACCTGCAAGCTAATCAGTGGAGGAGGGTTATCAAACGGTGGTCGCTACGATCCTTGCCCGTAGATGTGGCACATCAATCATGTGAGTCACACGCTATGCCATCGCCTTCGATTGGAACGTACAACCAACCATTTCCTTAGCTACGAAGAACTAAACATAACTCTCCGGCTCTCCGCTGCTCCCTCTGATCATAAATACGTCTGTTTTGGACAAGGTATGGCAAAAAACTTTCACTACTAGTGGCTTTCAAAAATGTTGTCTTTAAAAAACGTTTTTCACAGCCTCATAGATAAGTACAGTAAGATTTATACGTAATATTCTATGGAAATTTGTGGTGCCATGTCCATACGAAGTAATTTTATCCCACGGAGTGTTATACAAAAAAGGAATCTGGATTCTGTGACACTGCAATCGTTTTTTTAGCGGATAGCAGCGCACGAGGCTAAATAGTAAGTAGACTATATCTTCAAAGCATAGCACATAACAGTATAGCACTGCACATGTACGGATGGATAACTACGAGGGTGTTTGAATCCCGAGCTAAATTTTAATCCACGTCACATAGAATGTTTATATACTAATTAAGAGTATTAAACATCCACTATTTACAAAACCTATTACACAGATGGAGGCTAAACGGCGAGACGAATCTATTAAGCCTAATTAGTTCATGATTTGACAATGTGCTGCTACAGTAACCATTTGCTAATGATGGATTAACTAGGCTTAATAGATTCATCTCGCCGTTTAGCCTCCATCTGTGTAATTAATTTTAGAATTAACTCATATTTAATCCTTCTAATTAGTCTCTGAATATTCGATGTAACACAGACTAAACTTTTAACTCTAGGATCCAAACAACCCCTACGACTCTACTGAGCCGCCTGAGATGTGGTCAAGAGCGCACGCGCTGACCACAACCAGCAGCTTATCGTCGACGACACACGGTGAAAGTGACACACTGATACTGATGCAACTGACGACGACACAATCATTCAATGGCGATCTTTGCGCATCCACGAGAAAGCATGGAAGACCAGCACAACGGGTGACCAACGAACTGAGCTCATTACCTCGCTCCGTTGCTCAAAATATCTGAAGGTCCTAATCTCAAGGCAAATGGCACCAACAGCAACCGCTTGCCTCAGTCACAGCTACCATCAGGCAGCTGAGCTTGGAGACCGATCTGAAGCTCCTGTTTGTATCCAATGTACACTTCTAGGTGGTTCAAGTAAACGGCGACTCAGTTAGTCAAGTTACAGAGACGTTGATGGAGAGCAATTTCTTTCCCAAATACAGTACAGTACAGACTGATGTCGTCTACATGGACATCTGTATGTAGGAAATGCTACATACAGATGGACAGAGCCCAGAGTGCATGTATGAAACCCGGGTATTGCAAATAGCGTGTTTTGCTCCGATTATGGTTACAGGGGTGAGCCGAGCTGAGCCGACCGACCAATCACTTCAGCATTGGAGAAAATTGTGGTTTCTCACCAGGATGAAATGTGAAGGGCGATCCATGATCCGGGCGTGGAGCCCTGACCTCTCACTTTGACATGGCATTACCCTTTCGGATTGGGGGATACCTCAGGAACGATCTATCTGGCTGCTAGCACTAAAATCTGGGGTACCAGAACATGCCCTTGATGCCTTGAGGATCAACTTCGAATCCCAAGTTCTTGTAGAAATCTACAACTGCAGCCAACAAGAGCGAAAGACCAGGACAAATAAACCGTTACTCTAGTTGTATTATTCAGATTTCAGATTTTCCATGGCCCTTGCATTATTCAGATTTGAGAGGATAAACATATTTACAGATTTAGCAGCACCTAAACAAATGATTCAAAGTAGAGAAAAAGCCAAAGGCACATAGGAAATAGGACAATATAATTCTTGCCAGCAATTCTTCTTAGACAGCCTGCAAATTTGTTTTACTTTACAAAAGATGATGTAGAAGATTTTGAAATTTGCACCTTTATTATCTGCAAACAATGTAATGTTGTTGATGTCTCTCTGGAGCAAAGTACGGATTACTTTCTCCATAAGTGCTTTACCAAGACCTTGACCCTGAAATAGTCGAAGTCAGGGCACTTTTTAAAATAATCCTTATTCCATATAGCTAGCAGAAATGGTGCGCTAGGATTCTCAAAATGCAAAACTGCAAAGCTCATCAGTTCACCTGATATGAAGGATCAACAAGAACATCCCAAATTGTAGCATTGAAGGCATGGTCTGAGGTTGCACGTGCCATCCCAATGAGCTGTTTCTTCTCTCCTCCCTCTGTCAAATAACTTCTACAAGTACACTAAGATGTTCATCATCTAGTAAAATGAATTTCTGCAAATAACCTTCAGATTAGGACACATGCTTCAACTAATGCATAGGATCACGGAAGAGCCTGAGATAGTAAAACAATGAGGCAGGTACCTGTTTCTGAAGACTTAATTATCGAATGTAAAGTAGCAACCAAGTAGCTGTTTCTTAAGGATGCTGCTATTTTTGATAGAGGTCTGCGTGGCCATCCTACCTGTTAGATCAATAGATAAAACAAACACGTTTGTTAAGGGGTTCAATACTCAAAACAAATGCATTTGTCAAGGGAGAAGCGTTAATTTCATTGACTATAACCAAACACTGAGAAATATCAGGTTTGGTGAAAACCTTATCGCATAAGGCTTGAAGATCATATACATCAACATCTCCAGCTGAAGAAAATAGAATCTGTTCTGTGCTACCATCAGGTAGTGTTCTTTCCAGGAGTACTAATTCTTCAGGTAAAGGTTCTTCGACTTCAAGTGGTGCTGGTGGTGGCTCTACTGTCTCTGTACTGTTATTATTTTTCAAGAATCTGCAACACAAATGCATTGCAATCTGCATCCATAAGATTGAAATTTGAAGACGCAAATGCAAGACTATGAATGTAAGAAATATACATATACCCCTAAGAAATAGGTGAGTTCAAGTTCTATGCTTACCACAAGACTGGGAGATTTTCTTGTTTATTACCGAGAAAAGGAAAATAAGTAAAGAGCTAGATAGTTTCATGCTCATGGAGAAAAGGAATCATTTCATCAAATTGCTGCGTTTCTATATGACCCAAAATCTCCGGAATAAACTTTTCATTGGGCATGATTCGGTCCCACTAGATATCTATATAGCTCTCAGAAGTCAGAATGCCAATTAGTAAGGAGTAAATTCCTACCTGTTCAACTTTTCTTTCTCTTATTTTGTCCAGCATATCATGGGAACTAACCTTCTTAACATTTTCCGTTAAGATGGGACATTTTATTTACATCATAAGATGCATGTTGAAGTATATGTCTATATGATATCTCTAAACCTAATGGAATTGTATAAATGAAGTGTTAGCAATTGCAGACAATTTACTTTACCCGGATCTGAGAGAATCCCACAGGCCAGCCTTCAAGGACCAAGTTGCACCAGACCGTGTTTTAGCTACAATGATGGCATGGTTAGAGTTTAGCTATTTATTTAGCAAATAAACTGTGCTCCATGAACAGTCCACAAAAAGTCGCAAAACACAAAATGAACATAAATCAGCCTAAGAGCAACTAGAGGTTTGCTAAATGCTTCATTTGCCATCAAGCTTAAGAATCTACACAGACTTTATCACTTAGAAAGTTTTATGTTGAATTGTTGGTTACAGCTCAAGTTGAAGTTTAGATAAGAATTAACAGACACCAGAGCTTTACCTAAGAGCTAATGCTGGTGGCAAGGGCACTGACAGACTAAATGCAGACTTCCAAATATGAACAGGAAATGGTGGTGAAACAAAAAGGGCAACCACTACATCAGTTTGACTATCCTTGACGCTCCAAAGATTTCAAACAGTCATTACAAATCCCATTAGGCAAACTGCCAGATTAGCCTGGTAGGTGGTGGCACCCACGTATTTAGGTTAACTATTAGCTTAGCACTGCTCTCGTGTATACAGAAAATAAACTAACTGAAGACCGCAGTAGCCTACAGGGGTCTCAGATAACCATTATCAGCCATTAATCCATTACATCACTTCTGATAATGCGCTGAAACGTGGGGAGTGGGCATCGTACCTGCCACCCGATTACGCAGAAATCTAGGCTTGGGAACCGTACTCTGCGCTTCGAAATGGCACGCCTTTGGGATGCGAACGCCGCATCTGCACAAAAAAAAAAAAAAAAAAAAAAAAAAAAAAAAAAAAAAAATCAGCGCCAGCAAGAGCAAGGAGTTTGGGGGGCCAGAGGTTCGTCGCGCAGATACTCACATGGAGGAGGAAGGTGCGGCGGCGAAGGCGGGAGCCATCTTTAGCGAGTGCTCCCGGGAGCGGGGCGCTCGCGCGTCTCCGGTGAGGGACGGGGGATGTCGCGTGAGCGTCGGTGGCGGAGAGGACTGAGGAGCAGTGGATGACTGAATGTTACGAGAGGGAGGGAGAGGGGGAGCTCGCGACCAGTCGTCGGGGTGGTTGGTGGATAAGGTCGTGGCAGCTGGCAGAGGCCGTCAGGCTACTCCCAACGGCCGTCATTCTATTAGTATAACACGTAGATTTTTTGATTTTTTTATGCCATGACATGAAATTAAAGGAAAGAGAGGAATCAATTTCATCTAGATGAAAACAACTGTACACGCAATATCAACTCTCCATAAGTCATGAAATTAAATACGATTCTAATCCTATCAAACAGCATTTCATTTCATTCCTGCTTACGTGGCTGGATTGGAAACATCACGTCAAACTTTTTCATTGGGATTAGCCGGCGGGGCTTTTCGATTTACCTGGGCCTGTAATGGTCATTTTGAGCTGGGCCCAAATTTGCGAAGCGGCGTGCGGCCCGGAAGACAGAAAGAGGTAGCATGACGAAGAACAATACACAATACAGATCGGATTTCATTAGTGATACAGTCATACAGACATTGACAACTCGACCAAAAAAATTTCAGATAAAAGGTGACAACCTCTCATTGAAACATTACAATTTTGTCTGCCACATACTGCGTCTCAGTACTCCAGAAACAAGAAAGTATCCTATAGGATCAGTCGCTGACAAAGAAACAACGGAGTTCCAAGTTATCAGGAACCACTTCTGATTTATTCTAGAAAACAATCGATCAGTAAAGAAACAACTTATTAGGATACTTGCTTGCTGAACAGTTTCTTCCTGATCTGCAAGTGAAAGCAGACATGCACATTATGAGTCTAGGCCGCAGCATACAATGCAGGAGGAAACAATCATGGTCGATTAGCCGACGCACCTCAGGAAGCTTTTGCCTGAAGGAGACATTGAGCCTCGCGTCCAGCGTGTTCTCGCAGACGATCTTGCCGTCCTGCGACGCCAGCACCACGCCGCCGGAGCTGTTTGTTCGCCATCGATCACAAGCAAAGACAATACGCAATTTGTCAAGCCCATTTGCGTGCACGAAGGCCTAGCTTTAGCGATAGACAGGAGGCAGGGGCGGCCGGTGCGTACCAGGACGGCGCGTGCACGTCGCGGCTGTTCCTCTGCGGCGGGAGGTAGACCTTGCCGTCGATGATGACCTTGGGGAGGTTGACCTTGGCCTTCTCGGCGTACTCCTTCTTGGCCACCTCCAGCACGGCCTCCACCAGGCTCCGGTCCGCCTCCCGGCACCGCAGCACCAGCGCCGGCTCCCTCAGGCGGAGCAGGCTCTGATCCGCCGGCCGAACGAACCCGTAAGTAGAAAGCACCTCCGACGACGATCCAATCAGACGGGGTAGCAGCAAATTAAGCAACAAACCAACTGACCTGCACGATGAGGCCCTTGAGGATCCTCTTGTAGGTGTTGGCGTCCTTGGTGACGCGGAGCAGCGCGTCGCCGGCGCTCTCCTTCATGCCGGTGACCACGTCGTCCTGCGCCTGCAGTAGCTTGATGCGCGCCGCGTTCAGCTCCGTCGAGTACTCGCTGCATGCGCGCGCCAAAGCAGAATTTACCATGAGCGCGATCAGGGAGGGGATGATTCTCGTTGCATCAAGACAATGAAATGAGAAGCCGAAATGAATAGATCGATCGAGATCGATCTCAACTCACATCTTCCTGCGGACGTCGACCTGCTTCTCCTTGCGCTCGTACTCCTGCCTCACCCTCCGCTTCTCGGACTCCACCAGCTGCAGCTTCTCGATGTTGAACTCCTGCATGCAGACGACGCACGTCCAAACGATCATTTGATCATAAAAAAGGAACACGAAAACGAATGGAAAAGGATGGAGTACGAGATTTGAGATCTATCTCGGGATAAGGTGAAGACGACAGAGAGTCAGCAGTTCGGATCCGGACCTCCTCCGCGGCAACCGTGATCTCGCTGGCTTTCTCGTCGGCCTCCTGCAGGATGAACCGGACCATCTGCTGGACCTGCTTCCCGACGTCGGCATCGTTCATCTTGGATGCTTCAATTCAAACGATCGACGCAGGTGTGGGTAGCTCGAGCGAGATCGAATTTGTCCCCCAAAGGTTCGTATGTGATCCTTCAATTCGTTCCTCCTTTGGATCGACAAGACGAGGGGAGGAGCCGGAGAGGAGAAAGGCCTACGCGAAATTCGGATCTGTGCGAGACTGAGGGAAGAAGAGGAGACGTGAGGTCGGAAGTGGTCGTTGCCTTCCGCGCCATATTTGGCCTTCAATCAAATTGCTGCAGCGACCGGTTTATTCGTGAATGATTTTTTTTTACATGTCGTCTCGTAACAGGTCGTAGTACGTGAACTTACACATAGACACACTTCACGCACTCCACACACACTCTTATACGCAAGCAGGTCTACATCCTACACATATCCTTATGTGCAAGCTAAGGTTTACATCCTACACTCACACTCACATGCCTGCCTTGAAGAGATTAATCTTGGACACCAGTTCCCAGCACGTGTTAAGGCTGCAACAGTCCGGGAAAAATCCTGGAAAATCCTCCCGAAATCCGTTTCCAAAGGGGTTCGAACCTAGGACCTCCTACTGAGGCTAGTGCTACTTAGACTGACCAATCGGTTCCCAGACCCGCTTGCTATTCATGAATGATCTAAGGGGGTGTTTGGCAATACTCCACTCCAAAAAACACAGCTCCACTCCATAACTCCATCATTTTGCAGCTCCACTCCACCAACTTCACAAAAACATGAAGTTGTTGTACGTGTTTGGCTGGTTGTAGTGCTCCAACTCTAAAAACCTGAGGACTTGTTGTGAATAGTCTATTTTACCCTTTGTGAATGATCCCATAGGTCAGTCTCTTCTCTTTTCCCCTTCCCTTCCTCTGCTCGCTCTCGCTTTCCTCTGGCTCACCCGTGCGGCCATGGTGGGCGGCGGCGGTGCGGCTACGCCGGCGTGGGGGCTTCCCCTCCCACCTCTTTGACTACCCCAGATGATTCCCTACACCTAAGAGCACCTCCTCCGTCTCCTATCTCCGCGAAACCCAACCCTAGACCTAACTGCGGCGAGTGGCGGTGCACGGCCAATGACAAGCACAAAATCGAGCATTGAAAGTTGACTAAGACGGCGCAAGAACTAGAGCACGAGCACCTAGACCTCACCACGGTTCGGTTTGTGTAGTTTGTTGAGGACGAGGAAGGCCGGAGGGTATTTGTCAACGTGTGGGTGGCCAGCGGTGTCTTGCAGCACATGGCGGGCGGGGAAAGTTCAATCCCCGACCACATGAGCCATGGCCGGCGGTAGGTAGTGGCTGAGGGTGGAGCTGGGGAAGTGAGGGAGCTACGGGTGGAGGTGATTTGATTTTGTTGGAGGGAGTGGGGAGGATTTGGCCAGCGGGCGGATGGTGGTCGAGCTTGGCTCTACCTTGCTTGCTCTGCCGAAAGAAGAAGAAGGAACAAAATGGGAGAGAGAGAGGGAGAGGAGGCCGACGACCCGGGGAGGAGATAGGGCCGCGGGGGTCGTCGTCCGTGCTCTGCGGAGCAGTGGGCGAGAACGGCGCTGCAGTGCCGTGAGGATGGTGCAAGGACGCCGCAGCACTGGGGAGCACAGGCGAGGCGGCGTTGGCGCGGATGTCGGCATCATGGGCACGCGACGCAAGTGGCCGGGGTGGGTCGCGTCGCTGTGCAGGGCCATGCAAAGATCGCCGCGAGAGCTGGCGCGTGGCGACGGCATAGTCCGCCGGTGGGTCGATGGCCACCGCGCGTCGCGATGGTGACCTGACCGTGGAAGGCAGGGGCGGCACGGCCATGGTGGAAGGGGCAATAGGATGAGGTGAGCGATTCTTTTGTTTCGCCAATCGGTAAATTGTGTAACGAGTGACAATGGTGGGTAAATAACCCACAACTCCACGAGGAGGTCTAAAACAAGTGTTTTTGGAGCACCCCTTGAGGTACTCCACCAAAAATGTGGATCTGACCCCCAGCTCCACTTTTTTTTCTAGAGTTAGAGTTGGTGGAGTTAGACGTGTTTGGCTGCGAGTGTTTTGGAGTTGGTGGAGCGGAGCTAATTTTCTTGGAGTGGAGTGCTGCCAAACACCCCTAAATGCTAACTGCTAAACAAATCCATATCTTACTGCTTCATGAATGACCAGTCATTTTACGAAAAATTACGAGATCCATGCAAACATAATTTGTAGTTTCAATGCTTGATAAACATTTGCTTGATCGCTTGCATTTGCATCTTTTTCTCGAGAAAAACATGCCAACAGAGCAAGGGAGCCGAACCGGCCTGAATTCCGTACTTTCCAAATGAAGCAGCAGTTCTGTTATACTGGGCCCAACAACGAGCGGATCCACTTTCGGAGTCAGGCCGTGTCGTTGTTTGCTGCAATGGGATGGACGGTCCATTGTCGCGGAACTCCGTTCAGTATTGGGCCAATCCGGCCCGAACCTATTTTTTTTTTCCGTCTCAGCGTTCACACCTCTCCAGTCTCTCTCGTCGGCTGCTCAACCGGTCTCTCGCCGGCCGGTTTGGCGCGCCCGGCAATGGAGGCAGGCAGGACCGGCAGAGGCAGTGGCCAAATTGCGCGCCGCCTCGGCGCCGCCGTCGTACTCTTCGAGTCGCGGATCTCTTAGAGCGCGTCTCGCTGACTGCGTGAACGCGGTATTGGTACTGGTAGGCCGCTTCTACCCGCTTGCTTAGCACCGACCACTGAGCATGAGTGCATGACCCCTTCCTTCATTTTCCATGATGCTGCAAATATTTCTGATGCATAATGTGCAGTGTTCTGTGACCCGCGGGAGGTGGTTCTGGAGGATCTTCGTCGTCTGTGTTGACGCACGGGCATCCTATGCACGCCAGGTGTTCGGGGAAATTTCGGTATGCCATTTGGTTGCTCATGTTTGGCGTTGACAGTCAAATCCCATGCGTGAGAAGCTGTTTGTCCATGACCTCGTTGGAACCACGTAAGGTTGCACCAATTTCTTGTCTGCCCAGACAGAGATACAAATGTGTTGTCTGGAGCTGACACTGTCTCAGTAGTCATAGGTCACTTTTGATGTTTTACTGGAGTGTGCTGCTAATTTTTAACTCATTTGGATACATTTCGTTTTCTTGATGCTATGCTTTGAAACTGGCATTATATAGTTTTAGGAATGCCTGTTAGTAAGACTTTGATTGGAGGGTCATAAACTCACAGTGGCCATCCTCGGTAGTCCATGTTGAAATTTGAACTTTTGTATAGTGATGTTTAGTTTAGGATAGGTGTTGAGGATAGGTGCCTGGCTGGTCGCTTGCGCATCTGAACTGTTCTCAGTTGGCAAGATTAGCCGTTCTGTCAACTTTGACCCCACAAATAAAGAAGAATTGCTTGACTTATCAGCTGATCTTATATCAGGAAAGAAAAAAAATAGCTTCCCAGCTGACCATAGACATTAATCAATTACCCTTGTGAATCATTTGGTCATCAAGCCAGTATTTTCTTTTCTAGATTAAACCAATCATTGGTTTTTTGCCCCCTCTGAAATCAGTTCATTCCATATTCAAGACATGTAAAATAGCTGAAATATGTCTATAAGTTGCAGTACTTCAAAGCTGTTCATTCTCCTCCAAGTAACTGAAACTTGAAAGAAGCAGATTCCAATTTGATTTCAGAAGTTTGGAGGCAGTTTGGCTATACCGGAGTTACTCCGTGTCTCTGTTCAGAGTAGACTATAACAGTGATAGAGAGGCAGGGGGGTCATCAAGCTCATGAAAATGGCACCAACATCATGCATAGCTTGCTTCATGACACCAGGGGCTGTGTGGTCATTGTTGAGGCCTTGATCCAGTCAAGAAAGCAATGGATGAAGCATCTTTCAGTCTTTGAATGCTGGCAATGTCCGGGTTTATCCCCATTAGCAAGAAAAAGTCTGGTTGAGCACTTCCCCTGGGCATGCAAGCAAGAGACTCAAGCACATACAATCTTGATTTGGCACATAGCTACCTACTACTGTGAAATCTCACCACCTAAGTTGGAGTTGAGCGGGAGCCGAGAACAAGTGGATGTTCTGATTCACCATAGTGTTACAACCAAACCATCAAGATACTGTGGATACCGCCCGCTTGCGCATTGGAATTGTTCTCATTTGACAAGAAGAGGTGTTCCATCAACCTTAACTTAAGATAAAAGAAGAGTTACTTAACTTATCATCAGCTGATATTGTATCAGGGAAAAGGAGCTCAGCTGACTGTAGACGTTAATCAGTTACCAATGTGAAATCATGTGGTCATGACTCATTATGAAGCAAGTATTCTTTTAATCTTTTTTATATGCTGGAGTAAAACATTGAGTTTCGTCTATAAAAGCAGTTGCTTCATTCCATGTCAATGACATGTTGGCATATTTCTATAATACAGGACCTCAAAGGTGCTATTCTCCCTCCAAGTACTTGAAAGAAACCGGTTTCACCTTTATTTCAGCAGTCTGGATCTGACTCTGCTTACAGGAGCGATTCTGGTTGGAGTAAAAGTTACATAGTGATGGAGAAACAGGGCTGCCAGCAAGCTCATGGAAATGGCACCAACATCATACATAGCTTGCTCCATGACCCCAGGGGTCGTGCGGTCAGCATTGAGGCCTTGATGCTTGTGGAAATAGCCCTCTTATGGCTCATTGCTGCTCTTGGATCATGCCGTTGCCGATCAAGCAGCAGGTGCATCAGAACCCTGGTGTGGGCTGTGTACACTCTAATATTTCTCATCTTTACATACACTATCGGCTTCATGCAATCATCATCCATCAAGATTGACCTGTATCCGGTATGGGCTGTCTCTTTCTTTGCAGTCCTTGGGTGCACCAACTCAATCACTGCTTTCGAACTTGATGAAAATAAGCAATGGACGAAACACTATATTCAGTTAATCCTCTACTACACATATGTTTCTGTTATCCTTCTGCACATGTCAGATGGTTTTATAGCTACCAGTGTCACTCTTCTGTTCACTGTAACAATCTACAAAAATTATATGCGAATACATGCTTGTTTATTGGCTAGCGAGTCATGGTATTCAAGTAAACTACTTGCTGACTACATGAAGCATGAAGTCGATTCAAATGAATCCAGATATGATCCTGTTAGCTTGGCAGGCTATAATTACCTTGTGTGCTGGACTGGTGCTAGGATCAGGTCTGAACCTCCTTACTACCAAAAGCAGTTCATTGCAACTGAGAATGTTATAACCATTGAGCAGATTTGGCGTTGTGATGGTAGGCTGATGAAGTCTGCTGGGGGTGCCCGATTGAAAGATGTATGCCTTTCATTTGCATTTGTTCCATTTGCTCCGGCGACGCTACTTTGGATTTTCTTGTTCTGAATCTGGCCTTTAAAAGAGTCATGACTTCATCTTCAGAAGGTTGTTGGCCAGGGAAGATGACTACAATAGGGCTTTCGGGGTGATACAAGTAGAGTTAAGTTTCCTAAATGTTTTTTTCTTCACCAAGTATGCCCTCATGTATTATCGAGAGCGCGTAATATTCTACCTCACCATAATTTCTGTCACATTAACCCCTTTGGTTATACTGGCTGTAACTCGTGCCCGTGGAATATGTCATTCTTCAAGCAATTTGACCACGGTGGAAATCAAGAATTCTGATATTGTTATTACTGTAAGATTGTGTATAATGCGTGGGTTGTATTGCTTGAGCCCCATGGGCTGATTATATAGGAGTACATGTCTTGGAGGGCAAGTAGCCTCTCCTAAAGATAAGGAAGGTTATCCCGGGATTACAATCAATCCTAAACTAACCATATCCGGAGTTACCTAACATACTCTAACATCCCCCCGCAGTCACAACAGAAGCGCGCAGACGATGAGACTGGAGAATAAGCCGAAGAGATGATATCCCCCGCAGTTGCAACCGTCGATGCGTCGCAGATGTTGTGGCTGGAATGGGAGCTGAAGAGGCTTGTCAAGTAGATGGTAGCCCCTTAGTGCTGAAGTAGCCAAGGTTGAGGTGGACGCGGTCGAAGCCGTGGAGGAGGGCGTGGGTCCGAAGCATCAGCGAAGGCGCTCGAATACACAAAATCAGCAGCTTCTTGCCGACAGGTTCAGCAGGACGATGAGCCGACTGCGATGGTAGATGGTGCAGCTAAAGAGCGCAAGTGCATCTTCCTTTAGCAACATCGACGGTGGTGTCCGCAAGCGTGCGGCAATAGGTGCGGACTCGGACCGTGAGCCAACGTGACGAGGACCAGCAGCATGGGTGGCGCCACTGCCTGAAAAGGTGGCGACAACAGCGGCGATGGCTTGATCACGAGCGTCGCCGCTGCAGCCTGGAGGGTGCAACGACAACCTCATCCTTCGGGAGCGTCAACGACGGAGCGGCGACGAACAGCAGGGCGACGCAAACCCGATCTCTGACCGAGAAAAAGAAAAACAACAGCAGTAGGAACCGCGGATACAGTCTCAGGTGCACCTAGCTTTGCCCCTACTCATATCCTTATCTCTTCCCGTCAGCCAAGGATGGAGAGAAATAGAGATGCAGAGAGGAGGGGCGAGGCCCGCCCGCGAGCGAAATCGACCAGGGCAGGGTGCAGCTGGAGCGGTGCCTCCGCTCCTGCTACGCGACAGGTCGGCAGCCCCGTGAGCCTCCCCCGCAGCCACGTCCTCACGCTCAACGGTAGTGGCGGAGGCGGTGTCGAGGGATAAAGGGGGGAGCAGGCCTGACGAGCGCGGAGTAGAGGGCCAGCGGTGACGAGCGTTGTAGCCCGCCGGCGACGGTGGTGGAGCGGCACGGTGGAGGGCATGGTGGACGGGCGCGGCGAGGAGGCCCCGATGAGACCGGTCTGGCGATGGATCTCGACGATGGCGTCGGCAACGACGACGTCTCCAGTGGCGCAACGACCCGGCCTAACCCCGACATCTCCAGTGGCGCGGCAGCCCTGCGCCCCCACAGGTGTCCTTTGCAGCCGCACGCTCGCGCCCAAGGCAGCAGTGGCGGCGACGTCGAAGGAGAGGGGCGGCATGGGAGAAGGCGACGAAGATGCGACAGACGCAGCTCGACGAGATCGAATTGACCATAGAGAGAGGTAGGCCCCTCTGCTGCTTCTTGACCACGACGGCGCGGCGGATCAGATGGATCGGCCGCACATCTTACGAGAGCGTTGCCCCCAGTGGAGATCGCTCTCCCCGGGGGCGGCGTGAGGGCAGCGGAAGCCGGAGACCTAAGATTAGAACCTAGACTCGTGATACCATGTAAGATTGTGTATAATGCGTGGGTTGTATTGCTTGAGTCCCATGGGCTGATTATATAAGAGTACATGGTTTGGAGGGCAAGTAGCCTCTCCTAGAGATAAGAAAGATTATCCCGGGATTACAATGAATCCTAAACTAACCATATCCGGAGTTGCCTGATATACTCTAACAACTACTGTGCTAAATTTGGCATCACTTGCTTTGCTGGATGTGTTGCAGCTTATACTGTATTGGCTCTCAGACTGGTGTAAAGTTTCATTAACCTGCAGGTATGTCAGTCATCTCCAGTGGCAACAGAACAAATTCATGGAGTGGATACTTGCTTTTCTCTGCAAGGTTACGTTGCTTTCAAATTGGCAGGATAAGATCGGCCAGTATTCTTTACTTGAGTCTTTTCAAGGCAATCCCTATACGAGAAGGCTGAATATTTTCATTAGATGGAGCAATATCTTGTACCTTCAAGATCAAGAGAAGATGGGCATCAGCATGGGTCTCTTGCTAAATAACCACAAAGCAAGAATTTCTACCAATGTTGATAAAGAAGTCAAGAAAGCAATTGTGCAGTCTTTGAAAGCTAGCAATGCCCAGCTATCCAATGGATTATCCTCGCTAGCAAGAAATGGTCTGGTTGAGCATTTTTCCTGGCCATGCAGCAAGAGACTCAAACACATACAATCTTGATTTGGCACATAGCTACCTGCTACTGTGAAATTGCACTGCCACCACCTGAGTTGGAGTTGAGCGGGGCCTAGAACAAGTGGATGTTCTGATCCACCGTGGTGTTGCGACAAAACTATCAAGATACTGTGCGTACTTGGTTGTGTATGTTCCAGATTTGCTACCAGGTCACCAATGGGATACAAAAACCATATTTGATGAGGTGGAAAAGGAAACACGAGAATTCCTGGGATCTGTAAGAACTTCGCAAGACAAGTACCAGGTAATGAAAAATCTGGGAGAACTAGAGGAAACTATTTTTGTGAAGGGTGCAAAGCTTGGTAAGCAGTTGGAAAGCATAACTGATTATTCAGCACGATGGAAGGTGATTGCGGACTTCTGGTCTGAAATGATTCTATTTGTCGCACCATCAGATACTGTGAGAGGTCACATAGAGCAACTTACTCATGGTGGCGAGTTTATCACTCACTTGTGGGCTCTGCTCACTTACGCAGGCATTGTGGAACAACACAAAGAGAAGCAGAATGTGTAAAAGTTTAGTGACCCTCCAAGTAATGGTTGGTTGATTGTTGTTAGGAATATAACTGAATGGTCGAGTTTGCTCTTTGCGCTATTGTAATCTTTGTAGTTCTCTTTGTAGTTCTCTTGATACTTTCTTATCATGTGAATTGTACTGTGCTGCCTACAACAAAAAGGGGGAAATCGGTGTGCTTATATGCTTCATATTTTTTCACTATATGTGAAACTTATGTGTACTGATATGTGCCATGGGTCCAAGGATTATTGGAGTTTGTGTTATTGTGGTTAAGAATTTCGCCATTTTTTGTCTTTCAATGTGTACTGGATGAAGGTTATTGCCAATCTGTAATTTTCGGCTGTTTGAGGTGTTACGTTGAATGCCTCTTTATTAGGTACAAAGTATGAACTCGTGCAGTAGTGCACCTTTTGTTTTGTTGTACTTAGATCCCATGAGAACCTAGTCTGTCAACCTTTTATAGCCATGAAATGCTCTAGGTAGTTATTAGCAAACTCTTCGCAAGTTAGCTATCTGTATGGTCTATTGCAGCTAAAGGAGGCAAGATGGCTGAAGAATGGAGATGGAGGTCCCGAGAGTTGGAAAAGCGAAATTGCGCACAAAGGAGTAACGTCCCATTTCAGGGCAAATGGTACGTGCAGGTGCCATCATTCTTCAGCAAATCCTCCAGCGGCCTACAGCTAAGGTGTCGCTTTTGCTTTGCCTTTCCGGTGAAAAATAGAGCCTAAATCTCCCTACCTTTGACATTTAAAATTTAGGTAAAGTACTTGCTTTAATCCCAATTATTGATGTTTTAGTTTAGTAGGAGTACTTCACAGCTGATTTCTTCCAAGACTTGCAAGTGCAATCCAGGGTGCGTCATTTGTTAATCCAGTTAGATACCTGGAAAGTTGAAGATGATCTTCCACAATTCCTCTGGAAACAAATACAGGCAAGCACTACACAAATACGGTATTCATGGGTTTAGTGCCTTGGATTAAGAAGATATTAATAGATATCATATTTTTAACAGACTTCGTTTTACAAATACTCTGATTGTCTCTCTTTTTTCTTTCTTTTTTTGTTAAGAAAAACTCAATGCACTAAGTGTGACGACTGATGGGCATCATCAAGCCCTGGGCCTTATCCATTTGCTGTAGCTGAGAGCCTGAAACTCCAGCTCCACTGACAGCTTGAAGAACGGAGGACCCTCCTCTCCTCCACAACTTGGCTCTGGAGTGTTTTAATCTTTAGTCCGGACTAAAATTTATATCACATCGAATATACGGAGGCTATTAGGAGAATCAAACATGAGCTAATTATAAAACTAATTACACAGATGGAGGCTAATTCCCGAGACAAATCTATTAAGCTTAATTAACCCATCATTAGCTTGTAGCACCACATTGTCAAATCATGAACTAATTAGGCTTAATAGATTCGTCTCGCAAATTAGCCTCCATCCGTGCAATTAATTTTGTAATTAGTCTATATTTAATACTTTTAATTAATATCTAAACATTTGATGTGACAGAAATTTTAGGAGCTTCTAGGAACAAACGGGGCATCTGTCAGTCGTCCCCGGTGTCGCGGTATTTGAAGGTGGAGGACAAACAATGCGTCTGATTGCAGGGGCCTTGAGTACAGACAGTTCGTAAAAGAGCAGGACCGTGCAACATTGCAGGTCGATGCTGATAGGATGTGGATCCTGGAAGGAACGTATGGCATGTGCAGGCTGCATGTTACATGTACCCTCCCGGGAAGTTTGACATGAGGGGGCCAGCGGTTGTCGCCACTGGCTACTGATAAGGATTCCTATCATCTACACCAGCAGGCTCTCTAGATTTTTGTTTTTCTATAACCTATGATTCCTGCTCTCTGCATGATTATTTGTAAATCCTGCAACTTGCAGGAATTATTTATAACTCTCTCCTGAATTTGACAAGATGTCCTGAACTTGCAGGGATGTCCTGAATTTGACAGAACGAACTGCCATACCGATGCGCCTTCATTAAATGAAAAGGGATTCAGTTCCTCATACGGAATATTCCGAATGTTTTCCTCTTATGTTTCTTCCTCAGTGCTTATATAATACGTGCGATGCGAGAAAAACTACCGATGAACCAAGCTGTGAGAGTTTCAGGTGTTGGGTGCTGACTAGCTGAGCAACAGAGCAAATGAGCATTTTACTGCACACTTGGTCACCAGCTGCCTGCCACCTACGAGCACTTCTCTTTTACCCTTCGTGAAGGACCACCTGCACTGCTGCACACCTAACAGGATGAGACGAGTGGTCACTGGTCACTGGCCACCACACACCCTAGCCCCGGCGTCAGGACAGGACCAGAACGCAATCCCGATGCATGCACCCCGCACACAGCACAGTGTCATCCCCTGGCGAGATGGGAAATGAGACGGAGGAGCACTGCGACTCCGCAAGGCTGCAGCAGGCCTGCAGCGAACGGCCGGCGACGCGCGGGAACGCGAGATTGCCCCGGCGTGTCGGTCCCTGGCGACGCAGCAACCACCGTCCGCCGGGTCGCCATCGCCCAACCGCCGGGCGGGCCGGGGGCGAGAGGCCGTCGCTTGCCGGTGCCCTCCCGCCTCCGAGACGCAGATAGCTAGGCACCAACCTACGGGGGCGACGGGCGTGCGGCGTGCCTCAACAGGAATCTGTGGCTCGGTGCGGCGCGGCGCGGTGGAGTTCCCATAATCTCATGGCCTTCGTCGTCCAAACTCACCTACTACTGCTATCTGATGAAGCGCCGGGGATCTTTCACGGTTCTTGCAAGAACTGAGCCGCGTCGCCACCAACACCAAGCTAAATGTGTAGCCTTCCATGTTCCCATCAGCGTAAGCTGTGTAGGATAGCGCCCTTGGAGCTCGGGATGCTCATTTTCGTAGACAAGGACGCACAAACTAACTAGTACGAGGAACTGTACATCACCATATTCTCTCTCGCCCAAGATATCTACAGACTCATATGCCTACAGTACAGGGTAACAAGCTACAGTCAAGGCAAGATTCAAACGGGAGTTACGGGACAAGAAGTCGCTAGCTACCAGGCAGGCCACACTGCCACAGGAATACAGGATGCCTGACGAACTTTCCCAACAGCAAGGACGAACATAACCCAACAATTCAGCGAAATTGGGGAATTCCTGTCCGGCGAAATTCCTTGTGTCAGCACAGGGCAGGCCAGGGTGCTGCTACATTTTTCGCATGCCCCACTGTCCGTTGTCCAACCACGCGGCTGGGTGGCCACATGTGCCACATGCATTATTTGCGGGTGCTGCGCGGCACACGAACCCTACACTGGTGTACTAGTACGTCACTGGCGGCCAAGATCCGAGGGACCTGACCTCACGTTCGGTAACAGTGCCCCTCCACTCTTCCAGGCCGCAACGAACGACCCGTTACCCGTAGGACACAACGATGAGCGCAGATGCACGAGCCATCATCCACAGCCAGGGCACAAAATGTTGCCCGGCCGTGAGGTGGCGCCGTGGTACCCGGTCCAGATCTAGCACACGGCACGCGAAGCGAGGCGCCATCTCGACCGCCCGTTCCTGATCGGACGGCTAAGACGAGGGCACGCGATTGCACGTGCACCGTCTAGGATCCAGCTCTCCCCCCACCCGGCCGCGCGAGCTGGTGCAGCACGTTGCCCGCAGTTGACCGCAGCGGCATGGGTGTGTGTGTTGGGGGGGGGGGGGGGGGGGGGGGGGGGGCGGGGGGCGCTTGATCTGCCAGCCTGCCGCTTTACGCTGAGCAGCGAACACATCGGCAAATCATCCACTGATTATTCTGACCGCACAATAATCACCGCATCGGCGCGGCCTCTGACAGCGATTAACATAACCCGGCGAACCTAGGTTAACGCGCCGTCACCGGCTGATGTGCGGGCCCGAAGGTAGCCTGGCCCCACATGTCAACCCCACGTTGAATGGAACCTACCCTCTCCCATGGTCCTATCCGCTCAAGCTCGCGCCGACTTCTCCTGCTCGGCACCGGGTCATCCCCGCCAATCAGTCGTTGACACGTGGGCCCCGCGAGTAACGTGGGACCCTCGAGGAGGGGTCGCGGGCCTTTGCGGCTAAACAAAACAAAGGCTTCACATCACAGCGCAGAGGCGCAGAGCTTCACGCTCGCCCACGCAGCCCCTCCACCACCACCACCAGCAGCGCCGTCCCCCTCCGCGCCCCTGCTCCCCTCGCCTCGGCATCTCTAGCGCACGCAGACGCAGCGCATCTCTAGGCGGCGGAGGGAGGGCGGAGCGGCACCTCGCCCCCGGCCGCGGCATTTGAGGAAGGAAGGAAGCGTCATTGGTTGCGGGAAGGGAGGCATTGGATAGATCGAAGCTTCTGGAACCTCCTGCCGGATCCGGATCCGGACCCGGCGCTGCCCACCGCCAGAGGTAGCAGCAGCAGCATCGGGTTGGCTAGTGATGCTTCGGTGTTTTTTTTTTCCTGAATCGTTGGGGATTTGTTGCAGTTTGGGACAGCAAGGTAGCTGTGCTCTGCGATGGAGGACCTGTTGGGTTCGGAGATCGGGAAGAACGACTATGACTGGTGATTCTCAACTTACATGCTTGCTCTCTTCCCTATCTAATGTTTCTAGCTTTTTTTTTAAAAAAAACAAGGTGTGCGTGTGTATGTATATGTGTGTTTATGATCTCTGCATTGTGTTGACTGAAGAGGGGATTAATGCAGTACAAGGGCTGTATTCACCCCTGGATTGACTTGAAATTGGCCTGCCTTGAGGATGGTTTGTACGGATCACTGCTTTGAATGAGTTGAAGCCTCTTCATATTAACTAGTGAGGGGGAGTAGATTGGCCTGCTTTCGTGTTGAAAGGATTGCTGTTTGAATGATTGAGGAAGCTTGATCCTTGGAGAGCACCGTTTCACCATCATGTCGGTTTTTAGGTGTTGATTGACTGATTTTTTGCGATTGATGTGATCTTTCTAGCTAAAGATGACTTTGGTGGCAGTGGTGGTTGTTGGGGGGAAATGTGTCGCTGTGCAAAGCAAAGTTGAAACACTAGATATGCAAGTGAGCTGATTGTCCTGTGTGGACTCTTCCCTTGGAAGGCCAACCTTGAGATTGTTAATTGGCATTCAACACATGTTCACACAGTAACTTGCATGGAAGAAGTGCAGTGGGAAAGAGTGAAATATATTTAGGAGTATCTTATTGTTGGTGAGGTCCGTCTGAGGCATTTGATAAAGGTCAATTTGAGATATTAGCATGAGAATGCTGTAAAAGGAGGGCCAGTTGTTGCTGGTCCAATATACCATTTCATGATATTTGATCTTTTGACGGTGCATAATGACCATCGATTTGTTTGGGTTTTCTTTTATGCAAAGAGCTTGTAATTGGTTGTCTATTTTATCCATTTTATACGTATCATCATATTTTTTCTACTCTAACTTAATGTACTTTGTGCTGTACTCCTTAGGCTTCTAACTCCGCCTGGGACCCCACGTGTTCCTGCACTGGAGGTTGCTGAGAAAACACCATCCCCAAATATATTACCGAAGCGCACTACCACTAGATCATCCTCGACTACTAGAGCATCTAGGGTATGTTCCATTTTGGTGCTTATAAAAGTTAAATTTGTTAAAGATTTTCTCCTGTAAACTGATAAAATATTCCTACTCTGAGCAACATTTTTCTTGGAATCATGCTTTGTGACTTTGTGTATTTGTGGTAGAGGTGACAAGTTCGAAGCATTTTGACCTATTAATGAGATATAGCTTCTGCAAAAGAGAATTTATGAGATACTCTTATTCAGAAGCACTGTGATCTGCAATGTTTGCTGTCTTATTCGCTCATTCATTTCTTTTGGAAAATATGGTTTTTTACTTCTTATACTCTCAGTAAACAGGGCTTCACCTTAGTATTCGATAGTATAAAAACTATTAAAGCAAAGTCATATATCGCCTCTTTAGCAACTAACTATACAAATTGACTGATTATATAACTGTTTCATTTGCAGCTTTCAGTGTCTCAAACAGAGAATGGGCATTCAACAGTTCCCACTAGACCAGCAAGGAGTAATTCTGTCAGCAGACCTTCTATCCAGTCTACTCTCATGAATGGCAACAACAGGACTTCAGTTCTCAATACAAGCATTTCATCAGTCACTTCAAGACCTACAACCCCTAGTAGGCGAAACACCACTGCTGCTGCACCAAAACAATCAGTTCCAGCTTCGCGTCCAGTGCCTGCAAGATCCTCTACTCCTGTTAAAACTCGTCCATCTACACCAGCCAAAACTCGTCCATCTACTCCGACAAGAACTCGTCCAACAGCCCCAAACTCTTCAACTGAGTCAGCTGCTGCCAAGACCACATCCGCACATAATTCAAGGCCATCAACTCCAAATTCTCGGTCCCGTATAATTCCCAGTTCATCTTCTGGTCCAATTCATGCAATAAGTCGCCCGAGCGCATCTTCTGGTACAATGAGCCGACCAGGGTCTTCCTCAGGCAATGTTCCTGGTATAAGCCGTGCCACCTCATTGTCCTCAAGTTCTGTTCCTTCGATGAGCCGTTCCAGCTCGCGATCATCTACACCTACACGTCAACCTGCAATTCGTTCATCAGCACCAGCTATTGGTCGCTCTCCTTCTGTTGGACGGAGCTCTAGTATCAGTAGTTTTACATCTGTCTCCCGGTCTGCAATCAGTAATGGGCGGAACTCAGCACCTTCATCAGCTCCGTCATCTCGTCCAAGTTCTCCGAATCCACGACCCCGAGCACCAGTGCGGCCACTTGATATCCCTGATTTCCCAAATGAAACTCCACCAAATTTAAGGACAAAATTGCCTGAAAGACCACTATCTGCTGGCAGATCAAGGCCAGGAATGGCTTTAGGCATAAGGTCAACCCCAAATACTGAACCTTCAGCTACATCAGCACATGTGAAGAAGGTCTCTGTGCCTGCTGTGACTCGAAGTAAATTTTCTGATGCATCATCAAAGACACCTAGTCTCACAAATGGACACCAAAATCGGCAAGCTGAAAGGTCTGTTATTGACAGTCAACCTAACAGACACTCACGGCCTGTCACTGGCGCTGATAATGGATTTGGGAGATCGATATCAAAGAGGTCACTTGACATGGCTATCAAGCACATGGTATGTTCCCTGCGTTCATTTAATCTACCGCATTGTAGTTTAAAAGTCGCATTTCTATGACTGAATTCGTTACTTGGTTACTTTCTGCAATTGTTGATCTACTCTGAACCTATCAAGATTCAATATTTTGCATTTAGTCAAAATTGTCATGCTCGTGGCTTTGGGAAACATTGCAAGTGCATTTCAATTTCAAGGTGAAAAAAAAAGCACTTTAAGTGAAATGTACAGGAATACAGATTGGCTGTGTGTTACAGCAAGTCGCAAGGTCCTCTCTAATTATATGAAACCAAAACAAAAATACAGATATAGACATTGATTGAGAAAGAGTATCTGCAAGTAGAAAGCATTATCTGGTGATATTATAAATATTCAAGGGAAATAAACCATTGGATGGACAACTGCATTTTGCATCCGTAAGTAACAACATCCGCTCAAGTGATGCGTGTCTCTAAAAGTTTGTTTAAGTGAGTGCTTTTGGAGATGATCAATTTTGGTTGGAAGTTGGAAAATTTCATAGAAGATAGATTGGGCTGAATGTTGCAGAGTGTTTGGAAGAAACTAAGCTATCTCTACTTGTGACAGGACATTCGGCAGAATTTGGGTGGCATTCGTGGTGCATCCCTGTTTCCCCAGAGCATCCGCTCAGCTGCTGCCAAGGCCCGGCCAGCTCGGGCGTCAGACCCAGGTCTTGGCATCTCAAACGGCGACCGGCACTACACCGACAACGGAAGCAGCGTGAACGGGCACCTCTCCGGGGACTCGAACGGGGCTCCCTCGCGCAACGGTGGCAGCTCAACCGACTCGCCGGACAGGGCGAGCGTCGGGACCAAGGAGACCCTGAGCGAGCTGGACATCTACGGCAGCTCGCGCTACGAGGCGATGCTGCTGCGGGAGGACGTGCGGAACACCAGCTGGCTGCACGGCTTCGACGACAAGCCCGATCAGAGCCCGCTGTTCGACCACCGGTTCGAGCCGCTGCCGGAGCCCTTCAGCCCGCTATGACAAAACCTGCCGCTTGTAAAGTTGTTCTGGTCGTCACGTTCACTTCGTTCTGTGCCCCGTCGTGCTGCAAGATGTGTATGGTTTCAGTCTGTTTTTCTTGTTCTATAGTTGGTTGGTTCTGCACTTTCACCCTGCCCGCATTTCTGGAAGACTGGAACCGATGAGACGGGAGAGATTGCGGGGTCAGGGTCCCTGGAGATTGGGTTTCCACTTCCCACGAATTGTTGTACTACTGAAAGAAGAAAAGGATATAAAGGAACAGAAACAGTAAAAGATTTGTAAGTTATATTGTAATGAATCTTGTATGCTCACTCGCACGTGTGATCATGTCGTGCTGCCTCTGTATCCCTGGAGATTGGGTTCGCAACCGATTGCCTCTGGTTTGGACGTTTGGTTTTGCAGGCCATTCTGACCGCAGCAAATCGCACGGCAGAATGGGAATGTACTGAGATTTGGAAAGTTCAGGACGAAAGTAAAACTCGTGGTCTTTTAATATAAATATTGTAACAAATATATATGAAATGTTACCAATATATACTTAAATATATCTAAAAGCAATATTCATATCAAATTATTTATACATATCAAATTATTTATACATGTTATATTATAATATATATATGAAATATTACTAATAAATACTTAAATGTATCTAAAAGTAATATTCATATCAAATTATTTATACTTATTATCTTAAAAGTTTTTTTTCTAACATTCCTCAATGCAAAGTCACTTATGATAGAGTTGATGTCAATCTCATCCAACAATTTCTTCTCGACGCATAATGTTGCCAAACTATTTAACCTCTCTTGAGTCATTGTTGACCTCAAATAGTTCCTCAATAACTTCAACTTTGAAAAGCTTCGACAGTAAATAAGAGTCGGTAAGCAATGGAGACATTAGGATAACAATCCACGTATCTGACATACTTAAAAATCTTCATAGCAGATATTACGCTATTTGGCAAAGTGAATTTCATAATCTTTAATTCAGAAATAAGATCATATACCTCAACATCAGATGAACCATCAAAATAAAAAGTTTCTGCAAATTTGGTGTAACATTCTTTAAGTTCATTATCATTTGATGACTTCAAAGTGCTTGAGCTCAATAAAAATCCGAATATATCTTTAAACACCATGAGTTCTTCAAATCTATTCTTCAAAGAAACGATCGTCGTATCAACTAAAAAAATATTTAACTTCAAAATCCATCTCGTGTTAAAGAATTTCTTCTTGGCATTTACTTTCATCAAACTGTTTCTTCCTCGTAGCACGACGTTTTTCTAGAAATGATGCCTCTACACCCATTTCTATTACAATACCTTTGGCGATGATCAAAACTAGAAGAAAACTCCTCATTTCTGTAATTCTGAAATTATTGCGTTATACCTTGTATTTGCTTCAAAGTAGAGTCAATGCACATGGCAGGCGATTGCAACTTCTTACTCACTTTATTTACAGCAAATAAAATATCATGACAGATATCATATCAAGTAGAAACTCAAAGCTGCCAAGTGCATCAAATAATTTTTTTGCATCACTTCTATCTTTAGGTTCAATGTCAGAAGCAAAGCAAATCTTAATTCAGTAGCTTGATATCTCATTGTTGTAACACTTTTGATTCGACTCTCCCAACGAGTATTGGACAATGATTTTACAGCTAAACTAGGAGCATGTTTAAGCAAAACATTCCACCTTTTCGTAGAACTAGCAAATAATACATTATATATGCGTTGAACAATTCCAAAAAATAAAACAGCTTTCCTACTAGATTTTGCCATATCATAAAGAGTAAGATTTAGACTATGGCACGCACATGGCATATACAATGCTCTTGAATTAATATCAATTAATCATTTTTTACCCCTTTGTATTTTCCTTTCATATTAGAACCATTGTCATAGCCTTGACCCTCTATGTCACTAATATTTAGGCTAAAGGACTCCATAGATTCAAGCAATACATTAAAAAGCCTCAAACCAGATGTGTCATTCACCTTCAAGAATCCCAAAATGTACTCCTCAATTTTTATCTTGCCATCGGACAAATTAACACATCGAACTAATAAAGTCATTTGTTCTTGATGACTGACATCAGGGGTACAATCTATGATAATGGAGACATACTTGGCCTCTTTAATAACTTTTATGATATACCTTGTGATATCAGAAGTCAAAAAAGATATCAACTCATTCTGAATTTTATGACTGAGATAATAACAATGAATTTCTTTGTTCTGAATACGTTTAAAGTGGTCTTGCATTGCCAAGTCAAATTCCGCAATCATCTCAACACAAACAAAGAAATTACCACTACTATCATTATAAAGCTGCTCACTGCTTCCTCTGAAAGTCAAATTGCATTTACCAAGAAATTTCACAATGGCTATTATTCTTAACAAAACTTGCCTCAACCGTTCTTTCTCCTTTGTGATTTGCTGCTGCAATTCTTTGTCAATTGTTTCCTTTTTCCGCAGTCTAGCTCTCAATTCATTCCAACTGTTCATGTTACTAATATGCTCGATACTATTTTCATGTTCTCTAAGCTTCTTACTGATATGCTTCCAATTTCTTAACCCATCACACCTGCTAAGGAACTAGGACTCTTGCTAGTGCTAGACTTGAAGATCTTACAGCAAAAATAAAAAACTTTGTCAACATGCTTCGAATAAACTAACCATTTTCTATCTTGTACCTCTCCATTGCTTAATTTTCTAGAATAATGAGCATATGAAAAATATCTTGAGGTAGCATCTAGAGGAAATTTGATATAATCTTCTCTTATAGGCCCTTTCTTGACTAATATATCTCTTGCTTTATTATCAATATTATCCTAATTTTTTGGATCATAAATATCTGAAGTGTAAATTGGTTTCTCATCAACACTAGCAGACTATGCATGTGCACCTGATGCATTTACTGTATTCTCGGAGTCACTTACATTGTTATCATCGACGTTGATGTTAACATTTTCTTGTTGATTCCCATTAGTTGGTTCATCCGCAACAACTATTGCCAACTCATCTGGGTTCGTCGAAGCGCCTGTATTATTCTCAGGGCCCTGATAACTCTTGCAAAATTTATCCATAGCTTCTCTATGTGATTCTATCAATTCATCCACACGTCTTTTCCTTTTTCTTTTCTCACAGCCTGATTCATATTTTCTAGACGACATGATATCCCACAATGCTAAAATTATTATAAATACACAATAGTTATCAATCAGTTGAAATTAAATAACTTGTGATGGTAAATTAATAATTAATAGTATGAAGAATTGAAGAATTGACAATCGAGCAGCGTACCTGGGTACCGGCGCAATCAAACAGGAATAGCCTGATCTTGTCCGATGCAGTCGAACAAGAACAGGAACAACACGTGCACAAGTCACAACTCCTGTAGGGATCGCGCTCGCATGCGGAGGGAGTGCGGGCGGAGCACGCGTGCGGCTGCGACCCTGTGCGGCACTGCTGTACTCGAGTTCGACTTCGATCTAATATTCTAATCACGTTTTAGCCTCGATCCAATGGCAATCTCATTGGCCTTTAGGCCAGCCTAAAGACACCTAACGTCCTGACACCTACACCTCGGGTGAGCCCCTGGGATTTGAATGTACATACGCTGGGAGTGGCAGAGGCAATGTTGGCCGCGCCACGAGGCAGAGGTCGTTGTCGAACCGTTTGCATTGCACGCACCAAACCGAGGGGTACATCAAGGGGATTGGTTGTCTTCTCTGCTGAGCCAAGCTCGCATCACAGAACCAGACCCCCCTTGGCCAAGCCCTGCGCATGCAACATCTGCTGAGCCAGGCTCGCATCACAGAACCAGACCCCCCTGGCCAAGCCCAGCGCATGCAACACCAGCCTGTTTGGTTCCATGGTTCGTTCCGTCTAGGTTGCATGGAGACGGTAATTAGTTGCACATATTACGTACCAAGCGACCCTAGCGACCCTGCGGGCATTTTTTTCATCGCATCCGCGCTGCACCGAGCAAGCCTGGTTTTGGGGGAACGAGAATTTTTGCCGCACCCAGCGAACCAAGCTCAGGGACCTATTTTGCATCCTGCGGGCCAAGCCCACTACCTAAGCTTAGGCAACCAATCAACTCAAGGTTGCATGGCGCCGATTTTTTTATTTTTATATGTTTTATTTTAGTATTTTGCAAAAATATATGGCCAAACAAAAAATTGCAAATCTGTACCCGCTGTAAAGGTGTACTATAGCAAGCAACCGACAGTTGAATCGACGGTAAGTTCCCTCCTCTAAGTAGTACACTTTTAAAAAATCATAACCAATTCATATGAACTCAGATGGAGATAAACTTTATATAAAACTTATAGATCTCGATGAGATCTACAACTTTCTAGTTCAAACTTTTTTTCATTGGTGTCATCTTAGTACTCAAATAATGGATACAACTTTCAGATTTAATTTTAGATCTCAAAGTAGTGTCGATTATTTGAGCACAAAGATGGCATCAAATGAAAACAGTTTGAACCACAAAGTTGTATCTCATCGAGAGCTACAATTTTATATAAAACTTATCTCTATCCAAATTTATATGAATTAGTTATGATTTTTTGGATGTGTGCTGCCCAGTTTCAAATCTAAAATTTGAATTTTAGATCTGAAACTTATGTTGATTATTTGAATACTAAGATAACACTAAATGAAAAAAGTTTGCACTAATAAGTTGTAGATCTCGTCGAGATCTACAATTTTCATATAAAGTTTATCTCCATCCAAATTCATATGAATTAGTTATGATTTTTTAAAAGTATATTGTCTAGAGGAGGGAACTTACCGTCGGTTCAACTGATGGTATCTGACTTCTGCTATTTCAAATAGCGGTATAGGTATAGATTTGTAATTTTTTAAGCTCATATATTTTTGCAAAATACTAAAATAAAAAAATAAAAAAAAATTCCATGCCGGGAGTCTGGTTGGAGGTTGATGCGGCCAACCAGGCCCCAAGTGGTTGGGAACGAGTGGCATTCGAATGGGGCAACGCAGCGGAGAGAACGAGAGATTGGCTCGCGGAACCGGGGTGTGGCTGTGGGCACGACTGCACGGGGGAGCTGCGCATGCAGTCTGAGGCCCGCGGACGCGGGAATAATCAGGCGGATGGAGTTAACGAGAGGCAGCGGCCCTTGGCACAGTAGCAGCCCAACTCTGGCCTGAACTAAGGCCCCGTTTGAATCCAGAAAGATTTTGAGAATCCGGAATCCAGAAGCTGTACAGCTTCCAATCAGCTTGGATTCTGCTGCAGATTCCACAATCTGGATTTTTGGATCCTCAAAATCCCGGAAGCTGGAGCGGGATAGCTTTTAGCAGCTTGTGGATGGAGAAATTACCATTTTGCCCATGTTCATCCGGTAAAATTTCGCCCAATCTGCCATTCTTCTCTACCGCCTCCTCCTCTGGATCTCTCCATCTCCATCTCCCGCACCCCACCGGATCTCCATCTCCCAGCCCCGCGCCTCCTCCCCGCCCGGCGTGCGGCGGGCCGCCCGCCGCCCGGAGCTCCACCCCACCGCACCTCCTCCCCGACCAAGCTCCGGCGGGCCGCGCGCCGCCCGGGCCTCCGCTCGCACCGCGCCTCCTCCCCGTCCAAGCTCCGGCGGGCCGCGCGCTGCCGGGACCTCCGCCCCCACCGCGCCTCCTCCCCGGCCGCCGGGACCTCCGCCCCCACCGCGCCTCCCCCCCGGCCAAGGTCCGGCGGGCCGCGCGCCGTCCGGGCCTCCGCTCCCACCGCGCCTCCTCCCCGTCCAAGCTCCGGCGGGCCGCGCGCCGCCGGGACCTCCGCCCCCACCGCGCCTCCTCCCCGGCCGCCGGGACCTCCGGCCCCACCGCGCCTCCTCCCCGGCCAAGGTCCGGCGGGCCGCGCGCCGTCCGGGCCTCTGCTCCCACCGCGCCTCCTCCCCGTCCAAGCTCCGGGGGGCCGCGCGCCGCCGGGACCTCCGCCCCCACCGCGCCTCCTCCCCGGCCAAGGTCCGGCGGGCCGCGCGCCGCCCGGGCCTCCGCTCCCACCGTGCCTCCTCCCCGTCCAAGCTCCGGCGGGCTGCGGGCCACCGGGACCTCCGCCCCCACCGCGCCTCCTCCCCGCCCAAGTTCCAGTGGGCCCCGCGCCGCCCGGACCTCCGCCCCCACCGCGCCTCCTCCCCGCCCAGGTGTCGGCGGCCTGCACGCCGCCAGGAGCTTGGCCCCCACCGCGCCTCCTCCCCTCCCAAGTTCCACGCGCCGCTAGGCCCCCCTACCGTGCCTCCTCCCCGCCCAAGTGTCGGGCCGCGCTCGCCTCCTTCTCCGTCCGCAGATGAAGTCGCAAGGGGACCTCGACGACGACGAGTTCTTCAGCCAGCCCCCGAGCTTTCCCCTTGCGGCTTTCCCCTCTGGCGGTCGTGGCGCAGGACGTCGTCATGGACCTGGCGGATTGGAGGGTCTGGACCTCAACTCGGAGGCCATGGACTTCAATGACAACATGTCGTACTTGCACCTTCTACGCTCATCGCCTGCCAGATTGGTTGGGGATGGCGACCTCCTTGGTGGCGCTAGGCATGGCGCTGGCCGTGCCCCCGGGCGTGGCGCCGGTCGTGGACGTGCTTCTAGCCGTGCCACTGGGCGTAGCGGCAGCTGTGGACGTCGTGCAGGTGAACAGGATGTCAGCATCCCTTCTCGGTCAGCTGGAGGTGCACGAGGACATGCTCGTGCCACACCGAATCGTCGTCCTACCACCACTGCATCACGTCAATTCCTTCCACCACGTCCTGCTGGAGGACAAAGCAGTGGTGCAACTCCTAGTGTTGCTGATGATGCATTTGATGTTGGTCTCCAGAATCCTAGCACATCTACATGGAGCCTGAACCCCTCCAACGAAGAGGCCGACGATCTTCAGGACATTGATGCATCGGTATAACTATTTCCTTTTACTCACATATTTCAGTAATTTCACTAGTGAACAGAAAAAGTGCAACAATTGAGTTTTTACACAGGGATTTCACAAATTGAAGTGTAGCCATCAGTATGGAAGGAAACAGGATTAGGCAGTACATAAATAGATTGATATGAATCACCTGGGATCAGGCACATCTATATGGACAAGCTGGACCACATACTATGTTAGGAATATAAACTGTAGAGTTCAGGGTACAGCATAGTGATGTAGCATTGGAACCAGATCTATTGGTGGCAAGCTATTGAGCATGTCAGTATATTGATTCGCATCCCTTTCGAATTGAATATACGGAGGAATGTAGGAAACTGTGTTGCAACAATCAGATTACTGTGATATCAAATCAAGTTCTGCAATTTATAATACTATGGACCGTACGATTTACAGTTGCGAAAATATAAGAAGCAAAAGCATATCGATTACATTCCTTTTCTCCTGAATATACGAAGAATATTATGAAACTGTGTTGTAATAATCGGATTATTATGATATCAAACCAAGTTCCCTAATTGATGATATACTATGATCCTTACCATCTATCAAGTTTCTGTATTATATATTTGTATGACCCAAGGAATCTGCAATATTATGGTAGCACCTTTCTAGATATTTCTATTATCATTTTCATGTGCCTACCGTAAGTGTTCCCAAAATAGCTCTCTTGTAACTAGAGGGGAGTTGTATATTTCTGTAGTTAGTCTGGGCACCAAGGAAAGACCTTATGACATTATTTACAAATTGTCTGCAACGTCGTGCAACATTGTTGAACTAACATAAGTTTATTCAAGTTGCAACTGTTATACTTTAAGTCAGCTGACAGTCTTTGACGTGCTTCACTCAAAGCATATGACAGTGGAAATTGTGGGATGAATGCTAGTTGCTATACTGTATTTTTTATCCACTTGACTCAGTTCTATTTTTTCACCTGTGTCATCATAATTCTATTTGTATAATAGACCGACGACCTATTTGACAAGGCTGACTGGGCCAATAGCGCCAATAATGCTGCATTCTGTGAGCTTTGTGTTGAGGAAATTACAGCCGGTAACAGCAATAAAGGACACTTGACTAATAGGGCCTACAACAACATAGCTGCGAAATTTGAAGAGAGGACAGGACTGCGTCACTCCAAGCAGCAGTTCAAGAACCGATGGGATGCCCTTCGACGCATGTATGCCTTCTGGTTGTATGCAAACAAACAGAGTGGACTTGGATGGGGTAGGGGCACGGTCGTGGCAGATGACGCTTGGTGGAAAAAGCACACAAAGGTATTTGACGCCTATCCCCTGCTACTTCCATATTGAACATACTTGTGCGACATAAGCTTTGTGCATTAATATCTTTTCTATATTCATTTCAGAATCATGGCGAATGGAGGAAGCTGCGATATGGGCCTCCAGATAATCTAGATGAGCTTCAAGTGATGTTTCAGAATATTGCGGTGGATGGGTCATCTTCTTGCATACCTGGCGAACAGGTAATTGAAAGTGATGAAGGTGATGAAGGTGATGTTGGTGACAGGAGTCCTGAACGTACCCTTCCTAGAAAGCGGTGCAGGAGTACTAGCACTACTGCAACTAGCCCGAGGAAGAGGACAAAGAGTCCTATGGTGAAGGTAATGAAGGGGATATGGGAGACTATGCAAGAAAATTGTGCTGTTGCTCAAAAGGCATTGCAGGGGGACTACATTTTCGAATCTGTACAACACTGTATGCGTTTGGCGGTAGAGAGTGGGGCAGTTGAAGGAACTGATGAGCATTTTATGGCTAGCAAATTATTTGTCAAAACAGAGCATCGTGCCGTGTTTCTCAGTTTGACCACCAAAGAAGGAAGGCTAGCCTGGTTGAAGAGCTGGTGCCAGGAGAAGAAAAGCAAGTAGACAATGAACTTGAAGGTCTCTTTTGTGATGTGTGATGGGCAGGAGAAGGAAAGAAGTACACAGTTAACTTGTGGCATGTATATATGATCTCTTTTGTGATATGCTGTCGAGAAGAAGAACAGCAAGTAGCTTGTGAATTATGGCATGTATATATGACAAACTCTTTTGTTATGTGGGATGTCTATTTTGTTAAAGTCTGTGTTATGGTTATATATTAGTCATCACCTTTTATTTGGGATTTTTGTTTGACGTATTTTTGTGTTATGTAGATGACCTATTCCTCAAGTGATGATGATGATGAGTCAGCGAGTAAATCTTCTTCAACTGATGAAGATGAAGTAAATAGGAATGCACTGGGACAATTGGAGCTGTGCATCAATTTGGAGCTGTGGCCTGCATTTTCGGTATGTACTACGAATCTGCTTTCATGAACAAAACTAAGAAGGTGAAAACTGGTCTTTCTGGATATGAGTGGGTCATGACAACACTTAGCAATCCAACAGCTTGCCACGACATGTTTAGAATGAGTAGGGAACGTTTTTGGCGGCTGCATGATGTGTTGGTGTCATCATATGGACTGAACTCATCAAAAAGGATGAGCTCCATTGAGTCATTGGCTATGTTCCTGTGGATCATTGGAGCACCACAATCATTGAGACAAGCTGAAAATCGTTTTGAGAGGTCGATTGAGACGGTTAGTAGGAAATTTGAACAAGTCTTGGATAGTGTATTTAGGCTCTCAGCTGATGTTATAAAACCTAGAGATCCTCATTTTAGAATAGTCCATCCTAGATTGCGGAATCCTCGGTTCTCACCTCACTTTGACAATTGCATTGGGGCAATAGACGGAACGCACGTCCCGGTTGTTGTTCCATCGTCAAAAGTGCTTCAACATGTTGGTCGACATGGTTACTCGAGTCAAAACGTATTGGCTGTTTGTGACTTCGACATGAGATTCACGTTTGCGGTTGCGGGATGGCCGGGGTCTGTACATGACATGAGGGTTTTCAACGACGCAATAAACAAATATGGTGATAAGTTCCCTCATCCGCCACAAGGTAAATAAGCATGTTATTTAAATGTGGCAAAAATTATTGGTTCTATGTTACAATTATGCAATTTTATGTATTAGGGAAATTTTATCTTGTGGATTCGGGGTACCCTAATCGACCGGGTTATCTTGCACCTTATAAGGGAACGAAGTATCATTTGCCGGAATTTCAACAAGGTCCAAGACCAAGAGGTAAAAAAGAGGTATTCAATTATTTGCACTCATCCCTGCGCAATGTCATTGAGCGGTCATTTGGAGTATTGAAGATGAAATGGCGGATGTTGTTAGACTTGCCGAGTTATCCATTGAATAAGCAAAGCAAAATAATCCTTGCTTCGATGGCTCTACATAATTTCATTCGAGAAAGTAATATGAGGGATCAAGACTTTGATATGTGTGACCAAGATGAGGAGTACATGCCCATGCCGACGACAGCTGCTTCTCAAGCAAGTGGTGCTACGAACCTTTTAGGTGACGAGGATATCGACATGAATGCGTTTCGAGATGCTATAGCAAAGCTATGTGAGAGGGTGTTTGTATTGACAAATATTATGTAGAACCTGTATGCCGTTGCATTCTTGCAATTAGGAATTTTTTTTGTCTTGACTGATGACGCATGAAATAGAAGGGCAAAAAAGACATGTATGCAACAAACAACAAAAAAGTTAGATTTTGGAATCTAGAATCCAAACAGGTTCATTCAGATTTTATCCAGAATTCAGATTTTGGAAATCCATCAGAATCCAGATTTTGAGAATCCAGATTCTGGATCCAAACGGGACCTAAACCGATCGAGAAGAGGCCGACAAGGACCTCCCGGCCTGGCTATCTATTTCAGAGCAGGGCAGGGCGGCGCCATGGCACGTTGGGATTGTGCTTAACCTTTCTTTGAGCTAGGATAGGAAGGACGCTGCATTAAAACTGGCTACAGATGATGTGACCTGTTAAGGAAATTACTTGGGGCCAACCATCCAACTCTGATAAAAAGGCATCGGCTCGCCATGGCGGAAACCTGAAACCTAGAATAAAGTTGTCATAAACAAGGGATCAGACCTCAGACGTGACAGGAAACACGAAATCAGATACGCCTTGTGCTTTGGAAATAGGAACAACAAATCCAGCTCCTTTGGTTCCTGTCTACAAAACACACGATTCAGTTCAGGACTTGAGGTACACTTGCACACCTAAAAGTTGTTATGAAATGTATTCCTACACCACCATTTTCCGCGTCAAAAATTCCTATGGGCGGTTGGACGTGAGACGTGACTTCTCTGTAAACGCGACCGAGCAGCAACGTGCCCGCGGGTCGCGTTGCCTAGCAGTACGTGGCTATTCCCGTGTTGAGTGACCTCGTGCCCTCGTCGATGATCGATCAGTACTTCAGCAGACGTCAGTTGCGGACGTCGGTACGTGCAGGCGCCTTGCGAGCTGCGCTGTCACTACGGACGCAGGTTAGGTAACCAACTGGTACAGCGAAAAGTGCCTGCGTCGGGCCTGCTCTGAGCTACGACACACTCTCGAGTCAGAGATCCCTTCAAAGGCTGCAAACTTGCAACCACTCCGATCAACCACATGGATCGTTCTTTTAATTCGTTTTTAACGAAAGCACCCATGTATGACTGTTATGGAAGGCAAAGAAAAAAGAAAAGAAAAGAAAGAAAGAAAAGCGAGAGAAACCGAAAGCAGAGCCGCGAGGGGCCGTGCATGATTTGGCGAAATCTGCGTGATTTTCTTTTCTGGTCGACGGGCATGCATGCCTACGCGCACCAAAAGCTACTAGCAAAGTTAGCAGCAGAGCAAGCTGCAAGCGTGAATGAGCTCGGCAGGATCAGAAAAGGAGCTGGGTGATGGCCTACTCATGGGTGTCCGTCGTCAGTCCATGTGCTGACCAGCAGCGAGCATGATTGGATCATGTATGCATGTTTGCCCGGAGTTGCCTTTCCATTGCGGCTGCAAGTGCAAGATCCCAAGGTAGCTGCATCGATCACATTCACAGCCGATGCTCGATGCACGATCTCGTGAGTAAGGACCTAGCGCGTTATTAGCTCGTGAGTAATCACTTGTAAATCTATCGACTAGCCGGTTATACTCTCCTTTTTTATCAATGAAATAGGCACAATCTTCTTGTGCCTGTTCGTAAAAAAATGCTCAATGCACGACGACCTCTATCAATGGCCATCACTAGGACACACGACAGTTTATACAACTCACCTGTCTCTGAAGAAACAGGTGAATCCAAAATGCCAACAGTTCGATTTCTAAACCCAGGAGATTAAGGAAAAAATAGATCACCAGCGACATGACTTGAGGTATCAAAGAAGAGCAAAAGCAAGCTAAAATCAAGTCAGGAGCACGCAGATGCAACCACACACGTTCCTTTTTCTTTTATCTCCCCAACAACACACCTTCAACAGCCCTGCAGGAGCTATGGTTGGGAACGACGGCCAGTGCCAGTTAGGAATACATGCCAGCTACGTTCAGTTTTCTTTCTATCTGTTCGTTGTTTGCATCCCAAGCATCGGACAGCAGTACATGAGATTAATCAATGTACCACAGGTCTGCCATCGTCGCAGTAACTACTAACTGCTGCTACCACTCCGTAGTAACGAGCAATTTTTTTTCAGACTAGCACAGCTTGCCACGAGCCCACGAGCATCCGCGTCCTTCTGTTGGGCCCACGGTCACGCTGCAACTTTGCCTCCATCTCCATCGTCTATTCTCGATCCAACGCATCCGTCCTTTCCCAACGAAAGGGCCCAGCGGCGTGACTTTCCTCGCATCGTCTTCCTCGGCTGGCTTCAGCCTGCACGCGGGATCTCGATCCCCAACCCGCGCGCGAACGCGCGCCGCCCTCCGTGCCGCCCCCGCCGCCAGCCCCTGCATTCCGCGCCGCCCGAGCTCTCCCACATCACGCCGGCCGGAGGTCCACATCCTCAGGCACGGCGCCTGGATCAGCTAGCGTTGGAGGTCAGCATCTACGCAAGGATCAGGGACATGATCGACCTCCACAAGGCAACTTCACGTGATGGTTGTATTGTAATCTCATTTGCTCGTTGCCATATTTTGTAACCTCGTTGGTGTTGTACTGTCGTCGTTGAGGCTGGCGTAGCGCCGCATCGATGGACGTCTTCGTCTTTCGAATGCCCGCGGCGTCGAAGTGAGGGCAGCAGCGCGCGCTCGCCCGCGAATTTGGGAGCGGCCGAGCGTGATCCTACCTGCGCGAGAAAAGCAAGTGGCTGGCGGCGGGGGCGGCATGGAGGTTGGAGGGCGGCGCAACGTGTGTTCACTCGCGGATTGGGGTCTGGGGATCGGGAGGATCCTGCCTGCGCGCTGGAGCGAGCTGACGAAGGCGATTGCGCCGCACAGGTCACTGGCTGCTGGGCCCTTTTGTTTGGGAAATTACGGAGACGTTGGATCGATAATAGACGCTGGAGATGGAGGCAAAGTTGCAGCGTGACTTCAATTGAGTAAAGTCACTCAATCCGGCTCCCTCCTGGCAGCCATAACACTGCACCCTGGGCCCAGGGGCAAATCCGTCACTTGCTTTTTAGCTCCCCTCCAGAACTAATGAGAGAACCCGTCGCACCGGCACCACGAACAGACCACTTCTCTTAACGCGCAGCGGGCTTGCACGCAGGCAGGCGCGCGCACCCCGCACACGGCGCGCACTCCACCTCCCGCGGCTTCAGCATCTTCACTGGCTGCCTGCGTCCGCTCGCAACTGCAAGTCTGCAACGAGAGGGTCAGACGGAGGTGCAGAGGCGGGCGGGGACGGAGACCGGGAGGGAGAGAGAGAAAGACCGTGAGAGGCTGAGAGGTGAGGGGAAGGAGGAGAGGAGGAGGGCGGCGGCGGTGGCCGGTCCGGCGCGGTGGAATGCCGGCCGTTCCCGCGGCGGATCGGGCTGTCTCCTCGGAGCGATTCCTGGCGCGGCTGGCCTCTGGGCGGTGACCGCAAGGCCCGGCCCTGAGGCGGGCGGCGACCCCGAGACGGCGCTTGGGTTTTTTCTCGGTTGCGCTCTCTTGGTGACGCCGTGAAGGTTGGAATTCTCTCCCAGGGCGCCATCTCCGCCGGTTCCTTCCGCGTCCTGGACTCCTGGGTCGCCGCCACCGGGGAGGCGGCGCGCCGCGCGGCGCGAAATGGACCTCGCCTCCGGCTCCGAGATTCCGACCTGCAACGGCAACTTGCGAGGTACGGCGCAATTCAGAGTTCTTCAGTACAGTAGTACTGCGTACCGCGGCGAAAACGATCTGTAGGTATAATGTAGTAATCCGCTCCTTGCGCTCTCCGCGCCACTGTTGCAGGAAAGCAAATGGCGTTCCGCTTTTTTTCTTCAAACGCATTTTGTTTGGTCGATGCGTCCATGCTTTTGTCTTTAGGAAAGGGGAAAGAGAATGCACTGGAATTGCGCTTTTGTTAGTAGTAGGGGAGCGGTCGAGCACTTCGAATCTCTACGGGGCCATTGCGTTTATTGGTGTGGTAGTGAAGCGATACATATTTTTTCCACGCAAAAAACAAAGTGGTACTGAAGTACTGAACTAGTGATTTGTACTTCACGTTCGTGTAAAAAACCTGCAACTGTTACATAAACAAACAACAACTTGAAAATAATGCAATGGAGCAGGTCAGGCGTGCAGTACTGAACTGCAACTTGCAGCAACATTTACATGGGGAATTTCTTTAATGTAACGGTTGCTCTAGTGTTTCAATGTAACAAACATCAGTAACGTCGAACCCGTGTGCGCGTTTCGACCCGTGTGCGCGTGCCCGGCTAGCCCGTGTTGTAACAAATATTTCTTCTTCTTAATGGAATGATACGCAGCTCTCCTGCATATTCTAGAAAACATGAGGAATTCCCAAGCTTGAAGGGGGGGGGGGGGGGGGGGGGGGGGGGGGGAGGGGGGGGGGGGGGGGAGGGGTAGGAGAACATGGAAGATCTTTATTTCAGGGGAACTCTTGATAATCTTACTCGTACATCTACTGTTGCAATTGTCCTATGGGGTGTTGAGATGGTGATGTCTCTTGCCTTGAATTTGTCCTATGGCGTGGAGCCTGAGATCCCTCCTCGGTGTGCTGTGGCGCCGTGCTGCCCATGGCCGCCCCCATCAATGAGCAGAGCCCCACCCTGCCTGTCAAGCCCTCTTTCCCTTTGGTTTCTTGCATCTGAGACCACCTGCTTTACATGCTGGACTTTTGGTTTCGTGCTGACGCCTTTTTCCAAAGCAATCGGTCCTTGAGAAAACAACGGCATTAGGTGTAGTAATTGGGTCTAGGTTAGGTGCCCAGCAATGCTGCTTTTGTGTAAGTTACACATGTGCAAGGGAGTCCACCAACGTGCTGTGCCTCCTCTTTAGAAGTTCTACAGGGGTAGTGTTTTGTCACCACCCTTGTGTCCGTTCTGTTTATGATCGGGCGCCATTGTTTAGGCGCGGTGGCTATTTTGTTAACACTGTGGAGTTATCCTTTTCAGAAAAGGCTAAAGAGTGATGGCTACTTGCTAAAAGATATGTTGGTTTTCTTTTATATGGCACATGATCCTAGCTGTCCTTTTCACAAAGCTTGTGATAAACCGGAAGATTTGTTTGGGTTCGGGTCTTTCGGTTGAGGCTAAAAGAGAAGACAAGATGTGTCATTCTATTTTCGTTTCGTTTTACTACTTTAGGGAGGAGGTTGCTGTGTGGCAGTTGAGGAATCTGATGGTCCCCTTGAAATATATCAAACTGGACACACTTTATCATTATCTCATGAGGGAGCTTAGACCAGCTTTCTGTGTCTGATGCAAATTAGCTAGGGCGCTAAGTATAGGTTCCTCATTATGATGTAAGATAGTGAGGGCAGTGGCAATAAAATATGTTGGAATTACCAAAGGATGCTGATTGTTTATAATTTATTACTTTGTGTGTAATCTGCTCGTCCTGTTTCAACTAGCGAGCTCCATAAAGTTGTAGGTCTAAAACCTATTAGTCTCACGAATCACGGTAGATGACATTCTTGTAAGCATATTTACTATTATTCTTTAGCAGGATTAGAATCTGATATTTAATGATGGAGAACCATACCTGGTTTGACATTTAAAAACTTAAGCAGTGGGAATGATTCTTGCATGCTATTAACTGATTCTTTTTCTTCAAGATCTCTCGGAGCATATATTTTCAGTAGCTGCTTGTTTGGTTAGTTACAGATCATGCAAATACCCTATAAGAAAAAGGCATATAAACGCCCATTGGAAAATGCAATGTATTATGTTTTCTATACAAATTCCCTTGCCTTTGTACCTGTTTTCCACTTGTAAACTGAACTTTTATACTGTTCTCTTGACTCTAAAAATACAAACCATGTATTCACTTATCGTTGACTCTTGTCACCCTTTTATGTGGCAGGAGTGATGCACTGATGGAGACTCTTGGATTATAACTGCATTTTCCCCTTATTCCTCCTGCTGTTCCTAACAATGTGGCATCTGAGGCTTATAGCTATTTTTTCTGCTGCGCTTTTCTTTACGCATCTTCCATGTGCTAAAGGTGCTGACCTGAACTCTGATAAGCAGGCCCTTCTTGCATTTGCTGCATCACTGCCTCATGGCAGAAAGCTCAACTGGACCTCCACAACCCAAGTATGCACATCGTGGGTCGGGATTACTTGCACGCCCAATGGGAAGCGTGTACGTGAAGTGCGGCTACCTGCAATAGGGCTCTTTGGTCCTATCCCTGGGGGCACACTTGGCAAGCTTGATGCACTAGAGGTGTTGAGCCTTAGGTCAAATCGTCTCACTATTAATCTTCCTCCTGACGTAGCATCCATTCCTTCTCTGCACTCCCTTTATCTTCAGCACAACAACTTGTCTGGAATTATACCAAGTACACTGTCTTCCAGCCTAACATTCTTAGACCTGTCATACAATTCCTTCAATGGAGAAATCCCGTTGAAAGTGCAAGATATCACTGAACTGACTGCATTGCTTCTCCAGAACAACTCTCTTTCTGGACCCATCCCTGATCTTCACCTCCCCAAATTGAGACATTTGGATTTGAGTAACAATAACCTGAGCGGACCTATACCACCTTCCCTGCAGAAGTTCCCAGCTAGTTCTTTCTTGGGAAATACCTTTCTATGTGGATTTCCATTGGAACCATGTCCAGGAACCCCACCCTCTCCAATATCACCATCACCCCAAAATGGCAGAAGAAGCATATGGAAAAAGCTTAGCCGTGGTGTCATTATTGCAATAGCTGCTGGAGTAGGGGCCATAGTATTGCTTTTGATTATCATTCTCTTGGTATGCATTTTCAAAAGAAAGAAAGACGCAGAGCCTGGCGCGGCATCATCTTCATCCAAAGGAAAGGCTATTGCTGGTGGAAGGGCAGAAAAATCCAAGGCAGAATACAGCAGCGGTATTCAAGAAGCAGAGAGGAATAAATTGTTTTTCTTTGAGGGATGTTCATATAATTTCGACTTGGAGGATTTGTTGAGGGCTTCGGCTGAAGTCCTTGGAAAAGGAAGTTATGGGACTACCTACAAAGCTGTTCTTGAGGATGGGACAACAGTAGTGGTCAAGAGACTGAAGGAAGTGGTGGCAGGAAAGAGGGAATTCGAACAGCAGATGGAGCTAATTGGCAAGGTTTGCCAGCATCAGAACACAGTCCCATTGCGTGCTTACTATTACTCTAAGGATGAGAAGCTCTTGGTGTATGACTATGTCCCATTGGGTAGCCTTTCTGCTGCTTTGCATGGTATGTCCTTCACTTTGAATAATCTATTTGAATCATTTTACATTTTACTACCTGTAAGAATGCTAGTTTGAACCCCTTTTTTGTACTAATGAAAACTAAAGCTATTAGCTTACTTCAACTTGAAAATGTTGATAGCTGAAATAGATCCTTGATCAAGACATATGCTTGAGCAAAACATATTCAAGTTCATTCGGGTACCTATATGAAGCTCCAATAGGCTTGCAGCATAACCTTTTTTTTTATCCCTCTATTGATAGAAGCTTAATTAGAATCACAAGGTAGAAACCAACATTTGAAGGCTCAGGTGGTTGCATACTTGCATTCTAGCATAGTGTAGTGCTTTATGTTGATTCTTTAGAACTCTGTAGATACTAGAGAGTTGAAATTCTGTAATTTGTAGCTTATAATAAGCTACTACCTCCGTTCCAAATTGTAGGTCGTTTTGACTTTTCTAGGTTCATAGATATTATTATGCACCTAGATATAGTAGAATGATTATTTTTTGTATAAGATAGATATAGACTCCCTATGTACTACTACCTTTAGGCCCTTGGGTGATAGCTCTCTGAAGATAAAATATATTGAAGTACTACAATTTACAAGCCATGTCAACATATACGTTCCTCACTGATTTATTCATTGTTTTTATGATTCCTACAATTGTTCTGGAGTTCACATGAACAGTCTAAAAGACCTACTCTTATAGCTAGAAATTTTAGGCTTTTGAGCTATACTTGCGGTTTCTGGCCGTTGCAACTTGCAGTGTGTGCAAAAGAATAAATGGTGGTTCCATAGTGCCTTGCTTTTCCATTACCTGCTTTGAGGTATCACACCAATACTGACTTGCGATCTGCCAGCGCTCACAGGATAGCCTTTATTGCACAGATTGGGGATGCAAGTAGCTCAAGTAATGAATTGCGATGACCTGCAAACTGTGTAAATTGAACATGACGGCTGTAGGACGTTGCAAAATGTAGCGTTTGTAGCTCTTTTCCGTTTCAACCATTTTGCTAACTTATTATCTGAAAGTCTGACTAACTTGCTCATTATACTCGTTTGTATTGAGAAAATTATATGACAACAGACTAACTGTTGATTACAAATACCCAGGGAATAAAGCTGTTGGAAGAAATCCATTGGACTGGGAAACAAGAGTGAAAATAGCTCTGGGCACTGCACGTGGGATGGCTTATCTTCATGGCGAGGTTGGCGGGAAGTTCATCCACGGGAACATCAAGTCAAGCAACATCCTCATTTCCCAGGAACTCAGCGCCTGCGTCACCGAGTTCGGCCTTGCCCAGCTCATGGCCCCGCCCCACGTCCACCCACGTCTCATCGGATACCGCTCGCCTGAGGTCCTCGAGACCAAGAAACCGACGCAGAAATCCGACGTCTACAGCTTCGGCGTCCTGCTCCTCGAGATGCTCACAGGTAAAGCCCCTCTGAGATCCCCCGGCCGCGAGGACTCCATAGAGCACCTCCCCCGGTGGGTGCAGTCCGTGGTGCGAGAAGAGTGGACGTCAGAGGTTTTCGACGTCGACTTGTTGAGGCACCCGAACGTCGAGGACGAGATGGTCCAGATGCTCCAGGTCGCTATGGCATGTGTTGCTGTTGTCCCTGACGAGCGGCCTCGGATGGAGGAGGTGGTCAGGAGGATCGAGGAGATCCGGAACTCCTACTCGGAGACGAAGACCTCCCCGGAGGACAAACCAAGGGAGGGATCCTTCTGATCATTCATCAGTAGCACAGCAATAACATGGCATCTTAGAGAAAGAAATAGGTTTGACAGCTCTGCATTTAGTATGTGTGTGTGTGTGTGTGTGTGAACCTTTGCAGTTGATTCCTGATCATTCTTTGGTAAAATTGTTTCCTGTTCTTAGTTCCATGATGTTAGCACTGGTGGTTGTTTTGTTTCTCTAGTCCTGCTGCTGATCATCGTGTTAATTTGTCGATCGTGCTGCGATTCAGTTTGAGAATTGAGACAACTTTTTAAAGTCTGTTCGAATGAGCATTCTCTCTGTTTTGCATTTTCTTGTGGCTCATATACAATCTAATTGTCGGTGCAGAATGATACTCTGGTTGACTGTTTCAATCACGATAATGCTGTTCACATATTTCTTGACAATTTGATCTCTTGCCGACTGGTGCATGCTTTATGCTATACACTTTGAGATCGCATATCGCCATATCGGTGTGGTATGACGGTGTATGATACGTGGGACCCCCGGTACTGAAGAACTGGCAGTTGGTACTAACGGTGAAAAACAAATCCAAATTGCTGCTTTTGTTGAGAAAAAGAGGCCTACTGAAGACAATTTAGTGATCAGAACGTTTGCATCAGGTCCACAACGGTCCTGTTTTTCCTTTCCTTTACAAGATCTGCGCTGGATCAGCGATGGATTGATTCCTTTTTTCTTTCTGACGAAAGCTTTCGCCTTGTAGCTTTCTCTTGACTTCAAAGTGTGCAGTAGAGAGAAGAAAAAGAAGTAGAAGAAATGGTAGCATTAGACGCAAGAACTTGCCCAGTCAAACCAAAATCCGTGTTGGCTAAACTGACTGTTCTTTTGATCTGACCCAAGCAAGGACGCCAACCTTTTACGACCGAATTATCAAAACCAACGCTGCAATTTGCCATATAACCTAGAAATTGAAACATCAATAAAAAGGAAAGAAGTCCAAACCTCTCGAGTGCGAGGTCAGAAAAATTTGAGCGTAAGATGCAAAGCAACGAAATGAGTAATTAACAAACGCAGCGCGCTGCAGAAGCGTAACAATTCATGAAGTGCGCAGTCAAACATCCTTAAATTTTGTTAAATTTTCTTAAAAAATACTGCACATCCTTCATGGTTTGGGATGAAAAGCTTCCCTGCAAATGGGATTTTAGTCAACACTATCTTTGCAACTTTGATCAATAGATTATATTATCGCATACCACTATACCAGTGGAAGGAGAAGGTAGATCATCGGTTGTTGGAATCTAACTCTACTGGGTAAATAAACACCTAATACGAGTTGTTTACCTGATCACGCAGATTCCTCTTCTGATAATCTCTGATCCTGACAATTTGCTCTCATCATCTCAGAAGGGAAAAAAATAATAAAGAAGACCAACGTACGTCGAACGTTCCGCCCCTCTGCCCACCCCGCAGGCCCAGCGGGCGGACTATAAATGCCGGCTCGAACACGCTTTGGAAACCCGTCTCGCACGCACACCACAACTCCACAAGCGAGGGACCCGGGGCGGGGCAGGAGAAAAAAAAAAGAGGGAGAGAAGGCGTCTCTCTCTCTCTCCTCTCGCCGTCCCCAACCTCTCGTCTTCGCTGCCTGCGGAAGGTGGGGAGCCTTCGCTTTTCCGCGTGAATTTTTTCGGGCGAATTTTTTTCGGCCTCCGCTCCGGTCAGATCGGCGCGGGTGAGCTCCGGCCCCTCCCGATCCGGATCCGTCCCATAGGCGCGCGTGTTTTTTTCTCTCGAGCTTTTTGTGTGGTTTTTTTTCCCGCTCTTCTCTTCTGGTTGCCGCGGCTGTCTCGGGTAGATCTGCGGTTTGGTCCGGTTTGGAGCGCGCCGAGGCGGTGTTGCGTGTGGTAGGTTCCTGGTTTCCTACCGGGCGTTGTCGGTCGGAGCCGGATTTGGTGCGGGGCTGCTTGAGGCGTTGGGCGATCGGTGCTGGGGCATGGGGTGTTCGACCTTACGCGCTCGTGTTCTGGATTTCACGGATGGTGTGAGAGATTGGGGCTTTTTTGGTTGTTCTGGATCTGGATGGATGAAGTTGGCCGTCTGCTTGCTGTGTAGGGGCTTTCTGTAAGAATTTTAGGATCGATGCGCTCGTGCAGGCTGTGACGTGCTCTTGTGATGGTTCAGGCCGATCTCCGAGATGCCTGTAGTGCTGTACTGGTTTCACCTCTGTACTCAGCTTGTTTTGTTTTGTTTTTTTCCGGTAGCTTACCTTGACCCTCTGGGCGTTTAGAAAGTGCATTTCTGAAATATGATTGATATATTGTTCTGACACTAGTATTGTTAGTTATGATGGTAAGCTAGGCTTACAGGGTAGAATGTTTTGAAATTGATAATTTGGAATTACTAAGAGGTTTGCTCATCGTTATGGAGTGTGGGTTGTATCATTCCTCATCACTAAACTTTCAGCTATTGGCCTTCGCTTTGGAAGTAGATGTTGGCTATTTTAACTCATATATACTTGACCTGGAGCATGGAGGTTACTTGATATGCATGTTAAGACTGTTGGCTATTTTAACTCATACCTGGAGCATGGAGGTTACTTTGATACGCATGTTAAGGCTTAAGAGTTCAGAAATTAGAAGTGCTTATCATATCTGGTTGTCTTTAGGGTAAGAGTATTTATAAGGGGTTCACAAGAGTTAATTCGTATATTGGGCTGGAGACCTGACAGTACTAATCCAGACTTCTGAAGCATTGTTGCCTTCTTGAAAGGAGCATTAGGTTATCTGCTACTTAAACTTGCTTGTATTTGCATGCTAGCCCATACTATCACTGAGCTATGAAATATGTTGCCGCTAAATGTGATATGTTATTAAGTTCTAAGTTTATTAGGAGTGATAATCGAGCCAAACCAAACCTAATGATTGGATTGCTGCCTAATGTTGATTGGACTTTATGTGGGACATTTTTGGCTGCCAAATGATATTATGATATAGAAATCTAGCTTGCAAATATTAAGCATGAGAGCAGGAAGCCCAATGTTCCAGCTTAGGGGGCTAGCTGAACAATCATCCAAGTATATGGGATTGAGGTGTCTTCTTTTGTTTATCTAGAATAGTTGGCATTTTTTCCTAAACCGAAAACTGAAGTTTGAGTCAGCTTTATGGGGTTCACAAATGTTCAATATCAGGACTGTCATGGAACACTGTCACGCAATTCAGTTAGCAGGCTTGATATTTGCTGAGTTCTCTGCAACACTTTACTAACATAATTTGGACTCTGTTGTTCATCATTCGTATCTCTGCTTCCAAATACACAAATAGATATGATTTACTGCAATCTTTGTTCTATGTTTTTGTTGACTTCTTTTACCTAATGTATGATGAAACAGGAGTTTGTCATGGCATCGAAGCGTATCCTGAAGGAATTGAAGGACCTGCAGAGAGATCCCCCCACATCATGCAGTGCAGGTACGATTACTAGTAATTATTGGAACTATGGATGACTGCTCCAGAGATTTACATAACCCACTGGGTGCAGGCAGACCATGTCATCTTGTCTGTACCATATTGCCAGTCCTTGCATGCTCACTTTGTTTTTCCCAATGCCTTTCCATTGCTTCTCATGAACAAATTTCACTTGTACAATGTTCAGGTCCTGCCGGTGAGGACATGTTTCATTGGCAAGCAACAATTATGGGACCGCCTGACAGTCCCTATGCTGGTGGTGTTTTCTTAGTGAACATTCATTTCCCGCCAGATTACCCCTTCAAACCTCCGAAGGTTAGAACTCAGGAGGTTTATCTTATTTACAAATTCCCCTTTTATTCACTCTAAGTTATTGTGTATTGTGCGCTCTTGCAAGATGTGTAGTATTGGGTAGCCTGAATGTGGTTACCTTTAATAAGTATAGGCGTCTTCTGAGTAAAAGTTTGTAAACAAGAAAGGCTTTTTGTTGTTCCTTTTTCTCCTGCTAATGTCATCATCCTGGGGGGAGGGAGATCATTGTACATTATCCCTTCTGCTATGTGATAGCTTCACCTTTCTGTTAGTACTTTGTCCTTGGTCAACTAATAATATGGTTATAGTTGTTTTATCTGCTGGCATAAAATCATCTTTTAGTGTTAGCTGGTAATGCATTAACTTTTTTTCCTGGATGAAGTATCCCTGTTAATATATCCTTTCAGAGTTGTAGTTTAGAACTGTGTTAGTGATTTCGTACACCTGAGGAAATAATAAATTTCTTACAGCTTCTCTCAAATTAAATATTTCATGCTAATAATTTCAAGAAAAACGGTATGTTAAGAATGTCATGGATTATTGTATGTTTGATACCTGTCTACATTTCCTATTAACAATCTGCTTTGGCATCTTCCTTTGATGGCTGAACTTCACGAGCCATTAAATCTTGAGGTTTCTTTTACTTAGATTTTGTTGTTTTAACTTTGTCCATGTTTATTGAATCTTTGTTGCCCTGTTCATTTTAGGTGTCTTTCAAGACAAAGGTCTTCCATCCTAATATCAACAGCAATGGAAGTATATGCCTTGACATTCTTAAAGAGCAGTGGAGCCCTGCTTTGACAATTTCTAAGGTCATCCTGAACACTGATATTTTTTTTCTATATGAGCATAACTTTTTCTTTTCATTTTTTCTTTATGTTTATAAAATGAGTAAATCTAAATTTCTGATGATGCAAGAATTTTCTACTGATGGGTATCGCTTATTTTGCATTGATTAGTTAGCAGAAACATTCACTGCCTTGTTTGGGGTTCCTTTGCTGTCTGTTCCTGTGCTGTTTTTGTCATCATCTGCATTGTTTGGGGTTGCTATTGTAGATGTAATGCCCCTAGCAAATTCTGAAATCTAATGTTGTTTGCCCTTTTGTTTGATTTAGTTGGTAAATATTTTTCTATTTATTATTTCACATGCTTTAACCATATATCTGTGAAATATCAGGGCCTTTGTCCTTTCGGTGAATGCTTCTATGAACCCTGTTTGCTATTTTACTAACATACTGTGGTGCTTGGATCTTCTTGTATCATGCTTTAACCATGTTTTGAGCTGTTTAAATGGAGACTAACATTGTACTTCTGTCAACCATACTTGCAGTACAGCACCTCTAATAGTGTGCTGAATATGATCATAGGAGTTTCATAGGCGCGCCCTTATATGCTGGCTGTATGCCAACATATTAATCTTTTTTTTGGAACCGTCCATGTGGAAATGGAATTTCATTTTTCATTCAGTTCCACAATTCCACAATTAGGTTTTGTTGGAAATGACGTGTTATTGTTATGTTATACACCTAAATGAAATTAGAGTGTTGTTGCTTATTTGAGTGTTGCTTTGTTGGATGTTCCAGGTCTTGCTCTCCATCTGCTCCCTGCTAACTGACCCCAACCCGGACGATCCTCTTGTCCCCGAGATTGCCCACATGTACAAGACGGACCGGCCGAAGTACGAGTCGACAGCCCGCAGCTGGACGCAGAAATATGCGATGGGCTGACAAAGCACCTCCGCATGTCAATCAGCGACGATTCCCGTGTCGTCTCAAGAAATTGTTTGTGGGCCATTATTTCCTTCGATTTGTCGCTGGTCGTGTGTATCCCCGATCCATGTAGGATCGTATTGTAGTCGATGTCCAACTACCATCCATAGTGAGATGGTCGGACATGCTTTGCTTATGCACTTATGCTTGCTGGGAACCTTGGTGTTGGGATCGGTGTTACTCGGTAATTGTTCATCGGAGATTTTTATTTCGTTGTCTGTGTCTAATGCATGTCCATGTGAATCATTTTTAATGTAGGCTGTTCGCCTGTTCCATGTCATGTTACCATTGATAGGTTGGGCATGTTGGTACCGAAGCATGCGTGCTCACGTGAAGTTTTCGCATCAGAGATTGTTGGTAGTGCATTGAGCATATGAACTGTAGAACTTGAAGTCATCTGGCTTTAGACGCGGGAGCCGTGTACAACATCTTGACTCGTTGAGCTCATATCTTTACTGTGGAAGTGTGGATTGAGTTCATCGAAGTTATTTGCCGTGGCTTCGAGCATGCTGCTCAACAGAATTCTAGTCTGGCAGATTTGATCTTCAGTCTGCGTTCCGCGTGTTATACGAAGGGCTTGCACGGCTGAATTCGCAAACGAACCGCGTCGCCCTCTGCACATTGGTGGCGCGGAGCAGTAGCTGGGTTCGACACGTTCTCCAGTAGCTGCCAGCAGGAGCTGCCGTGTGACGTTACGTCAAGCGGGTCCCCCGGCCGCAACTCGACACACCGTCCGGGCTGTGGCTGTGGTAGCGGCCGCTTCGTGCCAGCCGGAGCCGGCTGCTTGGAAGCCAGCGTCAGCTGACGGCTGCCGCTGCGCGCCTGCGCCTTGCTGTTGCATCGCCCTGTCACCCCTTGTGGCTCCGGGCGCCGGCCGATGCCTGGCTGGCTGCGCCGAAAGAGCGCCCGTCCAAACGCTACCAATCGTTTGAAGCACAGCCAAGTAGCCCATCCGACAAAAGCTAATTTTGGCCGTGCAAGACCAAGACCGGCAGGGTCGCATGCATTTTCTCGCACTGCCCCTCGGTGCCCAAAGAAACCCCGTTTCCGGGCTCCCGGTCGCTCTCGCTCCCCTTGCCAAATGCTAGACTATTTGAAGCGTCCTGGTGATCGCGCCCGCGCGCCCCTACTTTGACGGCTAGCTGCTATTGCCACGAAGGGCATTTTCCGTCAACGTGCTGCCACGGTTATCAGGGATCTGCCCCGGCAATGGCGGTGGCTCGTTCGCTCCCCTAGGCCCACTCCCGGCGCCACCCCCGCCCCTCCCTCCTGGCCCCCCGCCGGGGTGCCGTCCTCCGCACCCGAACGCCGCGCGACTCGCCGCTGCGCTTGGGAGCGAAAACGGAAACTGCCGTCGACGTTTGCTGCCGGATTGAGTCCGGTTGGGAGGTGAATACATACAAACATCCCTTGGCCTTTTGCAGAGGAACAGTACGTACCAGTTTCTCCTCCAACAATGCATTGATCTCATGCTTTTTGTTATGGTTGGGGACTGCGGAAACCTAATTAATTTGCAATGATGCTATGCGCCGTGTTCGATCTAAACAGAATCTACACTTTCTACATCCTGTTCAAAGGATCAACAGCATGATTTGTACAAGTTTCGGCTTTTTAATATCATGGTCTTGTCCTTTTAATTTTTTTCTTTTTTCGATTGGTCTGCGTGACTCTTGATAATCAAACGTACTTGCATGCTCCCGCTCCTTGACCTTTTGTCTCGTAATTTATCAATCGAAATGCTGAAGTACTATTTACCATCTTTATGAAACCCTTTTGTTTCTCGACTTGTTTCAATAGATCTTGAAACAATAATGTCAAAGGGTAATCAAACGTTTCACGGATTTATTTGTCTCATGCCATCTGATCAGCCTATTTCCTTCACCTATGCATGGCAATAAGGCATTGACACCCTCTTTGTTTTCTTGGATCATTGACACCATTACTAATCTTCTATTTCAAATTTTCGATCCAGGGCTCCGGATCAATATCCTGACGAATTGCCTCGAACCGATGGGGTGCTGTGGAAGTGTAAACCATCTCATCCTACTCCATTACAGTTTTAGTTTGCTGGTTGCAACATGCATTGCCATTTCGCCTCGTTTGATCTGCTTGCTAATACGTACATGATACATGGTTTTGCTAAAAAGAATATACGATCATACGAAAGACTAGCCATTTGCAGCTTGTAGTAGGTTTCTGATCCAGGAAATTTGTATCATGGTTCTGTTTGCAGAGTGCTGTAGATGATGAGGAACATCTGGACTACAGCGCCGGAAAAGTGACCGTTGTACCAGATCTTCGGTGTTGGGAACGGAAATTGGACGAAGCGACTGAACTTGGGCAAACGGTAAGTACCCAAGATGAGTAGTAAAAGATAACACTGAGTGAATTACTAGATACTCCTTCCTTGTGACATCAGGGCACGACGAGTTGGCCCTGATGGTACAATACCATCGAGGTGTTTGCAGCTGTATTTGATTGTCCATTGCATAATTCATTCAGCTGTTCATCAGGTTAACCATGTATGTTGACATGTCCACGTGGACAGGTTGTGGTAAAATTCAGTGCGACTTGGTGCGGACCATGCAGGATTGCTGCTCCACTATTCGCCGAGCTTTCTTTGAAGCATTCTGATCTTGCTTTCGTGTCCGTTGATGTAGATGAACTGCCGGTACATGAATATTCGGAATTTTTCCAATTGAGTTTCTTTCTTTTCTGCGCAAAGAAGTAGATTTTGAAGTTAAAATGCCACCTTAAAATGGTTCTCCAGGAACTGGTCACGCAATTTGATATACGGGCAACTCCAACGTTCATCTTCATGAGAGACAAGAAGGAGATCGACAAGCTGGTCGGAGGCAACCAGGAAGATCTCCAGAAGAAGTTCGATCCATACTGCCAGGAGAAATGTTAGGTGACCATTTCGTCTGTCAGGATAGCATCAGGACGAGCATGACCAAACACCTGATCGGCTGAAACGGGAACAGCTCAGAATTTCGCAACCAGTCGACGAGCTCTCTGGGAGTCTGCATCTGCGTAGTTTGGAGGAACTGATCAGCGGAAGTAGGATTTCTGTCCAGTATAATGTAAAGTTAGCTAGTGTCTGAAACTCTGCACCACATTGTTCAAGCAATCCCATACAGAACAGAAAATTGTAACACCAGTCACCAGATGCCTCCCTCTTGATCCCTCCCATAGTCCCATGAGTGGTTACACAGCAAAAAATGCCAATGACATTGCTGAACACCGTATGCCAAGGACTCAACAATGCGTAATGTACACCGACGAACCGATCAGAGGATTCCAATGATCCAATGTGTATAGAGCCTGTACGTACCCAGCCATGAGCCATGGACGGATGCTATTTGATGAGAGAGAGCTTGGACAGCACGGCCGCGGCCTGATCTCCACCCAGGAGAAAATATGGGTGCCGTAGCGCCGCGGCGGCGGAGAGCCTGCCCCCGCCGTTGGCGCCCCTCTCCGAGATGAGCTTGGTGGCGAGGTCCCAGCCTCGCCCGGAGTCGAGGTCCAGGATCTGCAGGTCGGGCCTCCGCCGCGTGCTCTGCCGCCACCTGTTGAGGTCGTAGCCGGCGGACCTGAGCTCGGCGTTGAAGTTCTTGAGCCCCGACTGCGTCCGCAGCGTCGGTATGGCCATCTGCATCAGCACGATCCCCGCCGAGTACATGTCGAACAGGTCCGGGTTGTTCAGCTGCAAGGAACGCAAAGGGAGTCCGTGTCTGTAAATGTCTGATCAGAGATGCAGAGCAAGAGGAGGAGTGTCGGTGATGGCCGGCGATCACCTGCCAGAGGATGGGGGAGAGGATGGCGGCGATGGGCTCCGGCGGGGGCTCGGGCGTCTCCTCGGGGAGGACGTAGAGCTCGGGCGGGCAGTAGTCCGGGTCGAGCAGGGCGCGGTCGGGGACGTAGTTCTTGCCGATGCGGAGGTCGGTGGCGGCGCCGAAGTCTATGAGCTTCACCTGCCCGCGCCGGGTGACGACGAGGTTGGAGGGCTTGATGTCGCGGTGCACGATGCCCGTGCCATGGATGCGCTTCAGCGACGTGACCAGCTGTCGCATCACTTGCTTCACCACCAGCGCGTCGCGCTCCAGCGTGCCAAGCCCACGCAGCGCGCGCCCGAACATGAGCTGCTCCAGGTTGGACGGGAACGCCCGGTCGCCCAGGTAGTCCGCCAGCGTCCGGTCTCCCTAAGAATCATAACGAAGCTATCAACATCCAATGACAAAAATGGCCTATTAGCTCAGTTGGTTAGAGCGTCGTGCTAATAACGCGAAGGTCGCAGGTTCGAGACCTGCATGGGCCAAAGCTTTTTTATTTTTCATTTAATCTTTTTTTGGGTATCTTAATATTTCTTTTTGGGATATCTGAACTCTCAAGTTGCAACAGAATTTGGTATATCTGAATTTGAGTTCAACGCAATGGCGATGCATACCTCAAACTTCCATACGAGCCACTTGCCGCCCTTGATGAACTCCGACTTGGTCTTGTCGGCGACGAAGCTCCCGAGGAAGTCGGCGCACGACTCCGGCGCCGCCCTGGCCATGCGGTAGTTGAACCACTCCTCGTAGTCGCCGCACTCCTTCGCCCCCACCGTGCCAACCTTGATCTGAACACGATCAACCACACATCAGCTGATCACCATCATCGCCATCAATTTCTCTCGACACCACACCAGTCTTGCTGCGCTCTGCTTAGTGCTTACCTTCTTGAGGATGACCTTCTCCTTGTACCTGTCGTCGTTCTGGAGGCTCGTCCGGGCCCTGCCTGACCGCTCCTCCACGACGGCGCCGTTCTTCGGCACAACGGCGCCGGCGTACACCACCCCGAACGAGCCCTCTCCGATGCGCTCGCCGACCACGAAGTCGCTCATCTTCAGGCTCCGCCGGCCCAGCACGCTGTCCAGCGCCAGCTGCAGCGGCGCCAGCACGTACGTGTCCACGGCGCCGCTCAACACCCCCGGCCGCGCCGTCAGGTATAGCCATGTTACGCCCAAGAACCCGAGCAGCGCCCACCGCTGCGCGTCCGACAGCCCCGCCGTGAGCGCGTCCAGGCGGGACAGCGCGCCGCCCGCCGCGCGCACCGCAGGGTTCGACGCGTCCAGGTGCAGCACGCTCAGGAGCCCGTCCGGGATGGAGTCGCTGCTGGCAGCCGCACCGGACGCGTCCACGCCCATGAGCTCGTTCGCCGCGCCGGCGATGGCATTGGTCGTGTCCCCGACACCGGCCGGGTCGGCGGAGGCGTCCAGTGGCAGCGCGGTCACAAGGTCGTCCGGCGCGGCGCCCGCGCCGGCGGCGTCGCTGGCCACCGTGTCGGACGGGTCCTGCAGCGAGCTCTTGAGCTCGTCCACGAAGGACGCCCAGCCATCGTCCGCGGCGTCGCTGGTCGCGCCGCACCTGAAGATCAGCCTCTGGGCGTGTGGCCTGGCGCCGGACGGGTGGAGGAGGGTGGGGTACTTCTTGGCGAGGGTGGCGGCGGGGGGCAGGAGGGACGCGGCCATGGCGAGGAGGGGGATCTCATCCCATGGGGTTGTCGAAGTCGAAGGCAGCAGAGGACGCGGGAGACAGGCAGGGGAGCGCGTGGAGTAGGGAGCAGAGGCTGCGAGGTGTGCTACGTGGCAGGCAGCGGCTTGTAACGTACGTTATCCACATGGTGAGATGGGAGATGGGCCGGCGAAAAAAAAGATGGCTAACGCGCAGAAAGGATAATCGGCCATGGGCTGAAGAATATTGGGCCTCATCATGACAGATTGAAGAAGCTAGCACGAGGATTTCTCTGCAAATCCTATACATCTTCCATTAGATTTTTAGTCCACCTATCTTCCATTGTATAAGATTCGTGTAATACTTGTTGGATCGGGATTGGCTAGCGCACAGTAGCTGCGGGACAGCACATGCAGAGCACCTCGCACCAGCTTTTCGTGCAGCATGTGGACAACAAGGCCTCCTCCAATGATACAACTCAGGGGTGTTTGGAAACACCTATTAAAATTTAACACCTGTCACGTCGGATGTTTGAATACTAATTAGGAGTATTAAATATAGGCTAATTACAAAACTGATTGCACAGATGGAGTATAATTCACGAGACGAATCTATTAAGCCTAATTAGTCCATGATTTGATAATGTGGTGCTACAATAACCATTTGCTAATGATAGATTAATTAGCACAGAGTTATGCAATTAGTTTTATAATTAGCTCATGTTTAGTCCTCCTAATTAGCATCCGAACATCCGATGTGACACTGTTAAAGTTTAGCACCTCATATCCAAACAGCCCCAGCTAGCTGGTAAGTATACCGCATCGGATTTTTACGAGAATGAAGAGCTATCTCTTGTTCAAAGATAGTCTCATACACACATTCCTAAATCATGTAGGTTCGAAATGTGGGGTTATGTAGATATAAGAGTTAGTGTTTGACTCTAGTTATTGGAAGACTCATCTCTTACACTATCTCTTGAACGTATGAGCTAGTAGTTGACTCTAACCATTGGAGGAGGCCTAATGGATGTCGACACGTGTCGTGTAATGAGTGGAGGAGGCGGATGGAAAACTAAACGGATCCAAAACTAAAAACCATCTTTTCTCTTAAACCACGTGTTCAATTTAAAATCCTTTTGAAGATTTGTACATGTTAGGATTAATGCATGAGAATGAGATCCAATATGTTATTTTAATTTTTTTTAACATCTCAACATTTGAATATACTTAGCCAACGTTTTTAGTATGTCATTTCAATATTTTTATATACTTAGCCAACATTTTTAATCTATTATTTCAACATTTTAATATAATTAGCCAACATTTTTAGTATGTCCTTTCGACATTTTAATATGTATACTCAACATTTTTATTATATCATTTCAACATTTTAATATATTTAGCCAACAATTTTTACTATATCCTTTCAACAGTTATGATATGCTATTTCAACATTTAAAAAATTTTGAATTGATTTTTCCAAATTGTTGAACTTTTTTCTGTTGAACCTGTTTGATAAAAATATTGGATGCTATTACGAGGATTACAATAGAAAATAAAAAAACATCATGCTCAGTTGCTCACGGACAGCTGCGTCAGCGGCCTGCTTCTGTGCTTCTCTCCTGTCTAATTGCTGTCTAATTGGGCTGCGCGCTGTTGGGCAGACGGGCCGTGTGGGCCGTGCGATGTATACTTATCGATCCGGAAGGTACATAGGACCCCCCGGATTTCTCTTCCTCTGGAGTGCGTGTGATTGTGAAGAAGTCTGGACACCAAAAAAGAGAGAAACTAGAGGACTTCTCTTGAAGCCATGCCAAAGGGCGCAGGATGTCGGCTCCACCGGCGGGGCTTCGGGAATCTCGCTCTTTGGAGCTGTTTCAGGCCAGCGGAGCTAAAAAAAGAGGCTCCCGCAGTTCCTCCTCCTCATTGCCCACTGTTGCCCTTGGGAAGGGCCCGCACGGCGGTAGAGCTTTGGCGGGCAGCGGCCGACGACGACGGCGGGGGCGGAGACGATCGGGAGGCGAGGGTGGGGATGGTGACGGCTGGGAGGAGGCGGGAGGTGGGGGCGGAGGCGGGAGGCGGGGTAGCGATAGCCGGGAGGAGGTGGAAGGCCGGGAGTGGATAGGAGCGGCGGTGGGAGGATAGGGAAGAGAGAGAAGAGGGAGGCTAGCGGTGGGAAGATAGGGAGGAGAGAGAAGGAGAGAAAAAATAGGAAAAGGAATGGGAGGAGAGAAAAAAATAAGAAAAGGAAATAGGAAGAGAAAAGAAGGAAAATAAATAGGAAGAAAAGAAAAAAAAGGAAAATGAAAGGGTATTAGAGGTATTGCCAAACATTTTTTTAAAAGGAGGAGCTAGAGTCGGAGAAGCCACTCCACCAGTGAAGCTAGAGTTGAAGCCGTTTTCACATGAACCGGAGCCCTGCCAAAGTGGCTCTTCATCTTCTCTCCTCGGCCATCACCCTGCCTCTGCTTGGATCTCACCCCAGGGCCCAGGCTGCGGGCCGGGAGGTGAGCTGGTCAGCGGCGAGCGTCGAGGCTTCCATATTCTCATCCGATTATCTCCACCCTTTCCGTCTTTGTCTGATCATATGGTTCCTCATCCCTCAGCACCGACGCCCGCCGCCTGTTCGACGGAATAGCTCCGAGGAGAAGGGGGAAAAGGCTCAAGAAGGCGCCTACGGAGAGCGCCGGCAGCAGCATAGACGACTTGCCGACGGTGTCCTCCAGGACATCCTCCGTTTCCTGCCGGCGAGGGACGCCGTGCGGACGTGCGTGCTCGCCCGGCGCTGGCGCGACCTCTGGATGTTCGCGACAGGCCTGCTCATCATCGGGTACGACGACGACGACATGGAGGAGCTTCGGGAGTCTGTCGACCATCTTCTTCTCACCCGTGGAATCGCGCCTCTAGAAACATGCGAGCTCAGGTTCGACGGTATCGCTGATGTTTTCTCTGATGGAGACGTCCTCCGTGTGAACCTCTGGTTCCGGCATGCCATACGGTGCCAGGTTCGGGTGCTCCGGTTGCTTTTGGCAGGGCATAGCCGACACTTTGATCTACATGACCTGCTCCGGTTGCTCTTGATTTGGACGCAATAAAATGCATTCTCAAGAACTCTCCACTTCTAGAGAAGCTCACTCTTGAATTTTCTTGTAAGGTACTCGCTCTGTTCTAAAATATATGACGCCATTGACTTTTTACTCCAACTTTGACCACCAATATCTATTGAACGAGTTAGTTAACTAAAGTAAAATGTGTATCATTATGTGTATTGTCAAATGTACTTTAGATTTAACTTGTAGGTTTATCTATTTGCAAAAATATTTGTAGAAAAAATAAATAGTCAAACAAATGAAAAAAGTCAACAGTGTCATATATTTAAGAACGGAGGGAGTATATATTTTATGGAGGGACAATTATTGTTTTGTTTTATTATACATCATTAATTGATCATAGTGAAATGATTGTTTACTGCAGGGATCTGGCCATAAATTTGAAATGAAAGGAAACAATATTCCGGTACATGAAACAACTGCAATATCTGAACACCTTAAGATAGTAGAGGTGAAATGTGACGTGGTTGATGAGAAAGTTTACAAAGTTTTGAGGCTCCTGTCTACATTCAACATTTGTAAGCTAACTAGCCACACTTAAGTTTTTCAATATTTCTGAAGCTTTCCTCCACGTTCATAAGCATCCTGGGACAAGTTTAAGGACCACTGGTGTATTTTCCTCTTGAATTAAATTGCATGAACGATATGATTGGATGTTGACTTGTTTTGGATATTCTACTTGTTCATTTGTTCTAAGAGGTAGCACAAATGATTCAATAGACCTGTTATGAATATTAGTTCACTTGCTGATTACTTCTGTACTGCACCACAAATTTCTGTGTTTAGCAATGGTACAGTATGGTTACAATTGTGCTCTTGTCTCACCTTGTTTTTTGAAGGCTTAGTGTCCATGTCCAATTACCTGCTCTTAGTGGCTGAATTACCCTTTGCCCAGTTCTTATTCATATAAAGTAATTGTTGGCATTGAACTGCCAGTGAAGCAATGCTTCTCTACATACACTGTTCATTATGGGAAAAATTCTGGAAATGCCACTCTCATGGAGTGAATCCATGAATACCTCTCTTGCTTTATGATATATGGGCCATGACAATTGACACATGAGTGTCATTTCTTGGATTCCCAACCTTTGTGCGTGTAATTTGATTGTGCATTTAGCCATCGAGTTATACATTTAGTTATATCAAAGTTATAAACATTAGCATGGTATCTTTACAACCCTTAAGTGCCAACCATAATTTATTTTCTTTTTTCCCTATGATGTTTTTGTTACCTATTGCTGTCACAGCTTCAAAGGTTTAGAAACCTGTACTCTGACAAGTTAAATAGTTTGACTTTATAACTTTTTAAAAAACTCAACCTGCAGGTTAAGATAGCCCCTGGGTATTTTGCTTAGAAGAAGACCTTCTCACGCAGGTCGAGAAAACCTCCAAACCCCTGCCCCACCCTACGTAGCGGCACCATAGCCCGTGTGAGACGACCAACGACCAGGGCTGGGCCTTAGACCTATGCTTTGGTGTGGGAGATGAGGGGATTTTTTTAACCCTAGCTTGAAATTCGCTCCCACGGGAGTCGAACCCAGGACCTGAGAAGTGCTACTAGAGCCACCTAACCAGGACCTGAGGAGTTTGACTTTAACTTTTATTATTTGTACTTGTCCCCCATCTTGAAAGGTGGCCATTGATGTCATCTTCATGTCCAGTTTCCCCCACTTTGCATTGGCTGCTTGTTGGCTCTTGTATCATTGAGAAATTCATTGTTGTTTAACTTCAATCTCTCATATGATTATAAACATTGACTGTTGTTTTGATACTTCAAGCTTTGATGTAATTGGCAAATTGATGGTCAACCTAGCCAGGTGTTTATATATCACAGCTAGAAAAGTACGTGTCAAATAACTATTGGGAGATTTTGCTCAGCTTCATGTAAACAACTTCATAAATCATACCAACATTGGAACAGTCAGGTTTCAGACGCATGCCGGTCAAGTGTTTTTTTTCCTACGTATTGAAGTCTGTTCGGCTGTATTTAAGTTCCTTTGTCAAGAAAACTAAAACGTCTTTTTTTGGTTAAAGTTCTGCAGTCAACTTATTGAGCCTTTCCAATTTTCACAGGTTTCAGTTTCGGGTAGGGCAGGAAAGCAAGGGGTGCCGCCGGATGTACTATCTCTCGAGTCTCGATTCGGAAAAAAAACATGTCACGAAGTGTGTTTGGCCAAGTTCTGGGTACCTTTATTGAGATCCAGCCGAAGGTACTGTGTAGAATTGGCAATGTAACTTGTTTAGACCTTGGGATCACCTAGTCGGACTTAGCGCTTTAGAGTCGGACATAGCTTATCATGTCGCGAGATTTCTGTTGCGCTTTTGGTCTTGCTGATCCACTCAGCGATCTGGACTCGAGTAACGTTCGTCTGAGTGCACTTTTCATCAGACGTTCCATCAGAAGAGAGCTGAATGCTGATCTACTCAGCGATCTGGACTGAGACTGAGAATGCTTGATGGACTGATTGGCGTAGGTGGATGGAACATGATTCTGATAGGATAGGCTCGCACAGACGTGTACTCCAATGTTGCTGCACGTAGCTAGTGTTTTGCGTGTACCGCGAGATAAAAGCACCCTTACACGTATCCTACCACTCCGGGAAATGCAGACGCTGCAATGCGCATTCGCATTTGCCTTCCAGGTTTGTACCTGTACACGTCGTCTGAACTTACTACCCCCGGTGCGCTGCTCAAGCACTACTAGTGCACGATGGTGTCACTCCGTGCTAGAAGAAAGAAAAATCCATCGCGTGCCACTAGTTTTACCCAACGCCATGCCAAGAACGGCCAGATCACATGGTGAGGAGCAGGCACAGAGCGAGGCCCTAGGGATCGCGACGGCTTGCGGCTGCTCTGCTCACACCGCACTTCCGTTAACCCGTCCTCAAAGTAAAAAAGCGTGAGCGCGTCGCCATCCCAGTTGCCCGAACAGGCAAGGGCCCGCGCTGCGAGCAGCGCCATTCGCCACACCCGTTTTGAGCTCCCGTCGGCCATCATTCGCGCGTCGCGTGGGGCCTCACCGCGTCCGTCCCGGGCTAGCAGCTACGCTGGCTAAAAAGGTGCGAGACGGCGGACACGTCCGTCTACGGCCTACGCGCACACCGCCTCACAAGTCACGACCGATCGTCTCGTTGGTTGCGCTTGTGTTCCCACCTCCCCTCCTCCTCGTCGAAAACCCCACCAAGCCACCGTCACTCGCTGTCGAGACAGCCCAGCGGCAAAGCATCCGCTCGCCCCCGCCGCGAGCACTCATCGCTTAGCAGCCATGGCACTCCCGGGTGCGACGGCGCCGTTGGTCGTCCTGCTCCTCCTCTTCGCCGCGGGAGGCTCCGGGGCCGGGGGCTTGGGCGACGACGCTGGCTGGTCCCTCGGCTTCGACTTCGACACGATGATCGGCTGCGCCCCGCCGACCCCAGAGGCGTCCGAGGACGGCGCGGCCGCGTCCTTCCGCGCCGGCCTCGCCCCGCTCCTCGCCGCGCTCCCCTCCGCCGCCGCGGCGACGGGGTTCGCCTCGCTGCCGTCCGCCTCCGCGGGTGCCGGCCGCGGCCCCGCGCGCGCGCTCGGCCTCTGCTTCGGGCCCGCCGCGCCGGCCGAGTTCGGCTGCGGGGAGTGCCTCCAGGCGGCCGTCGCGGCGGTCGGGCGCTGCGCCGACGACGTCCTCAGCGCCGGCGCCTGGCGCCCCGGCTGCTCCTTGGTGTACGCCGAAGACAGCGCCTCTCTGGCTGACAAGGACGAAAACTCCCAGTCCCAGCCGCGGTTCCCCGCCGACGAGACGCGCTCGTACCCCGACAGCTTGGAGCAGCGGCTCGCCGACCTTGCCAAGGCCTTGGCCGAGCCCAAGCGGCGACCTCTGTGTGAGTGATCTCGACGTGGCAGCTTCCTTTTCCGCAGAGATGGGGACAACAAGAACAATGAGAAATTGGCCATACCATAGCTTAGTCTTTTGCGCATTTCTACTCGTGCCATTATCTTCTTCGCTCGAATGCCACAAAAGGTCTGGCACTTGGACTGAAATCCAGAGCTTCAGTTGATTTGTGCGCCCCCATTTCTCTCACAAAACCCCTGGGGACGACGCACCAGTGCATTCTAAGCTTGATTCCTAGCTGACAGCTTCGACTGGAATGCCCGCAGGGAAGATGGCACTCTCCGTCCTGTTCTACGTCCTGGCAGCCATCGGAGCAGTGACCGTCGTGTTCCTCCTGTGCGCGTTCGTGGCTGGCTGTTACCTTGCAGAGAGCCTTTTCCGGAACGTGGAAGCGGCAGGTACTGTCTCTCACTCTCTCGCTAATGGCCTTGATTTGAACGTATGAACCAATCAATTTGATATGCTGGACGCAGTGGCCTTACTGTCAGTCTGTCCATCACAGACTGGTGATTGGTCGAACGAGTTTGGTTTAACTCTGGGCTTCCATGACGATTGCTACGCAGGTGCGCGACACGGGAACGCCGCCGCCGGCGGTGAACAGGGCGAAGGGATCGCCGTCTACGTTGCCGCGACCAATGGCCCATCGCCCGTCTGGTCGGTGGCGATGCAGCTCCGATTCCACTAGCTAAGCAAGCCAGCGCGAGCCATTGCCAAGGGATGGAAGCCGCCGGCTCTGATCCTGGCCTGGGTGCAGTGCTGTGATCCCCCGAGTCCCGAGTACTACTACTGGCGGCTCCTCCAGCTATGTTTGATGAACAGCTTAATCTAGTTGATTCTTGCTCAAGCTCCTGAGGCTACTAGATGCTTGTTGCTTAACTGGACGGTATTAATTGTTGGTAGTCATTCTGACTTCGACTAGTTATGTTTATTTGTGGTGGAAGAGAGCGTGCTTTTTGATGGAACCTCTGCGACAAGCCGATACATAAAGCTATTGTAAAAGAAAGTGAAAACTATGAAACTTACTACCTACAAAGCGGCACCAAATCTGAAACGCAACTTACAACTCAACCAACCTACAATACTACCACAAGGAGCCTAACCAGTTCGCTTTGTTAGTGTTTTTTTTGCCATGTTCTCTTACCTACCCATCGTTACCAGTCCAAAATCAATAACTTCTGTGCACACTGCTATTTTTTTCTTCTCAATTCTAACTTCTAAACCAGTCCAAAAAACTAGTTCAGCAATCTGAAAGAATATCTCCTGCTTTTCTTTTCTTGTAATGGTCAAACTATGCATGTACAAATCCTTTTTTTAAGCATCAAGCTGTGCTCCAATTCCAACTTCCTAATGATAGCCTCTTCTGCTCACGCCCGGTACTAGAATATTTCGTCGGATTGCTGTGTGTTTGCTGGCTCAAAAACGTGGAGACTCCTCCTTTGTCGTCGTTCCTCCTCCAAGATCTTCCTCTGCCTTAAAAGTTCAGAAACTCTCATTGCAAAGCAGCTTCATACTCTAGCCAATTCGTGTCCTTGTTGCCAAGTCGACAGTTAGGTGAAATTTTGGAGGCGTTCTTGAAGGTTCTGATAGCCAGGTGCGTTTTTTTTTGTTCATTGTTCCTGTCGTCTGATTTATTCATCTGCCTCCTCTTTCTTGGCCGAGGATACACATTTTGTTTGTGCCATTTCTGCAGTCTTCTTTGTAGCCAGAGTGAATGGCATACTTTTGATCGATCAAGTGGCAGTTGTGGAGAATGCCTAAGAACTTTGATGAACCCCAGCATTCTGGAAGCATCCGATGTCTGAAGCCAAGAACATCCAACACCCCGCCCCTGAGCCTTCCTTGACCAAACTCTGTACCTTTCGTAGGAAAACCAGGACGATCATGGAGTCGGGTGAGGTCAGAAGGCGGTTCGGCCGGTGCCCTTACTGCCGCGCCATGATCTACCAGGACCCCGAGGCGGTCATCTACTACTGCACCAAATGCCGCACCCCGATCAGAGGTGCTGCTTCTAACCAGAAATCCGGCCCTGCGCAACATGATGTTTTACTCTGTTCATTCATGCACCCGGGGCGTGTGTTTCTTTGGTGCATCTTTACTGCAGGCAAGAAACCTGAGCCGACGGAAGACATGAACCACGCGCTGAGCAGGCTGGAGATCCTCTCGGCCGACACCGCGTCGGTGTTCTCCGACGAGCTTGACGCATGTCTCAAGCAGGCTTCGGTTCTCGACGTCCACGGCAACCAGCCTCCGTTGTTCGGCAACCCCATCTTAACCGCGAACAGCCGCGACGATGCCCGTGTTTACTCGAATGGGCATGATGAGCACCGGCCGTTATCTCGGCGGACAAGGCGATCGGCGTGTTCCGACTCGTTCGTTCTCCGTTACGGCGTGTTCATGTCAACGCATTCGGAGACGGAGGACGGGTTGTCTTCGCCAAGAAACGCGTGCGGACGGCAGCGCCGGCGATCTCTCGTGGGCTTAGAGGAGGTCGAGACGTCTATTGGCAGGTCGAGACCGGCGGCGCCCCGTGTCGCGCCGTCGTCGCCGCTGACGGACCCGGCGTTCCAAAGGGATCTGCTCCGTTCGCTCGACAGCCTCCGCGGCCTGATCGTCGCCATCGAGCCGGCGGCGTCGGTCGGCGCGAGAGCGGCGGCGGCGCGGCGCGGCGCTCGATTCTTCCGCCGGCTGGAGTCGCACCTCGCGCAGGCGCTGCCTCCCCAGGAGCACGCCCCGCGCCGGAACGCGGGCGGCAGCAGCACCGGCTCGTCGCCGTCTTCGGCGTCGTCCACGGCCGGCGGGCGCAGCGAGCGGCGGAGGCACCACCACTGTCGTCCGGTCTTGGGCGGCGCCCCGTTCCTGGTCTGCGGCAGCTGCTCCGAGCTGCTGCAGGTGCCGGCGGCGACGCTGCTGTCACGGAGAAAGGTCGCCAGGCTGCGGTGCAGCGGGTGCGACGAAGTGCTCGAGCTGACGGCGCCCGCGGGTGTTGCTGGGTTGGCACCGCAACAGACGACTCCGACGTCGTCGTCCGCGCTGCCGGAGTCTGATGAGCCAGGCAGTTGCAACAGCAGCGAGCGTTGTGCTGGCGCGCAGCCGCTGCACCGAGCGTTGGGGTACAGTTCACCGAGCCCGCTTCTGCAGAGCCGGCGCTACTGAGCGATTGAGAAGGTCCTGGGCCATTCCCTTTCCCAACATTGTTGCTTGGGCTGAAAATTTCTTAACAACTCAAATGGAAGTTCTATCGTTCTCTTAAAAGCCTCCCACATTTTTGCGTTTTTGATCCGAGGGAAAACTTGGAACTTTATGAATTCAGTTTACTGGAGTTTTGTAGAGGTGAGTGGTACTGCATTTCTGCATTGCAAGTATCAGTGTGTACAGTTCCCCGCCCCCGACCCCGAAATAGTCTCACAAATTTCTTTTACATTGGGCTTCTACGTAGCCCGATGGGCTAATATGTGGGCCTCAGAAGGGCCCATTGCAGTTTGTACATTTCAGCGTGGCCCAGGAACCATGACTAAATTTGCCCTAGCTAGCGCAGCTCTATATAAAGACCGATCTGCTCATCTCTCGCAAGTCGCAATGCCGCCGCCAGCATCACCCCAGTCCCCACCCGCCGCCGCCATGAAGAGCGAGGAGCGCTGCAGCTAAGCGCATGATCTCCTGTCCTCCGCCATCGTCGATTCCTTACTAGTTCCGTTGTTCTTGATCTTCTCGGCCGCATCGTTCTTCGTACTAGTTCCGTTGTTCTTGATTCACGATCCCTCTGCCGCCTGCTCTCTCAAATCGCCGCAGTCTCCTTTTTTGCTTTTCTATTTCTTTTTTTTTGTTTCTATTCTTTTGCGAAACGGTAATTGGTTTGGAAAGCCAGGTGTGCCGTGTGATACTTTCATTGATCACACGGTGCGACACCGCAGCCTGGAGCTCTTTCCTACAATGAAGGAAAACACAGGATTTAATGCTGGCTGGCCGATGCTAATGGCCCTCCAGTTTGGCTTTTCTGTGACATTCTTTCTTCTGCAAGAACCAAGAAGTGTTAATTTTTGACCGATCTGTGAAGAAATCTTCAGTTCCCCGTCCACTGTCTCTAAAAATTTATATTCACTGATCCGCGGATGTTTAATCTCTCGACTAAAGTCAGCACTGTATGAATCAACGAACTGCTCAGGACACACAAACTAAAAATTTAAAAATGCTTAAGTGCCAGGGTCCGGCTTGAACTTGTGAATCTTGCCACAGGATAATCGGAGCAGCTGCCAATTTGACACTCGAACCGGCGGTTCACGCCAGTAGGCAATGAGCAAATGTGCTGTCGTTTCTATGGCCATGATGGATGAGGCCCATGTAAACCCTGTATGTACGCGATGGGCTTTTCACTTGCTTAACGCTAATTTACGCAGGCCTATTGAATTATGGGATTGTGGGCCTAGAAAAAACTAGCCCAGGTCCAATACAACAAGGACACTCCAGTGCTCATTGGGCTCAAATTTTAGAACTACTAGTACTTTGCAAGTCTCTTCTTTCACTATGTGATCCCGAAAATCTGCCCTCATCAACACACTCAGCTTGCGAAATAAAAACGCATTCAGATTCCAGAGCGAGCCAGATGGTGCTCTGGGAGTTGCAAAGTTTGCATTTTGCCATAAATACGTAACTGTAGCACTTTGTTTGTATTTGTGAATTATTATCCAAACATTGACTAATTAGGCTCAAAAGATTCGTCTCGCAAAGTACAATAAAACTGTGCAATTAGTTTTTGATTTCGTCTACACTTAGTACTCCATGCATGTACCGTAAGTTCGTAAGTTTGATGTGATGGGAAATCTTCTTTTTGCATAGTGCTAAGGTTGGAAAAAAGAGGTAACTAAACAAGACCTAAGTTGCAGCCAAAACACGAGCAACAAAGGAAGCTTGCGAAATGAAAACGCCAGAATGAGCTTTAAACCGTCTCTTACATGAGCTTCGTATAGCCTAAAAGTCATTATTATCGATCTGCACTTAGAAATAATCGCAACCTCTGGATTCACAGGAGGTCACCCAAATATAAAAATTGCAACAAGTTTTATCCAACGTGTCAATTTTGCTCCATATTTAAAAATGGTAATGTATACAGAATCTATAGGCAGGTGACAACGCACGCAAAAACCTATACTATTACACGAGCATGCTGCTGACGCTATCTATGCTTACGTAGGAATGTGACGTCTCAAGTACACGACCAACTGGTTGGGATTTTTTCTCTCCTTTTTTTAAGATCAGTGTGTTAATTAAGTGAGATTTTTTTTCGTTTTTAAAAAGAGATATTTTCAGGATCAGATACAGATTGCCCTCATTTTAGCAGACAAACCTTGATGCAGCCATACATCTTGGTCAGTCAACTGACAAATGCAAGTTCAAACCCATTGGCGTTATTTGTGTGTGTTGGGGGTGGGGGAGGGGTTGTATAATAATGGCTAAACGAGTGGATTATAAAATTATAGTTTTTGCAAAGGGAAGTCAATTTTTTTTTTATCTCTGATCCCTTTCTGCAAGACCTTACCATAGCACTAACTACTCTTTCCTCAAAGAGTTTTGCTATTTATCTGCTGTATGATTTGTGGGAAAAGTTTGTCAAATTTATATATGTTGGATTGTTTTAAAGATTTGTGATCTGTTAGCTTGACGTGCTTATCAGTCTTGAACATATTTGAACCGGAACCATTTAATTTAGTGACTAAGGTGGTGTTTGGGAGGAGGGGGCTAAATTTTAGCCATCGTCACATCGAATGTTTGGACACTAATTAGGAGTATTAAATCTAGACTAATTACAAAACTAGTTGCACAACCCTTAGGCTAAATCGCGAGACGAATCTATTAAGTCTAATTAGTCCATGATTTGATAATGTGGTGCTACAGTAACCATTCACTAATGATGGATTAATTAGACTTAATAGATTCGTCTCGCGATTTAGCGTAGGGGTTCTGCAATTAGTTTGGTAATTAGCTTATGTTTAGTCCTCCTAATTAGTATCCGAACATCCGATGTGACGGGACTAAAGTTTAGCCTCCTCCTCCTCCCAAACACCCCCTAATCACAAGTGGAGGAGCAACAGTTTATTTGTTTTCATCTCAATCATCTCTTGATCTGCCCCCTTCTGAGTTTCCTTTTTCAAGATCTGAAGTCAGGCTCTGACTATTTGATGTTGTCGTCATCTTTATTGAGTTCTTCTATATCCTTATCTTTCCTTTGTTGTTTTTTCTTATCTCCTAATTTATTCTGTGAGAATGTTAGTGCTTGAATTTGTTTGATTTTTGCTGTTTGTGAAGGAATTGTGTGTTTAGTGTTTGAGGGGATTTGAATTGCTAAAATATATTTGCCATTGTACTTGTTATACTCTTATGTATTGCAAGTAGAGTCTATTGCGGTATTGCTCGTGCAAGTCCTTCGCCTTGTCCCCATTTTGCATTTGATGCTCCCTAATAGTTATTTGCTTCTAGTGCATTTTGCCATAGCTCTTGATCTACTAATAAACAGGTACTGGTAACAGCTTTTTTACGGGTCCTGTGTGGGCTTCGATATACCTTATCATGTTGGATCATCATTTGTTTTAACCGAACTCGTTATGAGCTAGAGCTAGTGTGGAACCGAAATTAGATGCATATGTATTGGTCTCTGTCACAGACTCATAGAGTCATATAGTTCTATTGGAAGGTTGGAACGAATGGAGGTTGGCATTGTCGACGACAAAATTAAGGTCATGTTAAAAGGACAAGATATGTGGTTAGGGAGATTACATGTATGCCAACGATAAATGGTATATTGTTGTGCAAACCAA